>NC_139022.1:165322147-165699513 GCF_964662115.1 Mustela nivalis | reverse complement strand
GGGAGGAGAAAGAATGTCGAGCAGACTCTGTGCTAAGCATGGAGCTTGATTTCACAACCTTGAGATCATGACCTGAACCAAAACTCTGCGCTAAGCATGGGGCTTGATTTCACAACCTTGAGATCATGACCTGAGCCAAAACCAAGAGTCTGACACTTAATCAAATGAGCCACCCCTATAGTCAACCATTGTAATCAATATCTTTAAAAAAAATACCTTGTGGGACACCTGGGTTGCTCAGTTGTTTAAACATCTGCCTTTGGCTCAGGTCATGATACTTGAGTCCCTGAATAGAGCCCCATGGGGCAGGCTCTGTGCTCAGCAGAAAGTCTGCTTCTCTCTCTCCCTCCGTTCCTCCCTCAGCTCATTCTTTCTCTCTGTGTCTCTCTCATTCACTCTCACTCTCAAATAAATAAATAAAATCTTTCAAAAAATCTCATAATGAAGAAATCACACATCTTGAGTGTTATAACAATCCAAAAAATGGCTAATTTTGTCTTTATACTGCTATATTATCATGTATCTCTAGTTCTGTGCATGGTCCCATTTTCTCAATAATTAAAGTCTCATTTTCCCCAAATCCCCAAACCCACACTTTCCTTTTCCTTCAGAATATCGTTTTGTTCTATAATATCCAAATATTTCCAAAGCCACTAGATAGGAACTCCCTCCTCTTCTACATCTGTGTGTATTCTCCTCAGTGCTTCTGTTAAATTAAAAGGACTTGTCTCCACCTCTGTCCAAGTGTGGTAGTTATTTAGTATGAATTTCATCTCCTTCAAATTTTGGGGGTACCATTCAAGGATAGTGGGGGTTTTTTGCCACTCCTTCAGCTCATGCACTATCATTAACATTTAGATGTGCTCTAGCATTTTTTGTTTGTTTTTACTTAACTTATCCTCCCCCAAACGATTAATTCAACCTCAATTATGGCCAAATTGCTTCTACACTTGTCCTAATGTGACATCTGTTTCTACAACTTTAAACTTGCTCTCAGGGGTGCCTGGGTGGCTCAGTGGGCTAAAGCCTCTGCCATCGGTCAGGTCATGATCTCAGGGTCCTGGGATCAAGCCCCACATCGGGCTCTCTGCTCAGCAGGGAGCCTGTTTCTCCTTCTCTCTCTGCCTGCTTCTCTGCCTACTTGTGACTTCTGTCTGTCAAATAAATAAATAAAATCTTAAAAAAAATAAACTTGATCTCAGAAAAATTATTAATAATCATCATAGTAATTCATATAATATATTCAGATTATAATTGTTTTATCTCATAAGCAATATTTCTTGATCTTGAAATACCTACTTATAATGAAGTCTGTGCATACTAAACACTTCCAGTTTTTATTCCTTATTTCTGGACATCTCTTCCAAACTACTCTGAGGTTTCTCTTCATCTCCCTCTCTCTTAAGTATTGGGAATATTTAAGATTCTATTTGGAATCTTCTTTCTTCTGGATTCCACAACTTCTTACTTGGATATTACCTTCCTTCACATGGAAATTTTCCATTATTTTGTTCTGGTATCACGCATATTTTTATTTGTAACCCAGACTTCTTTTTTAAAATACAAAGTCACCAGAATATAGGCTTGTTTTGTTAGTATATATGCTTATATAGTTACTTGTTTTGATCTCTACTATGTCCTCAGAGCAGATGACACAATTTAGCTTTAGTATATATTCAGCAAGTATTTGTTGAATAAACACTCAAGCAAAACATATGTGTGTCTAAGAAACACATTCCGATAAAGTTGATATCTCTAAAACTGAACTCACCAAATACTGACATCCTTCATTTATCTAATTCACCATCAATATAAATAGCACAGCCATCCAAGAAGCAGCTTTAGCTGAAAGTCTAGTGACATATGCCTTCCTCTATCATATGTCAGTCTTGCTAAATTTGCCACAAGTTTTCAAATCTTTCACTTCTCCCATAACTGTTGCAGTCACTACAGTATATCCTCTGTCACCTGGGCTACTGACTTAAGCTCTAAGATATTTTCTTCCTAAACTGATTTCCTGTCATCCTTCCCTGGAAATAGGTAAAAATAGTTAAATGATCTTCATGAAAAAATAAGGTTGAATGTACTGATCTCATTTTAATATTATAATCTCAAATCTCAAAGATTCTTTTTACATTGCCTGGAATTATTGTTTACTTTCAATAGGAAGCTCAATTCTTCCATATTTTTCTCCAAACTTTCTTTTGCCTTTTAACCTCTACCCTCTGTACACACAATTAATGTGTTTAAAAAAGAAAATAAGAAAGAAACAAGTAAGACTGCATCAACCACATGCCATCTCTCCACTTCTAAACTCTCTACAATTACACTGACTCACCCTTTATCTTTTCTTACACCTAAGCCACTTCCCTCCTCACAAGGAAATAACCCCTGCTTTGTGCTCTGGATTGTATCGACTCTTACCTTTTATAGAAACGTGGCTCCTTGTATAATCCCTTTAATTTTCTAAATTTTGAGGTACCCCTTCAGCCTATAAATATACTCAGATCCTTATCCCTATGGCTCTTCATTCCTATAAAGTTGTTCTCTTATTTCTCAACAAAGCGTCTTTAAAATGTTGTCTACGTGCTCTGTCTATACTCCCTCAACCACCTTCACTGTCTACCCTTCCAGTTTGGTCCCCATGCATATACTCAATCAAACCTGGTTTTGAGTATTTCCCTTCCTTCATATTTGTCACTCTTTCCTTAGCATGTGACACTGTGGATGGCTTCCTCCTCTTGAAATTACTTCCTTTTCATCCCTACAACTCAACATTCTTCACTTGTCTATTGTCTATTGTGCCATATGGGGATTTCCTTTATTTTTTATTTTTTTTTTTTTAAGATTTTGTTTATTTACTTGACAGAGAGAGGTCACAAGTAAGCAGAGAGGCAGGCAGAGGGGGAGGGGTAAGCAGGCTTCCCACTGAGCAGAGAGCCTTAACCCACTGAGCCTCACAGGCACCCCTCCCCACTCTGGGGATTTCCTTCTTGAAGGCCTTACATTCCACCTGTGTGATCATGTTGTGCATAACCACCAGGTTAAACCCTTCTTCAAGCTCCAGGTTTATGAACATAACTGATAGTTCCCAAAACTGATCATTGATAAAGCCCATTGTCCAGAGACATACAGAAACACATCTGTAATGAAACAGAGTTAGGTGTATTCACTTGCAGAAGCAAGGAAGGACCTACACAATGGAAAACCGTGAAGCCTCTCAAAAAGCAGGGAGTTAGGGGTGCCTGGGTGGCTCAGTGGGTTAAACCTCTGCCTTCAGCTTAGGTCATGATCCCAGGGTCCTGGGATTGAGCACTGCATCAGGCTTTTCTGCTCAGCAGGGAGCCTGCTTCCTCCTCTTTCTCTGCCTGCCTTTCTGCCTACTTGTGATCTCTGCCTCTCAAATAAATAAATAAAATCTTTAAAAAAAGGGGGGGGGTGGTTAGGGAAGAGTACTCCAAAGAACCAGGATTATTAGAGTTAGTCACAGGCCTGTTCAAGCAGAGAATGGTCAGAATTTGTAGACTGGAGGGGTGCCTGTGTGGTTCAGTGGGTTAAAGCCTCTGCCTTTGGCTCAAGTCATGATCCCAGGGTCCTGAGATCGAGCCCTGCATCAGGCTCTTCTGCTCAGCAGAGAACCTGCTTCCCTTCCTCTCTCTCTGCCTGTCTCTCTGCCTACTTGTGATCTCTGTCTGTCAAATGCATGAATAAAATCTTTTTTTTTTTTTAAGATTTTATTCATGCATTTGACAGACAGAGATCACAAGTTGGCAGAGAGACAGGCAGAGAGAGGGGGAAGCAGGCTCCCTGCCCAGCAGAGAGCCCTATGCGGGGCTCCATCCCAGGACTCTGAGATCCTGACCTGAGCCAAAGGCAGAGGCTTAATCCACTGAGCCACCCAGGCGCCCCTGACTAAATAAAATCTTAAAAAAAAAAATAATTTGTAGACTGGAGTTGCTGGAACATTCAGCAATTTTATTTTTCGAGTCTGTGAAATGCTCCTCTTCAGTTAGGATGTCTTAGGTGTTGGAAAGGAGGGGTCTGAACAAACCAAAGTCTTAAATATTTTTGAACTTAAAATAGTTTGTGATGTACCGTGATGGCCTTTCTGGAAGAATGCATCCATCTTGTGAGTCAGAAAACATTCTGTAAGTTATGAATTCTTTCTTGTTTTCCCACTCCCCAAGTCACAACCTACTTCTCAGTGGGCCCAGTTTTCAGCGTGCTATTTTAAATCTCCATGTGGGTATCATAAAAACTTTCACATTTAAATACTTTTCAAAAAATAAAAAAGACAAAACAAAACAAAAACCCACAATACCAATCTCTACAAATTTGATTTCCTCATCCTTTCTCTCCTTCATAAACAGTACTATTATCCACTGAATTATTAGGAACATAACATTTTTCTAGTGTTTGATTATTTTCTTCATTTTTTTTTTTTTTAAGATTTTATTTATTTGACAGAGAGGAGAGCACACAAGAAAGGGAGCAGCAGGCAGAGGGAGAGGGAGAAGAAGGCTCCCCCATGAGCAGGGAAGCCCAATGCTGGGCTTGATCCCAGGATTCTGGAATCATGACCTGAGCCAAAGGCAGAAGCTTAACCAACTGAGCCACCCAGGTGCCCTATTTTCTTCATTCTAATGGGCATTTTATCAATACAGCTGTCGTGTCTAACTACAAAATAAATCTCAAATATTTCACCTTTCCAATTGCCACTGACTCTATCCTCTTCGAAGCCTCTATTTCTCAACTCCGTGTACAGTAGACGCTTATAAACTAGAAAATCAAATGTCACTTTTATGCTTACTGTATTCAGTGCCTTCATTTTACTAAAACTAAAACCGGCAGCTTTTTAAGTAGACCATGGGCAGGCCCTGATTCCCTGCAGTTTGCAGACCTGTGCAAGCTCCCTTCAGGCATTCTCCTAATGCATTTCTGTGCTTCAGCCCTAGGGCTCTCCTTTCAATTCCTAGAAAATGCCAAACTCTTAAATATTGATTGCATTTTCCCATGTCCTTTCCTGGCTTGATCTGCTCTGGAAGCCCTCTTTGTACTACTGCACCAACTTCTAATGGCTGACGTCTTTCCCTTTTCAGATTTCTATTTAAAGGTAATTTTCTCAGAAAGCCCTTCTATGAAGAACACTTTTCATTAGACAAGCTCTACTGGTTAGTCTTGAAATTGCATTCAAATAGCAATTACTTAACTTGTTTACTTGTACTTATGTGTTAGGGGTTTAGGAAAGGTCATCATCTTCTCTAAATCTCAACATTACAGGGCAGCAAGGATCATGGCTTTTTTACTAAGTTATGTAGATGTGGTACTTACTCTGGTATTTATCACAAAGTAGTTTTCAATAAATGTCAGTTGCATATATAATTAAAAAAAGCTATTATTACATGTATAAATTAATAGTACAAATTAATTGTACCAGTTCATGAAGCTACTAAACAATGTAATGAGGATCCTACTTTAAGTCACTAAGTCCATGACTAATGGTATTTCTATTTTAACACACAGACTCTCTTTAAATTACTGATTTTCCAAATGACCATAATTCATTTATTTCTACTCATATGGCAGTTTCCATGTTAGGTTTGCTCAAAAAGAGATATTTCTTCAAAAACTTAATAATATGTTCAGTCTTTTCGCCTTTAATTCTGCAGTTTTTTTTCCCCCCAAATATTCCACTTATAATTTATTTAGTCAAATACGAAGAGGTCTTAGGGAATTTTAGAAGCTATATTATGATTCCTTACAGAATATATTCTTTGTCATTTTGATACAGTAATTTCTCCTGCTCATTTTTATCTTTCTCTGTTCTAGAAAATGTTAAAAAATGTTATGTATGTGAAAAGGATTTTAAATATTTTATGCATAAAACATGTAAAAATGTTAAAATCAACTAAGTATCATCAAATCTAAAGAAGTAAAATATTACATTACAGTTCAGGTCCAGTCAGTGTCCTGCTGTGTTTATGTCTCTTACACTTGCCACTTCTAAGTAGCAAATAATCTTAATAATAAATTAACAATTTCAAAATTGTTTATTTTGAAAAAAATTACTACATGTCTTTATATCCCCCAGAGACCCAAATTCCTGTCAATTTACTCTTTTACCAGATGCAAATGAGAAAAAGTTATAATTGTAGAGATTTCAGGTTTCTCTTGATTTCCTTTTATTCTTGCTTATACACTGGCTCATTATTTTGTGAGCTCATCTCCTGAGTCAATAACAACCAATGACAGCCAAGGCACACCCGCAATTATAATTATCTAAACAAGTTGTCTAAAGTCAGGGTCTGTTAGGTATGTTCCACGCCCTCCATACCATCATAGAAACTATTTGGCCAAATGTGTCCCCACTCAATGTTGTAAGTAACCACCTTTTAAACTTTGACTGCCTATCCTAGAAACTAATGTCATATATTTCTGAACATTGTAGAAAATCCACCCATAGGACTACCTATTTCTTTTACTTTAGTAAAAACAAACAAGAAAACTCCCTTAGGATGATAAACATTTATTTCCTTTAATGGGGCTGGATTAAGATGGGTTCATAAGGAAAATCCACAAATAGGATCAATAACCTTGATAATAACATTGTCTCAAAATATATTTTTCTGTTATTCTTATCTAAGCAAAATTTATTTTGATTCATATTATACATTAAATATTGCTCTCTATAGCTCTATTTTATTTTCAATATATACTTGCCGGGAATGGCCAACAATCACTGTACTGATGGATGAAAGATTACTCCAAACTTTGCTGTGAAAGAAAGGAAAAGGAAGAGGGACAAGACCAGGGGTCAACGCTCAAAGAGGAAGACCCTTTGCTCTTCTTTGCTCCTACTTGTATTGGTCTTTCAGGATAATCACAAATTCTTATCACTGTTTCTCAAGCTCGTGATGTGTGACAAGTGGTTATGAGAACTAGGAGGGATCTGTTTATGGGAGAGTTGGGATATGCTAATCTGTGTGTTTTATGAGTTCTGCTAAACACAGCCCAAGAGACCATGCATACATCTCTTAGATCACAGGGTGACAGTTTGGGCTAAGAAAGTTCTGGGAAGGGAACTCCCCGTGGCATTCCAACCGTAGAGTGTTCATGCAGGCCTTGACCTCAGTATTCCAAAGACCTATACGCTTCTCTGAAGCTTTCCATCACCCCCAGTGTCCTCTGTGTTACATTCTAGCACAATGGCTGTGCTAAAAATGGCTGATTTCATATTCTACTTTAACCCCAACATGTATTGTTGGCAGTCTTTTCATATTAATTTACAAGTTATCTGTTTTAGTTGTATTTTTTTTTTTACACAAACACTGAAGTTTGATTTGTAGTAAGACTATTTTTCAGATAAAGACAAAATTTGTCATTTTTAAGAGTCTTCCTGTCTCAGGGCACCTGGGTGGCTCAGTGGGTTAAAGAGTCTTCCTGTCTTTATTAAAATGATTTATTCTTGTTCTTATTTAAATACTTTACTTTTGGGGGGTGCCTGGGTGTCTGTCAGCTAAGTGTCTGCCTTTGTCTCAGGTCATGATCTCAAGGTCCTGGGATGGAGCTCCATATTAGGCCTCCTGCTCAGAGAGGAGTCTGTTTCTTCCTCTCCCTCTGCCCCTACCCCTACTTATGCACTCACTCTCTCTCTTTCTCTCTCTCTCTCTCAGATAAATAAATAAAATCTTTAAAAAGATCTTAGTTTTTTAAACATACATATTATCATTTATCTTACTTTCTATAATTTTACTATTTGGAGCCCAAGGACTTAATTTCACCAGTGATATTTTTGTTGGCTCCTGTACTTTGGTTTGGTAATTTTCTGCTGTGAGCTCATGTTCAATTGAGCTCAGTTAGTGGAACCTGTAAAGTTGAGTTGAGTTTATTCCTCAGAGAGTATTGTTTTGTTTTGTTTTGTTTTGTTTTGTTTTGTTTTTAATGACAAGTACTAAGTTTGCTATATACTCTGGACTACTTTCAATTACACATGGTTTTCTAAGTCTGGGGCTAATGAGTAATAAAAATCCCAAAATTAGATGTGTTAGCAAGTAATTCTGGGATTAAAATTCTCAGGGTGCCTTTTTGTTAGATATTGTGTAGCTCTGTAGAACTTGTTTCTTTGCTGTCATCCTGGTTTTTGCACCTAATTCTTAATAGGATTGTCCTTTTGGCTCTATGGCTGCTAGTAGTGGATTTTTTCTTTCCAAATACTAACATTGTTACAGTTCATGACTTCTTTCATTTCCCCTGGAATAAACTTTAAAAATGTTATCATCTAGTCTACTGAAATTAGCAAATTCCTTTAAGAGTTTGAAGCTTTATTTTAGCTTGCAAGTCCAGTTTCCTTCTGCCTCTTTGTCTCTGAATCTTGGTTGTTGCTCTTATTTTTAATATAAGAAAATAATTAGAATATTTTTGTATTTACAGTGATTTCTGGTTAATATTATGGTGATAATTTTTTGCTTTTTAGTATGTGAGATTTCCAGAAACAGAATTTTCACTATTCATTTTCTAACATAGAATATTGAAATAATTATAAGCTATCAGAGTCAAAAGTTCCTAAAATTAGTTGGAATTAGTTTTCTTTTAGTGATAGAGTTTGTCCTATAATGCAGCTGCCAGGTAATTATCTGTCATTTGCTTAAATACCATGAGAGACCTCCTGTTTCATGGTAGAGTATAAATGTTTCTTTTTTTTTTTTTTTCATATGTGAAGGCTTAATTTTATCTCACTAAGTTATAATATTGGGAGTCTTATTATCTTTGTTTTTGTAAAAATGGAGTGCCTTCAAATTTGAAATCAACTTTAATGTTCATAATCCTTTTCTTGCGAAAAAAAAAAAATCATATAAACTTAGGTGTCCAGTGTGTTGAGTACTTAAGAAAAAGAATCAACAAATCACATGAATTACAAGGTATGATTTTGAACTGATCATCAAATCTTCCTTGGGGACTGGGAACAACTGTAAAATTATTGACTCAAAGAATACCATAAAAAGCAATAATTAGCATTCTAGAATCATGTTTTAAATATATTAAAAGCATTTCAAAAGAGATTTTATAAAACATAGCCTCTTAAGAAAAACTCAATTAAAAATAATGTATCAGTGTTGTATATTTTGCTGATATAAAGCAAGCCAAAGCCCAGATGAAATGGTGAGATTGAGGAACTCCTTGAAAATGGACAATCTCCAGGGAAAACTGCTGCAGAAAGAAATCAAGAACTGTCAGTAGGAGAGGCAAGACTGATCCTAATTGACATTTTAAAGCACAGTAAAAACAGGTTTATAAAATAACTTTAAGAAAGCCACAGAAATGCAAAATAATACACAATTGTTTCTCTGGAGAGGTGCTCTCAGTAAAGATAGCATTTAAGCTGTATGTGCAAGTTATATGTATTTAGGTATTCATAAAGCAAAATTAATCCTACTTATAAATTAGGCAAAGATGAACAGATAACAAGGAAAATATTTTAACAGGTAGGGATTCTTGTAAGTTTTGTTTCTTTTTTTAAAAGAAATAATATTCAGACTTAACCTTGTCTGTGGATATATAGAGAGCGTCTGATGGCTCTCATTCAAGGTTCTGCTCTTAGTTCCTCTAGGATCAATCCATTTCTGTAAGTTTCAAAGGTAGTTCACACAGTGATTTAAAAGATTTATCAGGATGTAAGTTTGAATTTTTCAAGTATCTTATCTGATGCTCAGTATAGTACAGTAAATTTATAATGCTTTTGTTTTTTATTTTCTTGGGATACTTATTTTTATCAATTTACAAAAATATTTATGTGAAATGCATTTCTCAAGCACTATTTATATACTTAAGATTCCTCTGCTCTCATGTAAAGAGCATACAACATCCAGTAGAAGGCAAAGTATTTTAAAGTACATTGTGAGAAAATAAACTCATAGATACAATTTAATGGATTGATCCGAGCCATATTCCCAAGGCATTTCCTTATTTTTGAACTCAGCTTGTAATCATAGACTATATGTTCCTTGAAATTACCTTCTCTTTAATGACATACACAATATCTGAAGGATTTATCCAGTCCTTTCTGGTTTACATTGCTGTAAAGGAATAGGACATTAAAAAAAATCAGATAAATTCATCATGTATCAAAATTATGGTGAATTAGTCATATGGATAATTAAAAGAAGACTTCATTACTCTCCTAGCTCTTATGTCTTGGTTCTACATCTCTTTACTCTAATTTTCCATTTTTTCCTTCTAGATTATCTCAAAATGTGTATATATACCATTAAATGAGCACCTGTGACTGAATGTATCCTCATCATTTTGATTTAGGCCTTGAAATAAATGAATTAACAGATTTTTCTGATGGTCTATGTTTATATATTAGCCAGTCTACAGTTTACTGTAAGTTCTTATCAAATAAGATCTTAGCATTAGAAATTCCCTGGGCATTTAGCTGGGGACATTTTTCATGTTTTGTTTCCCTCTTAGAGATTCACAATGCATTTTATTATATCAGAACAGTGATAAACTTTGTCTTAAAATATATATATTTTAAAACTTATTTTATTCAGTGTTTCTTAAATTATTTGCAGTGGTAAACATATTATGTAGTCCTCTAAATTTTCCAAACACAACTTGGGAAATGTTGCTACCTTACAGCAACAAAAACTGTATAATTTTAAGAAGTAATCACTAAATTAATACACATATAAAAATGTAGATATTTTAATGAATGTGTTATGAATTAGAGTATATATTCAATAATACATTAAGCTAAGATATATGTACATTTTTAATATATAATCACATAAAAGCACTTATAATTGATATTATGGAAGAAACAAATATAAAACCAATGTAAAATCTATCCCTTCATGAATTTAATAAACAAATTACATGTTATAAGTACAGATCTGTATCTTATTAAGACTTTTGGGCTTCTGTCCTCATAGAGCTTATAATCTATATGGCAAGTTGGGAAATAAATAACTATAGCATAATATGTTACAAACACACTTGACTATTGGACTTAACTTGTTCTGTGGGTTCAGAAATTACATTTTCAGACAAAGAAAACACCATATTGGAGACTGAAAGGAAGCATAGAAATTAGTATATTAACTATCTTGGGAAATAGCACATGTGAAGAGCCTACTGTGCAGAAGAGAGTAGACTGTATGTAAGGAGCTGGGAGGAAATTATCATGGTTGGAATAGATGAACAAAAACATAGTTTGGTTCATAGTCAAGCTGGAGAGGCAACAGAATGAGAATATTCAGTGTTCTAATGGTCAATTTAAGAATTTTTAGGGAAACTGAGAAAATAATCACAAGGTTTTCAGTTAAGGATCTAAATTTTCTACTTTAAAACATTTTCTTTATTTGATTTAAAAAATAAATTTGAAGAAGGCAAAATGGCATGGAAAATCTGATTAAGTCTGTTCTGTAACAGCCTGGAATAAGGAGAATAATAAGGGGCTTGATTTCATGTTGTCAGTGTTTGGGCTCTGCATTCAAATAAAATATGTATCATTTATATTATATATTTAAATGTATTTTACATATTGATATAGATTGATGAGATATAGAGATCAAGTATCTAATATATTTAACATACCAATATACATTTAAATAAAAAGTATGTCTTTAAATAGTTACATATTCTCATTTGAATATTGATATATATGAATTTATAAATATTTTTCTCAGGAAGAGGGATATCAGCATGATTTAATTTTCCTGGATTGAGTAACTGATTTATACAATGTACTAAGAAAAGAAACACTAGACAATAATTAAGTTTTGGTGAATAATTTGAATATTTCATGTCAGTTTCCAGTTTTAATCTAGTTAGTAAGTATCAAAGTCTTCCAATTTTTCAGGCATACATAGCAACATGCAGAATCTTGAAGTTGTCCTTGACTCTTCTTTTTTCTTATACCTACATCAGAATTAATACCTCAATCTTCAGAAATATTAACATCCTAATACTTATCAGCACCTCCATTGCTAACATCTGGGGAACTTCATTCTTCAAATAATTTATTTCAATAGCATTCTAACTATTCAGGCTACTTTCTCCCTTGACCTCTTCAATCCTAAAGATCAACCAGAAATTTATCTTGTTAAAATGTAATCAATTCTTACCTTTCTTCTGTTCAGCCATACTGATAGATTCTCAACCTATGTAGTACCCAAACTTAAAATGATGTAAGGCCCACTAGTCAGACCTCCCATTACTCTTTTAACTTTATTATTTCATTTTCTTCTATCTTCCTTGCTCATCCTTCATATTTATAATGCTAACACAGGCACCTTGGCTTCCCAGCAATTTCTCAAACCATCTCATGTCTGTCTCAGGGTCTTTGCACTTATATTTTTTGACTGGACTGGCCTTACCTCCAGGAAACTCCAACACCAAATGTTTTACTTTTCACAATGGACACTTCATCTAAAATTACAATCATTACCCAAATATCATCACCCCTTCCCCAACTAATATTATGTTACTTGAAAAATTAATAAACATATTAATTTTTGGTTTGTTCCACTCTTCAAAATAATGCCTTGACTACACATAAGGCAGAATTTTGTTCAGTTGTTTTTCTTTGTTTTGTTTATTGTCTTTTCCCCTTTATGTATAATAATCATTCAATACATATTTGTTTAATGGATGGTTGGATGGATGACTACACTGACACTGATCTGCCAATAAGTCATCAAAACAAATCTGTAACATTTGCATATTGAAATTGAAGCTTGAAGCCTAGAAGACAGTCTTTGCTGGGCATATATTTTTGGTTCCTCTCAGCATGCTAATGTAAGTTAGAAACATGGTAGAAAACACATGTTTTCTAGAAAGAGTGTTTAGCCAGGATTCAGAAAGTAAAAGGAAATTGAGATTTGTATGTTATCATGGAATCCAAAGATAGAAAGTTAATACCAACCAACCAACCAACCAACCAACCAAACAAGGAAACAAGCAAATAAAAAACCAAAGTGTCATCAACAGTGTAATGACTGATAAATAAAGTATGAGAGATATTTACTGGATTTAATCAAATAGAGGCCACCAGAGATTAGTGAAAATAAAATAAAATATAATTGTAAAATAAAATAAAATAGAAACCATGACATAGTAACAAAGAAAGATTAAAAGGGAATATAAATGAGAAATAAATTAAGACATGGATAGTGTAAGTGCAGAAAAGTCAGGGGACTATAGACAATGAACAGGAAAGAACTAAGACAGTCATTGGATGAAAATGAAGAATCAAGGGAGAAATATTTATTTTTAAAAATATTTTAGGGCACTTGGCTTGTTGTGTTGCTGCTGGAGAACCAGAGACGGTCCTGCTGCGGCCGCAAGCCCGTCCAAGCACCTGACAATGTCATCTCATTTAGTACAGCAGCCGCTGCCCCCACTCAACAACAACTGCCAGGAAGGTGAACAAACTTTGCCCCCACCAGCCAGCCTTAACAGTTCCTGGGGGAGCTTCCCATGAACAGCAGCAATGGCAATGATAATGGCAATGGGAAAAATGGGTGGCTAGAACATATACCGTCCTCATCCTATATCCACAATGGAGACATGGAGAAGATTCTTTTGGATGCACAACACAAATCAGGACAGAGTAGTTCAAGAGCCACTTCTCACTGTGACAGCCCTTCCCCACAAGAAGATGGGCAGATTATGTTTGATGTGGAGATGCACACCAGCAGGGACCATAGCTCTCAGTTAGAATAAGAAGTTGCAGAAGGAGAGAAAGAAGTTGATGCTTTGAAGAAAAGCATTGACTGGGTGTCTGACTGGTCCAGTAGAGCTGAAAACATTCCACCTAAAGAGTTCCACTTCAGACACCCCAAACGTTCTGTCTTTTTTAAGCATGAGGAAAAGTGGGGCCATGAAGAAAGGGGGTATTTTCTCCACAGAATTCCTTAAGGTGTTCATTCTGTCTCTCTTCCTCTCTCATGTTTTGGCTTTGGGCCTAGACGTCTATGTTGGAAAGTGACTCAGCACACCTTCTGCCAGCACCTACTGAAGGAAAGAACAGTCCTGAAAAGCCTGTGACCTGTGAAGTGGTGTATTGTCACAGTAGTTTATTTGAACTTGAAACCATTGTAGGCATGACCCAACCTGCCATCCTATTTTTACATATCCAAGTTCCAGTAACTCTCAAATCCAGTATTTTATTCAAACTCTGTTGAGTCATTTCCTTTTTGGCCTGTAAGACACTTTAGAATTTCCTAATAGAGTTTACCATTATTTAGAAATTTGCAAGGGCTTCTTTCCCGCAAATACCACCAGCAGATTATAATTTTATCATTAATGCTATTGTCTCCTTTTAGTGCCACCAGACTTAGACCTGCATCATTCATGGTATAATTTTACATTTGCAAGATAACTACCATCTCTTTCTTCAAATGAGATCAGATTAGCAAATGATAGAACAGCTTTGTTGTTTTGTTTTGTTTTGTTTTTTTCAAGACAAAGCAAGCGTCATTAAGCTTGAATTTATAGTTATTAAAAAAGAAAACAAACAAACAAAAAAACAAGACACAAGAAAAAAATATCCTGGGCAATAAAAAATTATTTTAAACAAACAAACAAACTATATATATATATATATATATATATATTTTTTTTTTTTTTTAAAGATAGGGTAACAAGTTTGAGTATCAATATAAATATAATTGACTCAGTATAATTAATCCAATATAAATAAATTGATCCAGTACAGAAAGAGATGTTAACACAGAAGAAAGGACAATTCTTAGGCAATGTTCTTGGTAAGGAAGGATGTGATCAGATTTAGAAAGTGGAGGTATTGGGAAGGAAGAACACAGATGTGAATGTAGATTTATTTATATAGATCTGGTGATGGGAATCTGTGGAAATTTCCATTTCAATTTTTTTTCTTTTTTAATAAGAGTCAAATTCATCTACTTAGTTGAGAGGATTTGGAAAATTGGAGCATGCAGAGTTCTAAGGAGACTGTCATAGATTTCAAGATATTTTTGTACCTAATGGAGAGATAAATTGGTTGGAGAAATAGAGTTAGTCCAGGGAGCAGAAATGGATGCTCAATCAAGCTTATCCACCATAAATAATAATGATTTTAATTTGTTCCCTGGATTTATTTTTATTTTATTATTTTATTTTATTTTGCTACTGCTCTTAGCAATTCTGGTGCAAAACACATATTTCCATCAAATTGAAAGATGGACTAATATGCTGTGTTATTGTACCTGGATTGTGTTTCTGGTTTACATACAAGATGTTGATCAATTTTTGAAAGAAAATAACGGCATACATAGAAATCTATGTGAAGTGAGTTATTTGCATAATTCTTCCACATTTTTGAATGTTGATTATTTTTATTTCCTGAAAGAGCATGCATATTCATAGTAGGCAGATGTAAATTTGCAACTCAAGGGTACTTCACAGGCCAGTTTCCTTACTAGTGATGGAATAAAAGGAATCAGCCACCTCCAAATTGGCAAAAGTCTATCAGAGCAATACCAGAAAGTCATTGAACAAATAACTATAATTCAAATATTTCCAACATGTTTAAAATTTATAAGTGCATTTCTGCATTCACGTCTGCTGTGGAGGTAGTCAGCACTGAAAGAAAGCTTCTTTTAATTTTTGTAATATATCCAATAGCTTTACATAATCTTCACTTATACTGTTTTTGGTAAAAATGGATTTGGGGTCAAAGAATTCTCAGGATGGTCTTAAATATAACAATAAGCTCTAATAATCATGCGAAGTCAGTTCCTTACTAAAGCCAAAGTAGTGTTATCAGATAAAATAGAGGATCCATAAACAATGCATGATCCATAAACAATAAATTTCATGCCTCATAGACAATTTGGATCATACTTTTACTAAAAAAGGATACACTGCTTATCCAAATTGCAAATTTACTGGAGTGCTGGAGTGTTATTTTGCTATATTTGTGAATAGTATACCAAAGACATATTATACTACAGATTATTTACATTGGCTTTCAGTGGATCAACACACACATCCGCAATTGCAGTTGTTCTTTTATGTGAATCAACAATTTACTGACTGAGTTCTCTGTGACAAACACTGTAGATGCTCCCCCTATGCACCTTCAACAAGTCCCTCTGCGTGACAAAAGCTTTTTACTTCAAACGCTGATGGCCGCAACAAAGGGCTTTTGTGACCACAGTAACCTTCTTAGTTCAGAAAGAGTCAGAAGTGTGTGTGTGAGAATGTGTGTGGGGGGGAGGGATATTAGTAATAGCCCTGGAAAGAGCTCTTAATCAATGACAAAGAATTGATAGACCAGTAACCCAGTGTCCTTGCTCCCTTGCGCCCTTTGTCCACATTGGCCTCTGTACCTCTATTATGATTTCCTCCCCGCCCCCCACCCTTACTGATCTAATTCTTTCTTTCTGAACTTTCAGGAACAAATAACCCCATTTGCTCTCAAAATTTGCGCTCAGATCCTCACTTCAGGATTTTTTTTTTTTCTGGGAAAACCTAGACCAATTTTGCTAATTAAAACACACACACACACACACACACACACACCCCGACTTCATTATGGTTGGTTTTAAACGTCTCTACTAGTTTAAATAATGGCTCTGATCGTGTCTGAGAGCGAGGACCTGGGAAGGTGTTAAAGGTGATGATTCCTGTGCTGTGTGTCAGATGTTAGGTAGGCTCCAAAAACTCATTGCACAAAACCCACTCCCATTTCCAACTAACTCTTGTTAACTCAGAGCCAGGATTTGTAGCCACAGCTCTAAGACCTGTTGTCCTTAGTATGAAAGAGTCCCTATTTAAATTTTTCTTAATTAACTTGTACAGAAAGCAACCTAATATAGTAGAAACACTAGTCTCCTGAACGTGATGCTAGCTTTGATTCTAAGGTTTGCTGTGCAATCTTATATAAATGAATAAACTCTTTAGGGCTATGTTTCCTTATCTATAAAATGACATACCTGTGCTATGCAGTTTCTCTAAGTTACTATTTTAGCTAAACTATCTTTATTTTAGGCACTTTTCCTTTGCATTATAACCATAGTTGGGTGGATTTAAATAAAAGAAAAAGGAAAGTAAATGATTCGTCTTCCTTTCAGAATGGAGGTTTTCATTTTAATCAAAGATCAGATCTTAGGAGAAATTATCATCTCCTTGATGGGACTTTCTGTTCTAAATTATTTCTCAATCTTGCCCTGATTTTTCTTTCTTTTTTCTTTTTTTAAACATTGAGCTTAATATGTGTGGGTAGTGTAAGGTGATTCCATTATTTAACTGCATCAGTATGGCTAATGTTTTGGAAATACAATCATCAATAAAACAAGACCTAAAAACATCTTATAGTATTCTACTTAACACTATTATTATTATTTTTTTTTTTTACTTGTTGAGGTATAATTTTTTATTTTTTATAAACATATATTTTTATCCCCAGGGGTACAGGTCTGTGAATCATCAGGTTTACACACTTCACAGCACTCACCAAAGCACATACCCTCCCCAATGTCCATAATCCCACCCCCTTCTCCCAAACCCCCTCCCCCCAGCAACCCTCAGTTTGTTTTGTGAGATTAAGAGTCACTTATGGTTTGTCTCCCTCCCAATCCCATCTTGTTTCATTTATTAACACTATTATTTGAAGCTAATCTTTTACATGACATTTTCATTCTTACGTATACTGACGGATATCAAAATAGGTTTTTTTTTTTTTTTTTTTTTTTTTTAGTTTGTGTTAATTTGGTCTTTCTGAAGCTTTTCCTTACTAGGTAAAAACCAAAGAAAATAGAATATATTATCATATGTCTCTTACATTTAACCAAATCTAACAGGTATTCCAAGAAATGTTATATCCTTTTAGTTTGGAATTTATTTTGGAAAACCATTCAATCTTCAGTGCCAATTTCTTCCCCAGATATGCATCACCAAAATTATCATTATCAAGGGAGCTCTATGTAATGTGTTTGTTTATTAGAGAAGTATGCAAATCAGATTACAGGTATAAGATTTTTAAATATTTCTAGAATTTATTACATAATTATAATTAAATACAATTAATTTAAATATGATAGTGCAGGTCTTTACAATGTTTTAAAATATATGTAAATTTATTTATATTTATTGAAAATATTCACTATATTTCAAAATCAGACATTTATAAAGAAAGATAAGAATAAAAGATAAGAATATTTATTATCTATCTGATGTTAAAATTAAAAAGAAATATTTGCAGAGGTTGAGTAATTCATTTAGAAGCAGTTTTCTTTCTGTTCTCAATGGGGCCCCGTAAGGATTTACAGTCAAATAATATCCTATCTTTTGCAAAAAGGAAAATTTGTGACCTAAGAGAGCATCAAACAAAATGGTTTAGAAAACATTCCTCTTAGTAACTCTGAGCTTATTCCATTATTCCTCACCAGATTTTGTACATTGCTTTGATTTTATGCTAATTTTAATTATCATTATTCAACAGTGTGATTTTTAACTCCCATAATCGAAAAAAAATGAAAAGAAATTCATAAAGGATAAGCATAGCTTATGAGTCTCTCAGGATGGCTTTAATATTTTGCACAAATAAGAAGAGTAGCTTCAGTTTTATCAAGTTTTCTGTGACTTTATGACCTTAACCTCATCATGTAAAGCCAGAGGTTTTTGATTCAAGCCTTCTTTTGCCATCTGCCAACTCATAATACCATGTCCCTTCAGCCTAATGGAATACTCAGTATTTCATTTCTTGAGAATCATCAACTGTTCTGTTACACAGATGGAAAAACAAAGGTCTAGGACAGCTGGGTTGCTTTCTCAATGTTATAAGGAATATTAATTTACAGAATTAATGTGAGGACTGAAACTATACATTCCCCTTTTATTATTGTCCTAATGCTGTCAGTGAGGTAGAAGAAGTTTAAGATTTTAAAAAGGTCCTTTAAAGATAAATTCTTTTGGGGGCTCCTGGGTGGCTCAGTGGGTTTAGCTTCTGCTTTTAGCCTAGGTCATGATCTCAGGGTCATGGGATCAAGCCCCACATCAGGCTCTTTGCTCAGCAGAGAGTAGCAGGGAGCCTGCTTCTCTCTGTCTCTCTCTCTCTCTCTCTCTGCCTGCCTCTCTGCCTACTTGTGATTCCTCTGTCAAATAAATAAATAAAATCTTAAATAAATAAATAAATAAATTATTTTTAAGTATCATTGTGAGCTCATGTTTGTGCTCAGTAATTAAATTCACAGTGAATTTTAGGAAACATATATTACAACATTATTGTCCAGGAAGTTGCCTGACAGAGCATAATTGTTGTTCCCTTAATCAAATTTCAGGTAAGTTGGATTCAGTTTTCAACTCCTTCCATATTAGTTAAATAAACTTTTTAATTTCAGAATGTCCCATCTATACAACAAAGTAACAATGCATAACAAAACAAATCATATGCTTTAAAATTTACTGAAAATTTTGAATTATTCATTTAGATTTTTTAACTAATTAAGCTCTTTAAAATTTCTTTGTTTGTATTTGTAGTTATTTGTAGCTTTTTATTTACTTGAGTTGATTAAATGTTGAGAGGATAACAACTAAAGTCTTACTCATTATCAAAAAAATGATCACTTGGGACGCCTGGGTGGCTCAGTTGGTTAAGCAGCTGCCTTCGGCTCAGGTCATGATCCCAGCGTCCTGGGATCGAGTCCCACATCGGGCTCCTTGCTCAGCAGGGAGCCTGCTTCTCCCTCTGCCTCTGCCTGCCATTCTGTCTGCCTGTGCTCACTCTCTCCCCCACTCTCTCTCTGATAAATAAATAAAAATCTTTAAAAAAAAAAAATCACTTTTCCCATTAATACAAGAAAAGGTCCTAGAAATCTCATTGCCCCCACACACATACCTAATAACAATTGTTCATCTTTCATTATGTTATATTGTACATATAAATTAGTTGGTCCATTACATATAATTTAGGAGATCCATAGATATTATTGGTTATTATAATATTAATCAGAGGAGGAAGAAACAGAAAAATAAAAAAACAGAAGTGTTTGATGAAACACACATATATTAGACTTTCCAACTGTGAATACAGAATCTTATTATGTTAACTTGAGGTTCCCAACCGTGTGCAAATAAAAAACATGCAATACAGTTAAGGAAAAGAAGAATACTTTTTTTATTAAAACAGTCTTTATGCAAATACATGACAGTGCAAAAATGTTGAGTATTTTAAAGTTCACAATAAGGAAATTGGACATTATTCCAAAATGAATTTAGGAGAGAGACACGGAGGAGATTTTTCCTACATAATGACAATTGATACATACCTTGACTAAGGAATTATAAGGAGAGATGAAAAAGAAACGAGGGAATCATCTACCACACACGTGAGTAATGGGTAATTTTAAAAATGAATGGACAATGATAAAAAAAAAATAACAATTTCATTCTCTCTTCTGTAGTATTATTAATTATTAGGAGAATTGCAAGTAGCATTGAAGAATTTTAACTAGTCAAGAAACCTGAAAATATTACCTTCCATAGGTGGATGCATGAGACAATATTGCAATGAATTTTTTAGCAGTATTTAAACTTTTGTTCTCGTGTTTGGCCAGTAGCATTCTGATTTAACCCCAGAGTAAACCGTGCTCTCTCCTGTGAGCTTGGAAGGGTGACAGAAAGAAATAGTTTCACTTGAGCTCTTGAGGAAGAGGGGTTTACATCTTGCTACCTTTGCTGGTGAGAGGCTGGGAGAATGGAAAGCTTGACTGCTAGATCACTTTAGTGACTCCTGCTTTCCAGCTGCCCAGGGAAAATATGACTGAGAAAGTCCTATTTCAAGCTACTCCATCCACAAACATTCTCAAATTAGTAGCCATCTAAGTATTACATTCATTATACTCTCCTGGAAAAGAAGCAATACAGTATTTTTATACGTATTTAAGATCTTATTATTATTACTATTATTATTAAACTTGTTCTTTGTCCATATCAAATCACAGTCTTCACTTTATTTATTTATTGTTAAATCATTAGCCACTGTATAGTACATCATTAGTTTTTGATGTAGTGTTCAATGATTCATTAGTTACGTATAACACCCAATGCTTATCACATTCTTTGAATCAAGTAATTATGTGCAAAGCATTTGCCCTTACCAGGTTAGGTACAGCAATTTATAGCATTCTATTCTAGTTCCTGGTCATCTTTAATCCAGTCCAACATAACATTTTAAGAAATATCTTGAGAAAAAGTATTTAAATTAGTTCTCTCTCTCTGTGTGTACATACATTTCTAAAATTAAAATTAAAAGAATAGCTCATTTTCAATATTATATATCCTGTACGATTAGAAAAGTTTGGATACATGGTATTTTCTGAATAAATTCTCATTTTAGAAATCCAGAGGATTTTTTTTTTTCCTGTCACATAATAATCAGTGTTATTTTTAATGGATTGCAGTTGGTTTGTCTGGTTTTACTGATTTTTATTTGATCATTTTTGTTTATATCATTAGTAGGAATGGAGATATAACAAGATAATTACATTAATAAAATAAGTGTTATTTAATTCCTTCCTTTGGTATAAAGCATTTCTAAGAATGTTTAAAATTATCTTTTTTTCAATTTGTTAAAAAGATGTTTAGATGAGCTGCTAAGAAGAAATTCTTTAACTCAAGACTTCAGTTTGAAACTGCCCTTGTCACTAATCATTCCATGTTTGTAAAATATTCAATGAGAAATCATACTATAAATACTTGGAATATTAAATGTGCTGATCTACCCACAACACGTAATGTATTACCTTATATTTAAAATTTCAAGAAACCAATAATAATGATATAAAATTCTTAATATTAACTCTAAGAGGATTAAAAATAATGATGACTTATTCCTACAATGTTTCCACATTAGATTTTATGTAAGTGTGAAAGACGGTGAAGGACTGAAAACCTTAATAAGATTCTTGGCCCTTAACTGTTTCTCCTCCACTCTTGCTAAGCTGAGCTTGACCAACTAATGCTGAAACCACAGCCTTGGTCTAGCAGGTCCTGTATAATGAGGAACTCTCATATTCTCTATTCCTTTTGAAATCTAAACAGATAAAACTAAACTTCAACTGTAGCTCCCCAGTCTACCATGTTGGTGCTTCTGGCTTTCTGCTCCCCAAAACTGTCATTCTGAGCTCTTCTCATCTTCTTCTCATTAAATATTTTTAATAAAGGTTTGAACTAATGGTGACCACACATGTTTACAAGTTCTCTTCTGTCCAATTTCCCAGGACAGCATTCTTCCAATTATCCAGTTTTAATTTTTCTAAGTAACAGACACAAGGAGCTCAAGTAGTATCAGAAGGACCTAGAGCTTCCTTACTGCAAGTTGGGCCAAAAGCATATTTCTGAAAAATAGTGAGTGAGGAATAATGAATTTAATTAATAGTTTATTTTTACAAGTTTGAAAGCTCCTTAACTCCTTAGCCCTTCATTATTTGAATGATAGAGCTACCCTTCTTATATAGAGATCTATTTCTCATTCTGTGGTGGAATAGTGGTTCTCACTCTGGCATGCATCTCTGTCATTTGGAGGGTTTTGTGGACATGCCCAGAGCTTCTGATTCAGCATTTCTGGATTGAACCTGAAAACTTCCATTTATAATAAGTTCTCAGTCAATACGGATGTTCCAGGGACCATATTTAGAAACACAGTTCTTGAGTAGTTTTTACTCCAGGTCAGTAAATTAAGTGAATTAAGCTACAGAGATTTTAGAATTTTTTACTTAAAAAAACAAAACAAAACAAAACAAAAACCACTTTATTGAGGTATAATTGACATGCAAAATGCTGTAAATATATAATACATACATTGACGAGTCAGGGATAAGTAAACACCTTATTTGTATCACCTCAATCTATGCCATAAACATCTATTGCCTCTAAAACTTTCTCCCCACTTTCTTTCTTTCTTTCTTTCTTTCTTTCTTTCTTTCTTTCTTTCTTTCTTTCTTTCTTTCTTTCTTTCTGTCTTTTCTTTGTTTTTGTTTTTTTGTTTTGTTTTGGTTTGGTTTGGTTATTTTTTTGATATATAGTGTGCTATTTGTCACAGGGGTACAAGTCTGTGAATTGTCAGGCTTACACACTTCACAGCACTCACCATATCACACACCCTCCCAAGGTCCATAACCCAACCACCCTCTCCATATGCCCCCTCCCCCCAGCAATCCTGTTTTGTAAGATTCGGAGTCCCTTACGGTTTGTCTCCCTCCCGATCCCATCTTGTTTCATTTTTCTTCTTCTCCTTCTTTCTTCGCTCTTCTTCTCCTCCTCCTCCCCTGCCTCCCTCCTCTTATTATTATTATTATTCAATATAATCTATACTTACAATAAATTTTTAAGCATACAATTGAATTTTAAGTGTAAGTAGGACTTATTCCTCTTGCAAAACTGAAACTTTGTGCATTTTTGTTCTTTTTCAGGAAAACTTAGGTCCACAGAGAATTTACATTTTGTTTCTGTTCTGTCTCGTTACAGTAGCTGTAAGATTGAACATGTTTACATGTATTTTACATGCCCCAAGGAGGCTGAAAGAGAAAATATTTTGAATGGATATACATTACTTGAATTTATCTACTTTATTATATAAGACAGTGCAGAGGGTTTTAAAATTATATTTTTTATGATGTGGTTCTACATAAAATACCTTGGTCTTAGGTATAAAACTTTTTTTTTTTTTTCCTTAAGCTAGAAAGCCAACTACTTTTTAAAAATCAAAATCAGGTAAATGCTAAGAATTTTCAAAATCATTTTCTTTTTGGAAGGCAAACTAATGGTGATTTTATAATGTAAAAGTGAGTTATGTTGAATTAATTAGCATCTTAAAATACAATTAAACCCTCAGATGAGTAAGAAGTATATTAGATGTAAAGTCATTCTCTTGATATTCCAGTCATTCCTGGGTCACCAAGGGTAATTTGTGTTCTATATTTTTGTACATCAGTTCTTTTATGTAACCTCTATGAGAGTGCACCTACATTGTTTCATATGAAATATGCAGCTACTGCTCTCATTAGCTAAATGAGGCTAAGTTTCATTCACTTTACGAGTACGTAGCTATATACTGTTAGTGAAAAAAGTTAGTCATGCATTTTGCATGAGTTTGAGGAGCTGTTGCCCATTCTTTACACATACTGCTCTGTACTTAAAGATGAATAAATAGCCTTTATTCTCATGAGCAATTTATAAGACAAACATCTATGAGTACATTATTTAGTTTAGTTCTTTTTCGCTATTATACACAATATGAATATTCCATTTCCTAATGGACTTCATGCTAACCTTTCTTTCAGAGAATGCATGGAAGTCCCCAAACTATTCAATGGTAAAAATCAACACAATTTTTTTTTTCTAAATGTCTAATTAGAAGGCTCTTCAGGACCTTATTTCTACAGATATGGAAACCAAGAGGCAGAAAGATGAACTGTATATTTGCTCAGCATCCTATAATTGTGGTCCTACTTCTCCACTTCACAGCCTAAGTAGAGACTTTTTTTAATTTTTTAACCTAAGGGGAGGGGGGAAACATGTAGGAGTTCTGTTGACTGGTAACAAAAAAAACTTGAACAGTTTTGGTTACTCTAGCCTGTAGAATGCACTAATAATCAATGTGGCAATTTTAATGATGTATAAATTGTCATCCAATGAACACTTACACAGAGAAGTTGTATATACATAAAAGTTTTGAATCGACCAAACACAGTAGAATTTTAATTCCAGAGAAAACAATCATTGTTCTATATTACAAAACATTTGAAAGGAATTGTGCTAATTTTATAAGAGTGCTAATTTTATAAGAGTATAGCCAAAGAGCAAATTCTATGAATCAGCTTTAATGACTGTTTTCAAGTGGTCTATTATTCGTTAAACAGAGATGGAGTTCTTTGTCTCTTCATCAATTCTCACAACTGTCCTGCATAATATTTACTATTAATATGATTTTTATGGGGGCGCCTGGGTGGCTCAGTGGGTTGAGCTGCTGCCTTCGGCTCGGGTCCTGATCTCAGGGTCCTGGGATCGAGCCCCGCGTCCTGCTCTCTGCTCGGCAGGGAGCCTGCTTCCCTCTCTCTCTCTCTGCCTGCCTCTCTGCCTACTTGTGATCTCTGTCTGTCAAATAAATAAATAAAATCTTTAAAAAAAATACGATTTTTATGTAATAATAAACTATGTATGATGTAGTTCACCCTACATCCTATAGCTGGGAACATGTGAAGGTAAAATTTGTAGCCAGGCCTGCCTGACTCAAAGGCACATTTTATTGTTGTTGTTGTTACAATTATTATTATTGTATGCAAATGTTTCTAGAATAAGCTTTAATGTGGTAGAAAACTGATTAGTGGAACTACAGAATGCAGCATATATTTAACACTCTCTTTCATTCTATAAAGGGTTAGCCTGATGTGGTTAATTCTGAAATGCATGAAAATTTCTGTCTACAACTATTGTTGTACATTATATGTCTTCTCTAAAAGTTCAAATCTTTAAAAGAAATTATTTTTATTATTATGAGATTTATATATTTATTACATCTCCCTGGTACATTATTTATTTTAAGAGTTGATAACTTTTTATTATCATCTCATCAGTGGCCAAATGAATTCAGTTTACCTCCTAGTGGCATTCTTGTGACCTATGGGTATATTCCTTAAGATCAATTTTTGGAATTTACTTCTGCCTCAAATGCCTTATTGAACAATGATTAGTTACATGTTTCTATTTGCTATTCTGCTAGTTCAATTTCATCCCATATCCAGAGATAAGATAATATTTCCCACATATCACCCTTTTCTTTCATAGTATAAACTGGTTTGCAAAGCTTCACAATTCATTCTTACATAGAATGCCAACCCCTTTCAAAAGCCCCACTATTTTAGGTTCTCAGTTCCAACTCCCTCCTTGCTGTTAGTAGAAGACTACATCTCTTTTTCCAAATAGCCATTAAATTCCAACTCTGCAACCTTCAGAAACTGTAGTCAGCTAAGATCGCCTCCTGGCTACTTTGGCAACTGCATACATGTTTGGTTGACTTACTGTTCTGGCTCTTCATTTTTACCAAATATTTAGTTTTCTTTCTTTGTTTCCAGTTTATTTATACTTGCATTTATATGTATGTGTGTGCACATGTGTATGTGCCTATGTGGGTGTGTGTGATTATCTCTGTTACCACTATACATATTTCCACATTAATCTGTGAATCCTCTCACTCACTGTTCTTCAATGCAGGGATATACATTGACTTTGTGTTCAGCCCAGGTTATTTTTGAAAGAAATATATAGTATTTTCTTTTTTTTTTTTTTTTAAGATTTTATTTATTTATTTGACAGACAGAGATCACAAGTAGGCAGAGAGGTAGGCAGAGAGAGCGGAAGGGAAGCAGGCTCCCTGCTGAGCAAAGAGCCCGATGTGGGGCTCGATCCCAGGACCCTGAGATCATGACCTGAGCCGAAGGCAGAGGCTTTAACCCACTGAGCCCACCCAGGCTCCCCTATAGTATTTTCTTTACTCTGTTTTGAAATGTGACTTCATTCTACTTACATTTACAGTAATTTATTTATTTAGCATATATTACTTATTTCAGGGGTACAGGTCTGTGATTCATCAGTCTTACACAATTCACAGCACTCACCATAGCACATTTCCTCCCCAATGCCCAATACCCAGCTACCCATCCCTTCCCTCACTCCCCTCCATTCCAGATACCCTCAGTTTATTTCCTGAGATTAAGAGTGTCTTAAGGTTTATCTCCCTCTCTGATGTCATCTTGTCTCATTTTCCCTTCCTCTATGATCTTCTGTCTTATTTCTCAAATTCCTCATATTAGTGAGATCATATGATAGTTGTCTTTCTCTGATTGACTTATTTTGCTTAGCATAATACCCTCTAGTTCCATCTATGTCATTGCAAATGGCAAGATTTCATTTTTTTGATGGCTGCATAATATTCATCTATCTATCTATCTATCTATCTATCTATCTAGATATATAATTTTTTTTTTCACATCTTCTTTATCCATTCATCTGTTGATAGACATTTAGGCTCTTTTCATAGTTTGACTATTGTGGCTATTCCTGCTATAAACATTTGGGTGCATGTGACCCTTAGGATCTCTACATTTGTATCTTTGGGGTAAATACCCCAAAGTATGATTGTTGGGTCACAAGGTATTTCTATTTTCAACTTTTTGAGGAACCTCCATGCTGTTTTCCAGAGTGGCTGCACCAGCTTGCATTCCCGCCAGCAGTGTAGGAGGGCTCCCCTTTCTCCCCCCTTTCTCCCCTTACCTGTCATTTCCTCACTTCTTAATTTTAGCCATTCTGACTGGGGTGAGGTGGTATCTCATTGTGGTTTTGATTTGTATTTCCCTGATGCTAAGTGATGTTGAGCACTTTTTCATGTGTCTGTTGGCCATCTGGATGTCATATTATAGAAATATCTGTTCATGTCTTCTGCCAATTTCTTGATTGGATTGTTTGTTCTTTGGGTGTTGAGTTTGATAAGTTCTTTATAGGTTTTGGATACTAGCCTTTTATCTGATACGTCATTTGCAAATATCTTCTCTCATTCTGTTGTTTGGTTTTGTTGATTGTTTCCATTGCTGTGCAAAAGCTTTTTATCTTGATGCCATGTTCCTGATCTTAGGGTAAAAGAACTCAGTTTTTTCCCATTGAGAATGATATTCGCTGTGGGTTTTTTATAGATGGCTTTTATGACATTGAGGTATGAAGGTATGCACCATCTTTCCCTACACTGTAAAGAGTTTTGATTGAAAAGATGCTGTATTTTATCAAATACTTTTTCTGTACCTATTGAGAGTATCATGTGGTTTTCGTTCTTTTTCATTTTCTTTTTTTTTTAATTTATGTGTTGTATCACATTGATTGAATTGTGGATGTTGAACCAAATTTGTAGCCCAGTAATAAATCTCACTTGGTTGTGGTGAATAATCCTTTTAACATACTGTTGGATCCTATTGACTAGTATTTTGGTGAGAATTTTGGCATCCATGTTCATCAGGGATATTGGTCTGTAATTCTCCCTTTCGATGAGGTCTTTGTCTGGTTTGGGGGGTCTAGGTAATGGTGGTCTCATAAAATGAGTTTGGACTTTTCCTTCCATTTCTATTCTTTGGAACTTATTCAGAAGTATAAGTATTAATTCTTCTTTAAATGTTTAGTAGAATTACCCTGGGAAGCCTTGTGGCTCTGGGCTCTTTTTTGAGAGATTTTTGATTACTGCTTCAATCTCCTTATTGGTTATGCATCTGTTCAGGTTTTCTGTTTCTTCCTGATTCAGTTTTGGTAGTTTATATGACTCTAGGAATGCATCCATTTCTTCCAGATGGTCTAATTTGCTGACATATAGTTGCTCATAATATATTCTATAATTATTTGTATTTCATTGGTGTTGGGTGTGATCTCTCCTCTTTCACTCATTCATCCTTTTTGATAAGTCTGGTCAGGGGTTTATAAATCTTATTAATTCTTTCAAAGAATTGACTTCTAGTTTCTTTAACCTGTACTACTATTCTTTTGGCTTCTATCTCATTGTTTTCTGCTCTGATCTCTATTATTTCTCTTTTACTGCTGGGCTTAGGCTTTATTTGTTTGCCATTAAGTGTAGGGTTAGGTTGTGTACCTGAGACATTTCTTTTTTCTTGAAAAAGGCTTGTATTATCATATACTTTTCTCTTAGGACCACCTTTGCTATGTCTCAAAGATTTTAAACAGTTGTGCTTTCATTTTCATTTGTTCCCATGAACTTTTTCAATTCTTTAATTTCCAGGTTGACCCATTCATTCTTTAGTAGAATGCTATTTAGCCTCCATGTATTTGAGTTCTTTCCAACTTTCCTCATGTGATTGAGTTCTAGTTTCAAAGCACTGTGACCTGAAAATAT
Source organism: Mustela nivalis (assembly GCF_964662115.1). Lineage (NCBI taxonomy): Eukaryota > Metazoa > Chordata > Mammalia > Carnivora > Mustelidae > Mustela > Mustela nivalis. Next base: position 165,670,601 of record NC_139022.1, on the reverse strand, counting down.
GCAGGGAATGATCTCAATCTTTTGGTACTGCTTGAGACCTGATTTGTGATCTGGGATGTGATCTGTTCTGGATAATGTTCCATGTGCACTAGAGGAGAATATGTATTCTGTTGATTTGGGATGGAATGTTCTGAATATATCTGTGATGTCCATCTGGTCCAGTGTGTCATTGAAAACCTTTATTTCCTTGTTGATCTCTTGCTTAGATGATCTGTCCATTTCAGTGAGGAGGGGGTGTTAAAGTCCCCTAGTATTATTGTATTATTGTCAGTGTGTTTCTTTGATTTTGTTATTGATTGGCTTATATAATTTGTGCTCCCATATTAGGCACACAGATATTTAAAATTATCAGATCTTCTTGTTGGATAAACCCTTTAAGTATGGTATAGTGTCCTTCATCTCTTATTATAGTCTTTGGTTTAAAATCTATTTGTCTGATATAAGGATTGCCACCCCAGCTTACTTTTGATGTCCATTAGCATGGTAAATGGTTTTCAACCCCCTCATTTTAAATCCAGAGGTGTCTTTGTATCTGAAATCAGTCTCTTGTAGACAGCATATCAATGGGTCTTGTTTTTTGTTTGTTTTTCTGTCTTGTTTTTGTTTTTGTTTTTGTTATCCAGTCTGATACAGTGTGTCTTTTGATTGGGGCATTTGGCCTATTTACATATAGGGTAAGTATGGTAAGATATGAATTTAATGTCATTGTGTTACGTGTGAGGAGACTGTTACTGTATATTATCTCTGTTCCTTTCTGGTCTTTGTTACTTTTAGGATATCTTTTTGCTTAGAGGACTCCTTTCAATATTTCCTGTAGAGCTGGTTTAGTGTTCTCAAACTCTTTTACCTTCTTTTTGTTTGTTTGTTTTTGGTTCTGGAAGATTTTAGCTCTTCGTTTTCAATGTCAGCCTAGCTGGATATAATATTCTTGGCTGGATATTTTTCTCATTTAGTGCTCTGAATATACTGTGCCAGTCCTTTCTGTCCTGACAGGTCCCTGTGGATAGGTCTGCTGCCAATCTAATGTTTCTATCGTTGTAAGTTATAGACCTTTTGCTTGGAGTTGTTTTCAGGATTTTCTTTTTTTTCTGAGACTTGTTAAGTTTTACTACTAGATGATGGGGTACTGTCCTATTTTTATTGATTTAGAGATGGTGCTCTGTGCCTTCTGGATTTTGATGTTTTTTTCCTTCCCTAAATTAAGAAAATTCTCTGCTATAATTTTCTCCAATATACCTTCTGCCCCTTTCTCTTTTTCTTCTTCTTCTGGTATCCCAATTATTCTAAAATTGTTTTGTCTTAAGGTATCACTTATCTCTCAAATTGTCCCCTCACAATCCAGTAGGGGATTGGTTAGGCTTTATTTCTTTTATTTCTCCTGAAAGGGATTCTCTAGTGTCTTCTATGCTTTTTTTCAAGCCCATCTACTATCTTTATAATCATCATTCTGAACCCTAGTTCTGACATCCTACTACTGTCTGTATTGATTAGGACCCTGGCAGTTGGTATTGACTCTTATTCTTTTTTTTTGAGGTGAGTTTTTCCATTTTGTCCAGAGAGGAATATATAAATGAGATAACAAAATGTTAAAAGAGTAACAATGACCCAGAAATACATACACTCAATGAATCAGAAGAGTTCTGAAACCAGATAGAAAAGGAAGGGAAAAAAGGGAGGGGGAAATGATATATGATATATATCTCTCTCTCTCTCCATATATATGTTTATATATATATGGGATACATATAGATAGATGGATATATCTGTCTATATCTATCTCAGGCTGGTGAATATAATAGAGTCATGCACTAGACTTTTGGTGTGTTTTGGTCTGTTAAAAAAAACCGTCTCCCAAAATTTTAATGAAAGAAAACTTACATATATACAAAATAAAGGGTAAATACAATAATGGAATGGAATATGACCATAAAGATGAAAATTTTTTAAAAAACCTTTTTTTAAAAGATTTTATTATTTATTTGGCAGAGAGGCAGGCAGAGAGAGGGGGAAGCAAGCTCCCCTCTGAGCAGAGAACCCAATGTAGGGTTTGATCCCAGGAACTTGTGATCATGACCTGAGCCAAAGGCAGAGGCTTAATCCACTGAGCCACCCAGGTGCCCCTAAAAAAGACTTTAAAAAAGGAATTGATAAGTTAAGAATTTGGTTGAAAAAGAGAAAAAAAAAAAAAAAGAAAGAATGTGATCAAGTGGGAGACTAGAAGAAAGCCATACATTACATTTAGGGTATATTTTGATCTGTTAGAAGAAACTGTATCCCAAAATTTTAAGGAAAAAAAAATATATATATATATGTGTATATATATGTGTGTATCACATAAATATGTATACATATATATCACAAATATATGTATATATATTCAAAAATAAGGTTAAATACAATGAAGGGATAGAATATGACTGTAAACACGAAACATGAAAATAAAAAAAGCTTTTAAAAAATTTGATAAAATGTTTGTTAAAAGGAAAGAAAATTTTTTTTAAATAGAAAAAGAAAAAAATAAAGAACATTTAAAAAAAAATTAACTTTGAAAGACCAAAGGATCATGGGGATAAAAACCATGAATCTGATGTGCCGTGTTTCCCTAGTGCTGATGTTTTGCAGTTCTCACTGATTGATAAACTTGGTCTTTGCTGTATATTCTTGCTGATCTTCTTGGGGAGGGGCCTGTTAGAGTGATTCTCAAATGTCTTTGCCTGAGGTGGATTTGTACTGCTTTGCCAGGGGCCAGGCTAAATAATCTGCTTGGGTTTGCTATTAATAGCTTGTGTTCCCTGAAATCTTTCCATATATCTTTGGAGGATGAAAATAGAAATGGTGGCATCCCAATATCTGGCCCCAGAGGAGTAGAGAACTCAGGGCCCCACTCCTCAGTAAGCCCTCAGAGAAAAGCAATCAATCACTCCTTTCTCCCTGGTCCCCGGCCACAGTTTCCAAACTTGGCAGATTCCTGCAGTGTGCTCCTGTGCCACTCCTCCCAGGGGAAGTCTCTCCATATCTGCCACTTATTGTGTCCCTGCTCAAAGAATAGTGGCCCAACTGTGCCATGGATCATGGTTTATAGCTCTGTCTTTGCTGCTGGCTTCCCTGCTCTTAGGAGCTCTGCCACACTCAGTCACCCTTGGTCTTTCTGTGACCCCAAGATTTCTGAGACAACACTATCTCAGCAATGGTTTCACCCCTGTTTAGCCATGTCCCTCATCAGAGCAGACTTCTAAAAGTTCTGATTTTGTGTTCCCCTGCTCTATCATTTCTGGTAGCTGGCTGATGGAGGCTCCCTCCTCACAGTGGTCTATATTTCCAAATATCACTTAGGATTCACTTCTCTGCACATCCTACTTTCCAGAAAGTGGTTACTTTTCTTTTCATAGAATTGCTGCTATTCTTTTCTTCAAGCTCCTCTTCAATGTGTAGGTATTCAGAATGGTTGGATGACTATCTAGCTGAATTTCTGGGACCAGATGAAATTTAGGTCTCCTACTCCTCTGCCATCTTACTCCACCTTTACACTAACTTATTATTTCCTATGAAAGGGAGGGCAGTTGTCACCAAAGATTTGGACATTCTTTCCATGATGTACAGTTTCTGTTGGGAATTGGTTGCCTGAATTATAACTGCATTTCCAAGCTATTATGGCATCTAGGTGAAGCCACAGGATAGAATACTGGACAATAAAATGTGACAGAATTATTCATTTTATTTTTGCAATAAAATATTCTTTATATTCTCCATTTATCTCTTCTTCCATCTATGCACTGGATATGGAGATCCGGGATAATCCAGATAAAATCATATTCATAACATAGAAGAATCTGGGTTCCTGAACAGTCCCATTGAAAATTTCAGGATAGAAATTCCTGCTTGGTGAGAAAGACAATTATCATATGGTTTCACTCATATGTGGAATATAAGGAATAGCACAGAAGACCCTAAGCAATGGCAGGAAAACTAAATAGGAAAAAGATCAGACAGGGAGACAAACAATGAGAGACTCTGGATGCCAGGAAACAAACTGTGGGTTACAGAAGAGAGGGTGGTGGGGGTTGGGGTAGCTGAGTGATGGGTATTAGGGTATGTGATGTAATGAGCACAGTGTGGTATATGCAACAAATGGATTGTTGAACACTACATCAAACACTAATTATTTACTATATATTTGCTAATCGAACATAATAAAAAATTGATTAAAAAAAGAAATTCCTGTACGGCTGGGGATAAAAATATATGTTTATAAAAAATAAAAAATCATAAATAAATAAATAAATAATTAAAAATTTTAAAAAAAAGAAATTCCTGCATGAGGCCTGTGGGAAAAATATTTTTATTATATTAAAATATTAAGGGGCGCCTGGGTGGCTCAGTGGGTTAAGCCGCTGCCTTCGGCTCAGGTCATGATCTCAGGGTCCTGGAATCGAGTCCCATATCAGGCTCTCTGCTCAGCAGGGAGCCTGCTTCCTCCCCTCTCTCTGCCTGCTTCTCTGCCTGCTTCTCTGCCTACTTCTCAGCCTACGTGTAATCTCTGTCTGTCAAATAAATAAATAAAATCTTAAAAAAAAAAATATTAAGAAGCCAGGGATTATTTGTGCAGAATTTTTTTAGCACTTTAAATATTTCAAATTATTTGAAATTATTTGATCCTGTGATGACATTTTTTATTTTATTTTAGGTTTTATGAGATTTGGGGAGAATAAAAAGGAATTTTCATATTTTATATCATTCATCATCTGTATTAACCCTCCAGTTCTATTATTCTGGCCCTTCTTGCCTTGCATTTTCAATTTTTGAGTGTTTTCTGATACTGACTTATTTTCTTCTTCTGTGTCGCTCAAGATTCAAACCTTTTGTTCTTAGAGCATTCTATTCTCCTTTCATGAGATATTGCTTCTAAATTCGTGGTTTCAAATTTTAAATCTTCCTATTTTATTTCAACTATGTAACTATAACTGAGTACTCCAAATTTGTACAATTGAAAGCTATCATAAAATCAATATTCAGTATTTACCTATCAAACCACTATGCCCTAAAAATCCCCAATTCTGTCAGGTATACTACAATCATTTAAATATTTCAGGCTAACAATCTCAAATTTAGCATTTAAAATATTCAATTAGAATATCAAAGTATCAATTCTATCATAATAAGATAGTTTCATTCTGATATGTAATCTCCATTACCACTTGGTGTTTTAAACATATTTCCAATTTTTGTCTACAATAATTATACTTCCCTTTGTTCTATTAACTAAAATCTGTCATGGTGTAAACAATTTCCAAGCTGGAAACATTAGGATAGCTGTGAACATTGTCATTTATATGAAAAATCCAGCCAATCATTAGGCATCAACATTCTCTTTTTGAATGTCCTTGAATCCACTACTTAACTCCATCCCATCTGTACAATGAAGTCTATCATTGCATTACTATAATTTTTATTTAATATATATATAATTTGTGAATATATATATATATATATATATATATATATATATATATGTATATTAAGGGTACGGTCCATGACTATCTTCACCAATATATCATCAGAACTGATCGCATTGTCTTAACTATAGTAGCAAGTCTAATTATTTGCTAAATGAATGAATGAAAACATTTTCACTGTTACTACTCTTTACCAGTCCCATCTTCTGATTTGGCTGAGTGTGATAGATTATACAAGGGGGAACCATGTTGGCCATGTAACTTCCTAGTGAAACTGGATCCAAGAACCATAGTCACACTCTGTCAGAGGTTTTAAGAGAATCTCAAACCAGTGGTTGAATTGTGTGTAGAGCCATGCTCTTTTTATCCCTTTTCTCCATACTGGCTGTGCTCCAGATAGAAACACTTTTATCAGCTTCAAACTGAGAAACAATATGAGACAAATCCATGACTAAAATGTAGTATGAGAGAAATAAATTGTTGTAAAGCATTAGAATTTAGATCATTTGTAGTTTCATCATGATCATCCTATGCTGACAGACATGGGTTAATATATTTACTACTTAGTCTCATTTTTACCTTTCTTTGCTCATACTCTAGTTTAATTTCTCTCCCTTTCCTCCTCCTTTGATTCATTTTTCTTTACAATTAAACATAGAATAGAAAATATCCATTATATCAGCCATTTAAAAATAATATGTTAAGAAGAATCAGAACAAACTATCTTATGACTCATTAAAATAACTTCTTCAGAGCTTTTGAAACATTGCTAAATTAAGATGATAAAAAAGGATTAATATTTAAAACTAAGAAAAATGTTAAATGATAATAGAGAATGAACATAACATTAATTTTAAAAATTGAGCATATGTTCCTGAGACAGATTCAGTGCTGAACTCCTGTCTATTTCACAGCAGCGTATTATTCATCAGCTCATGAAAGTAGTAGCCCTGCTATGGACCTGTCACTTCTAATATGTTAAGAATATTGAACTGACTCTGTGTTCAGCTTGGGAGCATTCAGGTGCATCTACATGTCATAGTATGTGATGTGCAGGAAATAAATTCATAAGCACTCTTACTGTATGTAGTTAGCAAGCTATTAAATTTAACTCAATTTTCCTCACACAAATGTGGAAATACAAAACTTAGGATTACTATACAATGAAATGTGTCATCCTTTAATAAACTTTTCTAAATAAAATGGTTTACCATAGTCTTCTGCCTTAAAATATTGAGTATTTTCATTTTGTGCTTCAAAAATTTCCAGTCAAGCAAGAGTGATGGGAAATTCATTCTTAAATTAAAGAAATGATCATCTGGGAAAATAAAATATAATGTGTGCGTGTGTGGGTATATACTTTATGTGTATATGCATATGTACATATGTGCCTAGAACTATGTAAATGTGTGTACGTATATGTGCATTATATAGATTATATGTACATATCTGTATTGCATTTTTTAAAAATCTAATTTTTAAATTGTATTCCTGAGCTCCCAGAAATAAATTTGAAACTGGAGAGGTATTGGGGAGAATTTTGAGGCCACTCTTAATTTTTTTTTCTTGTCTTTATTTTTTATGTGTTCTGGTTTGAATGGCATATTTTACAAAATATGATAGCATTATTATAAATTACACCACTTCTTATTTTCCTAGTAAGAAAACATATTGACAATGAAATTGCAACTCAAGGTTTCTCTATTGTTATCTTCCCATCCTATCAGGGGTGTGAACTGCGTTCATATGAAAGATCTTACAACTTTGTAAGCCCTCATTTATATTTCATATCATGTGATAAGCTATCCTTTTGTGACCCAGCTCCTTTCATATGTGTCTATTTCCCATTTTCTGTCCACTAAATACACAGTTTGTACTTTGCAATAAAAAATGCAGTCTTTCCTCTAGCCATAAATATGTATTCCAGTAATGTCAAATTTATGCTACTATCTTTGAATGCAACAACCCTCTCCTCTAGTTTCCTGTTAAAGATTAAAAAAAGAAAAGTCACAGTTAATTTTATTTCCAAGTCATACTGTAATCTTTCTGAAGACATTTAGAGGTAATTAATTCCATATATGCAGTGCCAATAATATAAATGAGCTAGCTGTAAAGACAACAACTTGAACAGCTATAACCACATCTGTATGTATCTAGTAAATGACATCTTTGTCATAACTGCCTCATGGTTGGTAGAGATAAGATGGGGTATGTTCTAAGACTTTTCCCTAGTTCAAAAGTTTTCAAATGGAAAAAAAAAAAAAGTAGTCTTTATGCATTGATCAAATATGTTGTATTGAAAAATAGAATAATTGTAAGAAGTTTTTCCTGTATTTCTCTTGAAAATATCTTTCAGTAAATGGAGTACAATAATTCTACTGGGTCCCCTCATTTAATTTATCTCTTTTGTTTGTAAGTTAGAATCACTTATATTTACCAAAAACTCAAGTCCTGTGAAAATTAAAGTTCCTGAAGAATCTGAAAGCCTCCTTTTTAAATAGATATGAAACATCCTTCTGAGACTCTGACAAACTAAAATGGGGTTATTATTATTTTTAATGATTTTTTAGTTAGGCACAAAGTTGAAACAAAGGTACACAAAAGGGGAAAAGTATATCTGTTTTTAGCACATACCTGTTATCCTTTGACAATATCACATTTTGAAATAGGAAATTTTAAAATAATCTGTAGAAAAAAGGCAAAATAACTCCTCTGGTTATTCAGATGGCATTCAAAAGACTGTATGTCAGAAGAAATTTCAGTTGCTCTCATTTGTACTGAATTATTTAAAATTATTTAATTACTGAATAGAGAAAAGACTGAACTAATAATCCTGAAATGCAGCAGGAGTGTTAGCTTTTATAGTTGTTTTTCTAAAAGCTCACCAAAGAAATAAATATGTTTTAGAGTATAAAATAGTGTATGTGTGTCCTATATTCTAATTAAGCAGTGATTCTCCAACTTTGTTCCTAAGGAATTTATAAGCTGTTTATATTCCCCAAATACTCTAGAAACAGGAAGCTTGGAGCTCAATAACAGAAAAATGAATCCCCAGAGGAAAGGATTTCTACCAGAAGAGAGATTGGGGCTATTAAGGCAGAAATACCAACTGTCCACTACACCTTAGGAAATGCCACAAAATGTCTTCAATCAATTCTCTACTGACGGATAATTTTCCCTTTTCTTTTTCCTATTATACACAACCATCTTTGGGTTTATGTTTGTTTGTGTTTTGTCTTTTGCATTACTTTCTAAAACTCAAATTGCTAATACAAATAGAATTAATATTTTAAGTTTTTTGTGTATATTATAAAATTTCCTTCTGCAAATGGTGAAATATTTTCTCATAATTTCTTTTTTTTAAATTTTAAGATTATTTATTTATTTGTCAGAGAGAGAGGGAGAGATTACAAGCAGGGGAAGCAGCACCCAGAGGGAGAAGCTGGCTCCCTGCTGAGCAAGGAGCCTAATGTGGAACTCAATCCCAGGACCCTGGGATCATGACCTGAGCCAAGGGCCGCCACTTAACTAACTGAGCCACCCAGGCATCCCTTCTCATCATTTCAAAACTGTGTCTTCATGGTTCTATTATTTCTATGGGTTAGGGTTCAGTGTAAGATATATAAAGAGGTTTCAAAATAAATAAGTAAATAAATAGGTTTCAAAATGCCATAGCTTAAATAAGGTAGAGTTTATTTTTCTCTCATGTAAGAGATGAATGGACTGTCCAGAGTTGATGGGCTTGGTATTACTGTCCCTGATATATGGCTTCCCCTTGAAACTCGAGAAGGAAGGGAAGGGAAATTAAGAGGAATAACATTAATTTATCAGATCATACCCACAGACATCACTTCTGTTTGTTTTTAATCATCCAGTTATTAGTTATACTACCACACGCAGAGGACGGGATGAAAAAAGTAGACTCCAGCTTATGTTCTTATGCTGAGCTAAAGCTTAAGGGATATTACATCATCTTAAACATCTTGTAATTCAAATGCTAACTTCTCATACAGATTTTGTATTAGAAGTATTTAGCTACAATATATCTGTTCATTAATTGTTTTACAATTTGCCTTTTATGTTTTTTTTAATATAATCTTTCCATATTGAAATTTTTTGTTGTTAGTAGTGTGATTCAGTTATAACAATATATGGGTGTATCTAAGTGTTTATTCTCTGAATATATCTTTAGGATTTATACTTAGAAATTCTCCATTTCCTTCAACATTCTAAAAATGTTCAACTATCTTTTTAAGAATTTCTATGCTTTGAATTTTTGCATTTCAGTATTTGACTAGTGAACATTTGAATAGAAAAATAGTTAAGGATATAGTTCTTTTTTCTTTTAACAAACTGCTCAATTTGACCTAACAAATTACTGAGTAAACTGCTTATGCTGGCATAAACTGACAAGTAGATATATAAATAGATATCTACATCATTTAGTCGTTCTGTCTATATCTAATCTCTATCTATTTACTAACTATATATATTTATCTGTCTATAGGGAGTGAATAGTTTTTAAAAATTCATTGTTCTAATCCAAGGATCTGTTTTTAACACAAAACACTCTTTAAAAAGGATTACTACCTGGTTATTATTTCATATGAATTTTCTTTTTATTTTTTTTTAAATTTTCAATTAAATTATTAACTTCAGGTTTACAAAAGTACAATTTAGATTTTGTTTATATTTTCTGAAGTGTACACATAGTATGGGAAGAAAGTGATATCTTAACACTAACGAATCTACTTAGGAAAATTATGTATGCCATCATTTATTCAAGCCTTCTTGTATATCTTACAGTAAAATTATTATTCCAAGTAAGACCAGAAAGTTATAAAGATTATAATTAAATACAAGGAATTCCAGAAGTGATAGAATAATATACAGATTGATTTTAGTTCATATGGTCCTAATCTTACGTTTCTCCTTACTTGAAAATGCAAGCTGATTTCCATTATATTTCTATCTTGACAATGGACAGCCAATTGATCAAAAGCCACTGATAGTATTTCTGTGGAAGATATTAGCTTAGGCTAACCCACAGGACTTTGTATGAATCTTCTATATTTCTGCAAGGGTGATTCATCTATTCCACTAACAGCCAGTTCATAGTATAGTACTTTACCCGTATCTGCAGCTCCCTCATGTACTACTTACAGAGACAACTCAGGGAAGAAATCCTTTTGAAGATATATTCACTGTGTTCTTCTCTGGTGGAGATAAAACTGGACATTTATTGACCACAGCCAGTGTTTCCACCTCAGATCTCTCTCATGGCTTGGCAGCCCACCACGGGAAACTCAACAATTGTCCTCTCACAGCAGCCCAGGGAAAATAATTGTCTTATATGGGACTAGTGGATTTGAGTATATTCAGAGTCATTCCTGCAGATAAAGTTATTGTTTAATGTGATTCAAGAACTTGAAGGAAATTAAGCAAAAGAAAAAAATATCACAGCACATTCTTATCTCTTGAATAGGCCTAATGGTAGAAACAAAACAAAACAAAACAAATTAAAAACTATATAATATAAAGTTTAATGCATTTAAGCAGTTAATGAAAATTATGTGTGAATAAAAAAAGCTAATAAAACCTAAAAAAATAAAAAATAAGTTATTTAACAGTGAAAAACAGAACAAAGTCTGTTTAAAAATATTACTAGTCTCGACAGCAAACACGAGGATTTTCTCAGATCTCAAGGAAAACCAGAAAAAAGTTAAAAAAAAATTGAGCATATCACATACCTATATCTCACAGATATGTGGGATATCTCCATATAATTTAATGAATAAATATATAAATATTATACATGTTATATATAATATACATCACATATATATGCACAATTTCATAGTCTGATAAAACAAATTAAGCTTGCAGTTCATAACAGAAATAAAACCTCTCACCTGTAAATCAATATACATCAATAAAAATCTTTTATAAGGGCGCCTGAGTGGCTCAGTCATGAAGCGTCTGCCTTTGGCTCAGGTCATGATCCCAGCACCCTGGGATGGAGCTCTGCATCAGGCTCCTTGTTCAGCAGGAAGCCTGCTTCTTCCTCTCCCACTCCCCCTGCTTGCGTTCACTCTCTTGCTGTGTCTCTCTATGTCAAATAAATAAATAAAATATTTTAAAAAAATGAATCTATAATCAAAACAAACACTTTCAGGAATATAACACTGAAATGAGTATTTTGTGTTAAACCCAAAAGGATTTAGTTAAAATGATGGTCAGAATAAAATTCATAGAATCAATTTCTAATATTATATAAAACAAGAAATTACTGTATTTTTTCAGAAAAGGAAACTAAGCATTAAGATAAAAAGGAAACAGAGCAATATGCAAAAACTATGTAGAAAGAGATTAATTATAAAATAAATGAAAATATAAAACTAAAGAAAACAGGATCTTGAGTTTCAGGGGAAAAAAAAAAACAACTCTCAAAACAAATTAGCAAAATTAATTGAAAAGACCTAGTAGTAAAATTTTTAAAGATTTTTATTTATTTATTTATTTGACAGAGATATAGAGAAAGAGATCACAAGTAGGCAGAGAGCAGGCAGAGAGAGGAGGGAAGCAGGTTCCCTGCTGATTAGAAAGCCAGATGCAGGGATTCCTCCCAGGACCCTGAGATCATGACCTGAGCCAAAGGCAGAGGTTGAATCCACTGAGCCACCCGTAGTAGTAGGCATCTGTACTAGTAAAATTTTAAAATTATTTAGAATAATAATAAGGATGAAACTGCAATAATACAAAAGATAATAGAATAATTATAAAGAAATACTTTTCTTAACCAAATGAAAATAAATTTAGCGACCTATGTTGGCTGAAACTTGAGAGAAAAAGTGAATATAATAATAGTAATAATAATATTAATGTTATACAGAATTACTGTATAGATCTATGTAAATTATATCCTGCACCCAGCCTTGAGTCTCTTCATGTCTGCTGTATAGGGTTCCCACACATCCAGGGGAAGAGAGTAATTTTCTATATTTGCAAAAGGATGATCTGGCTTCAGTCTTCTTTTGATCTATAAGAGATCTAAAATTGAAGCAGATCAATTGCCTTAGATAAATGTTAAATAACTTTGAAAGAAGGGTGGGTAGGTTAACAGCCGATAGTGGATAACAGTCAAAATTCTGAAACATTTTAAAGCTGAGAATGCTGTAAAACTGTTACTATATCTATACAATTTAAATCTTAGAAAATCGTAAATCTATACTATACCCTTAAAATCAATTGTAGACTACTGATTCATTGAAGTCTTAGAAGTTTTAAGAACTATAGTAATAATAAATCAGAAACTGTAAATGCACTTGTTTCCAAAACCTTTTCAAACAGAGTAAATGAAGTTATGATAAAAATACTGTGCATGAATTCATCAGAAGTTTTGGTAAAATAAAAACATATGCACATATTCATGGATTTCTCTAGAGTTATAGATCAGGGATCAGAAATCCTTTACTTTAAAGAACTAGATAATAAATAAGTTTGTCTTTGTGGGCCGTATTGCTGCATGAAAGCAACCATACGAATTTAAAAAATAAATGAATGAGCCTGTGTTCCATTCAGTTTTATGTACAGAAATGGACAATGTTACATAAAGTTCCTCTGCATAGTTTTATGAATCATGATCTAGATTATCTACATGAAATTGTAGAAGGAAAAGGGGCTGATAGAAAAAGACTTAGAATTCATAAAATTTTTAAGATTGGCCAAAATTAATTCAAAGACATTGTTAGTTTTTTTGTTCCCTTTTTTTTAGCCTATACTCTTATTTAATTTTCAAAAATATTTCAAGATATATAATCTGGGAAAGTTGCATTCCATTCTTATTTTCATTTTGCAAATAAAGAACCTTAACTTACTAGCTATAGAAATTTATTTAGGGCCACAGAGCTACAGGTGATTGATCTATATTTGAAATCAGATGTGTGAATTTAGTGCAGGTGGTTAATGATGCCATGTAATTAAAACCACTGGGCATGGTCCCAATCTCTTTATGCAAGATAGTTTCAGAAGTAAAATGGAGATACTGGACTTCACTTCAAAACATACATCATCATTTAAATCCAAACTTATTAAAATGAAATGATTTATGCTAAAATATTCATTTAATAAAATTATTTGAGAAGGGGAAGCTCATTTTCCCAACCAAAATCTAGATGTTAAGATAAAAAGGTAATCTTTTCAGGTTTCATAAATTTCTTTAGGATTTAGTACTTAGAAAATTTCAAACAGTAGGAGACTATCGTTGACATACCTTGAAATATACATAGCATTTGTCTTTCAAGAAATATAATCACAACTGTGTATGAAATAATTGAGTTTACTAACAATTATTATAAAGGGAGAAGCAATATCCTACAAGTAAGGATAAATAGTTCCTTTATGTACCCCATAAAGCAATTTTAGTTCATGTACATGGGACAAGTTTAATTTTCTTAAGTTAGACCTCCCTTACAGTTCTAATATTTTATTAAATATTTACAAGCTTTAAAAATATTAACTGTTATTGCTTACCTTGCTTTAGGCTAGCATAATTAACACCTGCATTTTAGTTCCACTTAAATTTTACTTATTAAACATTATATGTTGATATTCATTTGGCCTATGTGTTTTAAAATTGTTCTATTTATAAGTTAATTAAATAAGAGTTCAAGAAGTCAGTAGTTTTATTATCTCAAAGAGAAACCTGTTCAGTATGATTTATAAGGACTGACTGGTAAGGTGAGGATAAATCACTATCTTTAGGGCTAAAGATACTTGGAAATGCTGAAAATAAAATAACCTCAGGTTTGATATTATCCTTAAAGATGTTCTATTTTGACTACTCAACTGATTATTACATGTTTCCCCACCGCCATAGTCATCTAGGGTATATAACCAGTAAAATAAAACCATTTCCTTGTGATGTCATGCCAACTTTGGACAGGTCCCATTAATAGAAGATTTTCCTTATTTTGGGTTGTGTTTGTCTTCAAATTTTTTCTTGTTCCCATGCCTATCACTTTCAGAACTACTCTTCCTATTTTCAAATACTGCTACAGCGATTCCCTAAATCTTAGTTTCTTGTCATTTATTTAAAGATGACTTGGCTGTTCCTCTTATAACAAATAAATTTCCTTTAGAAACATTACAATTCTTTTAATTAACCTTTTAAAATAAATAACCTCTACCCAACTGCTCACATTATTCTCACTAGTGCCAAAGCAGCAGAAATTATTTCTCATCTTCATCAAAAACTTACAGAAACTGATCACTTCCCAATTTTTAGGTTTCCCTCCCATGACCTTTAAAAGAAATCATTGTTATTGAAAGTATGGGATTTTTTTTAAACGACATGTGCAACAACAATTTCTCAATGTCAGTGGTATCTCCAAGTTTTGTTAATTTACAAAAATTCTGGTGTCTGCTCTAACACAAGGTCTATTACAAATAATGTTAATTATGTATTTTATAGGCTAATGCACTGGGATTTCTTTACAACAGATAGCCCTGAAACTGAAGCTATTATGTCATCCTTGAGGGCCAACACTACTGCTGTGTGTTTGCTATTGCACAAAAGGTAAGACTGGAAGAGAAGTCAGTAAACCAGTGGGGTGATAGATGACATATGGCTTTAGGAGGCTTTGATCAAGGTGTTGGCCTTTACTACATGTAAAATGAAAACACATTAAAAGATTTCAAGCAAGTGAGTGACTTACTATATTTTAAAAAGATCAATCTGACACTTATGTGTGTCCAGGTGTGGAAGCTAGAGACTAGTTAAAAATTTATTACAGTAATCCAGATAACAGAATATTATCTCTTGGACAAGAGTAGAAGCAGTGAAAGAAGCATAAAATAGTTCTTAACTTTTGAGATGGTAGAATTTGTAGAGTATTCAAAAACAATTTAAGAGAATTCAGATGAAAAAAATGAATCTGAGAAATGGGGTAGTATCTGTAATATGGAATTAATGCTGTGTTTTGTTCTGTATTTTTTGCTTAAAATTAGTTATATTATAACATGGATGTATGCAGATGATGATGATTAGTGGAGAGGGTAATATTAATGATGTAAATGAAAAACTGAACAATTAATGGAATGATAACCTTGAAAACAATATTAAGAGCCTACAAGATCCTGGGAACTGGTCTAGACAGTGAGGACATAATAGTAAAAAGACAAAGTTCCCACTTAATGGAAGGGTAAATTGAAGATAAAGTTCAATAAAAATAAATAACCAACATTCTAAGTACACATTATCTTTGTTTAAATTGCTATAAAAATGTAGAGGAGATAATTTGAAATGGTGCAGGTTTGCTTGTTTATATAAGGTTATTAGGAAAGGTATCACTGCTTAGGTAGAAGAGGAGACAGGATCCATTGGACAAGTGGAGGTGACTTTGGGTACGAATAGTCCGTGCATTGACTAGGAAAAGAAAAAGAAAAAAAGGGTAGACACAAGTACATTAGTAGCTCTGATGGTGAGAGAGTATCCATATTTTCTTCTAATTGTTTCTGTTTCTTCAATAAAATCAATATCAACATTAAAAAGTTTGAGAAGTAAAACCCTTGTAAAGGGAGATGGATGCAAATCCATGAAGACTGGGTTAAGTACTGGTTAGAAAATCCAAGACCTAACTACTAGAGCAAATTTGTTCTTTTTCTGATTGTTTTGGTTATTCCAGGGCTTTGAATTACATGTAAATTTTAAAATCACCATTCAATTTCTATACATAGATACATACATATACATGTATGTACCCACACATGTATACACACACACACACACACACACCCCACACAATGCTGTAATTTTAGATGGGATTATATTGAATCTACAGCTTTTTTGAGAGTTAATGTAATATTGTTTTTCAGTTCATTTACATGGAGTATATCTCCATTTATTTACATTTTGGTGCTTTTTCATCATTTTTTTAGTTTTCATTGTTAAATTTACTCCTATTTTATTCTTTTTGATGTTATTGAAAACCCAATTTTTAAATATTTATTATTCATTCATTCAATAGATTATCCAATCTAGTATATAAAGATAAAACTGGTTTTTTTTGTTGTTTATTGATCTTTCATTTCTTGATCTTACAAAACTTATAAGTTATATTTTCCTTAGAGTTTTCTGGGTGCTTAGGTGGCTCAGTTGACTAAGCGAACAGCTCTTGATTTCAGCTTAGGTTGTGATCTCACATTCATGAGATCAAGCCCCACATTGGGGTCCTCACCCAGCTTGGAGTCTGCTTAAGATTCTCTTTCTCTGCCCTTATTTCTGCATATGCTCTTTAATTAACTAGCTAAATAAAATCTTTAAAAAAGAAGAAATTTCTACATATGTGCCTATGTCCTCTGTGAGTAACAGTAGTTTTACTTTCCCTTTCCAATCTGGATGAACTTTCGTTTTAATGTCTTACTGCATAGGATAGGAACTTCAGGATAAGACTGAAGAGGAGCAATTGGGTATTCTAGCTTTTCCTCTATTCTTAGTGAGGAAGCATTCAATAATCACCATCAAGTATGGTCTTGGGTGTTGAATTTTGTTGATACCATTTATCAGGTTAAAAACAGATTTCCTCATTGTCATTTTATGCAAAGAGATTTCCTAATGAATGAATGTTGAATATTGTCAAATGCTTGTTCTTCCACTTTAAGATGACTCTGGTTTTTATTATGTAGATAATATATGTATTATGGTAAAATGGTTAATTATGTTGCTTGATTTTTCAATTGATGAGTAAACTTTGTATTCATTATCTGAATAAACTCCTCATGGTCATGATGTGTAACATTGCATCTTATATTCTAGAACCTATTTAAGGAATTTTGTGTCTATGTTGATTAGGAATATTGGTTGGGAGTTTCCTTTTGAAGTCTGGTTTTAGGGTCAGTGTAATCTTGATAGTGGAATGATTTGTAAGGATTTTCCTCATGTTCTATTTTTTAACCAATTTGTATAAAGTTGTACTTTTCCTTCCTTAAACATTTTGGAGAAGCATTAGTGAATCTATCTATAAATCAATTTTTTGTTATTGTGCTTGCTATTGAAAAAAATCTAATTATGAGTTCAATTTAATAGATATAGGAAAGTATATTATCTATTTATTCTCAAATTGGATATGATAGTATGTGTCTTTCAAGGCATTTTATTTTATTTATTTCCATTTTATTTATTTAAAAAATTTATTGGCATAAAATAGGGGGCTCCCGGGTGGCTCAGTGAGTTAAAGCCTGAGCCTTTGGCTTAGGTCATGATCTCAGGATCCTGGGATCAAGCCCCACATTGGGCTCTCTGCTTAGCAGGGAGCCTGCTTCCCCCTCTCTCTGCCTGCCTCTCTGCCTACTTGTGGTCTCTGTCTGTCAAATAAATAAATAAATAAATAATCTTTAAAAATTTGGTCACAATTTGCCATGTGTAGGAAATGAGGTGATGTTTTTTACATCATTCTGGATATTGGTAATTCTCTAATTTTTTTTTTGTTTAAAATTGTTAGTGTCTGCTATTATTTCTTTTCTTCTGATTTATTTTAAAATATTCTTCTTTTTTTCTTAAGGTAGACTCTCAAGCATTTGACATATGTATTCTTTTTTAATACAAATATTTAATGCTATAATTCTCCCTAATACACTGCTCTCACTGCATTCCAGATAACTGTATATATATTTAAAAAATATTTTATTCTCTTCAAAATATACTTGATTTTCTATGTAATTTATTCTTTGAAATCTGTTATTTAGAAATGTTTGCTGATTCCTCAGATATATTTGTTATTATTCTCAAATTTGTATTTATCTTCTTTCTTCTTTGAAGAATATACTAGTAGTAATTCCAATCTAAAAAAATTTACTGGGAATTGCTTTATGGCCCATAATATCGTCTATCTTGTTTAACCTTTTTTCATGGTTGTATAGCAAAACATGTACTCTGCTGTTTTTAGGCGAAATATTGACTAAAAGTCCATGAGGCTAACCAGTCTGATAGGGTTCTATGTATATCCTTGCTCACCATCTGTCTACTTTCAATATCACTTGCACAGAACGAGGTATTGAAATTTC
Source organism: Mustela nivalis (assembly GCF_964662115.1). Taxonomy (NCBI): domain Eukaryota; kingdom Metazoa; phylum Chordata; class Mammalia; order Carnivora; family Mustelidae; genus Mustela; species Mustela nivalis. The sequence continues at coordinate 165,652,086 of NC_139022.1, read as the reverse complement.
CAACTATAATTGTGTGTCTATTTCCCCTTTCAGTTCTAGCACTTTGCTTCATACTCTAATGTGTGAAATCAAATTTTCTTAAGGATACCTCATTCTCCATGTACATGCCAGTGAGTATAGAGCTGTCTTGCACTGAAGGAAGTTAAATAATCTTTTCCACCAAGAAAGTGTGTTTCCTTATGAACATGTTTTCCTCAAATATAGTTAATATTGTAATTATATTTACCCCCCTGGAAGTTAAGCATATGTCTAACTCTCTCAAAGGAAATAAATCCATTAGATACCCCAAAATTATTATCAAGTTTTGGAAAGTAGGATAAAGTTCTGAAATGTATTGATATGATGTTATGTGGTTTATATAATAACAATTTATGTGATATTGAGTTTAAACATTCAAAATAAGTCTGATAGAACTGGAAGCCAAGAAAAAGAAGGCATGTTAAGAGTATCCAGGCCCTTCAATTAGTACATGGGATTCATCAATCAGACTATGATAAGCAGCAGTTCCTTCCATCTTTCCAAATTATGCCAAGCTTGTTGATTACCATTAGCATAAAGATCATATGATGATTCCTATCCTGCTGAAGACCATATCAACGACATATGAGAGCAGAGATCATTGCATAGGCTGTGGCTTAACAATCTTAAATCCCTGGACAGGAACCTTCAATATGTGCTTTTTACTGCTTTTTCCTCCTGTATCTTTATAGTTGTCACTTAGCTAAAGAAAATAAGTAAATGAAAGTTCTTGTTATAGTGGAATGGACTTTTGTTTTAAGATGTCTACTGCTTTTCTAAAAGAAACAAGATCTCTATATGTTCAAATCTCAATAATAAACATTTCTGGCTATGATGGAATAACTGGAACTAGATTTACCACCCAACCTTGGACAACTAGAAAACCACACGCATGAACCACACACACAAGTGTGTTCAGGTTTGAAATAACAAGGAGCAAAGGATAATAATTTGAAGGAGGAGGGGAACACATGGGACGAATTCTACTAGTATCCATTTCACTGTCTGGAACATTTCAGGATGTGATTATTACAGGGAAACATTCCCCATCGACCCCAGACTGTGATGCTGAATGAAAGACATCACATTTGAAGGTCGGAGAGCTCAACAAGGTTAGCATTTGTGGGAGAGACTACTGGAAATTTGGAAACTGTGGAGGAAGAAAAGGGGAGGGAGAGTACTCACAAGAGCACTGAAGGGATCCCCTTGAGACCTTAGTCATGGATTCAGGTTCAAGAGGATATCCTTAATGAGAAGAGGAAAACTCTGGAAGAAGAGAAGCAGAGGAGGATGAGTTAATGTGTAACTATGTCATCTAAACATCTGGAAGTCCTATAGAACATGTAGTTTAGAGAAAGTATAGAACCCAGGAAAGAGATCTGACCTAGAAAACAAAGAAAAAACATCCAAGAGTGAGGCATTCTGTAAAGCAAACACCAATCTTGAAATGTTTTAAACATTACTCCATGATTTGCAGAAATTAATTTTTTAAGAAGAGGAAAAAAAGAGACATTTTTCCTAAATGGAGTTTTTCCTCAAAGCAGTACGTGTTCATCTTTAATAAGGCTATGAAGTTTGGCATGTAAGTTCACGAGAATTGGCCCTGAATTAAGCGAGCCATTCAGTATTTTTCCTCAGCTTACTGATAAACTTTAGTGAATTTCCCTGACTAAATGTTGTTTCCAAATTTCATCTTATAAAATTGTTTTTGCATATGCCTGAGAATTGTCAGTTATATCACTTTGTATATACCACTCTCTTACTCACAGACACAGCTAGAACATAATTATAACCTATTAAGTTCTCATTTTTAACATATGTCAAACATTGGTGAACAGCAAGCCTGGAGTGAGGCAGTGGGATGCTGACTTTTTATAAACGACTCTTCTTTCAAAAGTAAAATATACTTTAGGAAGTACTGATAGAACATTGTCTGTCCATTGTGGGGCAATGCTACTTTGCTTTTGAAATTTTAAAACAAAATGGTAGTATAGGGATTTCTGATGCCTGTCTTTCCCAGAAACATTAATTTGAACAATCATCTGCACATGAAAATAGCGTCACTGGAGCTCAGAATTCCAAGTGAAGGATTATAATACCTGGGTGAAGCTCAAATATTAAAAAAAAAAAAAAAAAAAAAAAAAAAAAAAAAAAGACACATTAAACATGGTAGGAAAGATAGATCCACATTACCCTATCACCCCTTGCCCAAGCCCAGGCAGCCTGATGCAGAGAAAGACCCCTGCCCCCAGGTAAGTAAAATGAGAGAAAAATGCCACATGAGGATAAAGAGAGTAAAGAGAGAGTAGAATGAGAATCTGGCTTCACCATGGACCCCAGGACAAGGCCTACCCCCTAGCCTTAAATGACTACTGTAGAGTCCTGTGAAACTGGCCCCCAGGTGTCTGAAGACTTTCACCACCCCAGGCAGCTCCTAAGACACCAGGCTCCTGGTATGATAAAGACCCTGGCTCTGGTGACACGATGCTCATGGCTCACCCCAACACTGGCCAACTCATAGCCTAGGTGTCTCCTGTAACCCCAGGCTCCTACAAACCCAGGTTCCCAGACAGGTCCAGTGCAAGGCTAAAGAGCAAAACTAGGCTTTTTATCCACCCCAGACTCAAGCTGACTCTTGTAGGCCCAAGGCCCCTTGTGTACCCCAATGTCTGCACAGTCTCTACAGCCCCAGCCCCAAGATGTTTCCTTCAGTCCCAGGCTCCCCACCCACCCTACTGGCAGATCACACCTACAGGCTGGCCTCTGAGGCTCCAGGCCTACTCCCATAGACCCAAGCAGTGGGCTTATTTCTACACCAGGCAACGTCTGTGGCCCCAGCCTGCAGACCAGCTCCTGGGAAAACACACTCCAACCCTCCCCAGAACCAGACCGTCCCACACAGACCCAAACACAAGGCCCACCCAAATTATGCATTTTATAACTTTTGCAATGCATGTAATTTACTATGTGTTTCCATTTATGAATTTTTAGTGTATAAAGAAAACTAAATATTGATTGGTATCCAAATTAAAGAAGTAAACTGGTTCCATTTTATTCTTTTTCCATTTGTTTGTTAGAAAATACTCATTTTATTTAGTTAATGTATTTAAAATCCTTCATTTAATGCTGGGGTTAAGTTTCGTGTCTTGACTTTAAATCCTAAAACTCCAGATTCTTCAAACCATTTTATACCCTGAGATTGTTTTGGAGGAAGTTTCACCATATTTGTAGTATGGTGAAACCTCAAAAATATGTCCACATTCAAATCCCTGGAGGAGATTGAGAAAATCTACAGAAATAATAATAAGCAAAATTATATTCTATAGCTTATAAATACAGTGATCTAATTAAGAACATAATAGATATGTTTATTAATTGATTAACTCTATGAAGAGTGATTACATGAAATGGAATATAGGTCAGCTTAAAATACCCAGAATTGTCAAAGTCTCTCTCTCTTTTTCAAGATTTTATTTATTTATTTGACAGATAGATATTTATTTATTTGCCTGAGAAGTAGGCAGAGAGGCAGGCAGAGAGAGAGGGGGAAGCTGGTTCCCTGCTGAGTAGAAAGCCTGATGTGGGGCTCGATCCCAGGACTCTGAGATCATGACCTGAGCTGAAGACAGAGACTTCACCCACTGAGCCACCCAGGTGCCCCTCTCTCTCTTTCCTTTTTCTTTCTTTTCTTTTTCTTTTCTTCTTTTCTTTTCTATTCCCCTTTTCTCTTTATTTTAATACACTATCCAAATATTCTTGTGCTTTTTAAAAAATACTCTAAATTCATGCATCCTATCACAAACAGGACGGATTATATCAGAATTAAAATAAGAGTTTGTGGGGCGCCTGGGTGCAAAGTGGGTTAAAGCCTCTCCCTTCGGCTCAGGTCATGATCCCAGGGTCCTGGAATCGAGCCCCGCATAGGGCTCTCTGCTTGCCAGGGAGCCTGCTTTCCCCTGTCTCTCTGCCCGCCTCTCTGCCTACTTGTAATCTCTGTCTGTCAAATAAATAAATAAAATCTTAAAAAAAAAAAAAAAATAAGAGTTTGTGCCTAACTCAGGATGGCTGGAAACTACAGCAATTAAGCCCAATGAAGTTAAGTTACTGTCTGCCAAGCAAAATGACAGGTTCATTGTTTCAGTTTCAGCTAGGTACATACAGTTAATCTTTTAATCAATCTCTCTTCAAAAAAAAAGAAATAAAGAAAAAGAAAGAAAGAAAGAAAGAAAAAAAGTCAAGAACTGTGAAGAGAAGAGAATGAGATTTTACCTTGTGAGTAAGCTAACAGGTAAGCCTGACACAATTTCACAGATACTATTAGAAGAAATTTCAGGGTCAGAAACGGTATAATTTATTCCTCACAAGACAGCATGCCCTGTTGCTGTGTGCCATTCATATCTGCATCCCTTTGCCCTGTTCAACTCCCACAGGAATTTTTCCCACAGAGAAACCCAAGTTTTATTATTTATTTTGTACAAATAATAGGTTTGTACCATGTCTAAAGAATCCCAAACTCAGAAAAAAAAAAACAATTTTGTAAGATGGTAGCTAGAAACCTGCCCAACTTTTACCCTTGGAGGGATATGTTATCTTTGCTATGCTAGTCCAAAAATGAATCTGTCTTCTGCCCTAGAAAGATTTCAAGGCTCTTTGTTACAGAAGTATCCTTGAAAAGATAGTCTGGAACAAATGTTCTTAAAAGATGTGTGGAAATCTCATGGAGAATTATTCCAAGAATAAATGTACAGTATTTCTCCTCATCTACTTTTTCTACTTCATCTCATCATGTGTTTGGATATCAGTCTGACCTAAAAGTTCTTTACAAATGATGATTCAAATATATATTTACAAAATATATGTTTCCAGAAGTATGTCTTTTTTTTTTAATATAATTCATGGACATAAGTTAATAATCATCAGATAAGTTACAGGTCTCTAATAAAAACACAGTCCTCCGTAACTTCTAGCCCTGCTGCTTATAAAAAACTTTAAAGTCATAGGAAGCTTTTTTTTTTTTAAGGTTTATTTATTTATTTTAGAGAGAGTGAAAGAGGGAGAGTGAGGGGAGAGGCAAAGAGAGAGGGAAGGGAGAGAATTCTCAAGCAGCGAGCCCATAGCAGAGCTGGATCCTAGGACCCTGAGATCATGACTTGAGCCGAAAAATCAAGTATCAGCTGCTCAACTAACTGACCCACACATGTTCCTCGTGGCAAGCCTTCTAATATCAAACTATCCCCTTTTATTTTAACTCTCTATATAATAACTCTCTAATCTAATATCTATCTGTTTATCTAATAACTATCCCCTTTTATTTTAAAATTTATTTAATACTGATAATTTTTTAATTATCAGTTTGCAATTGTAAGGACTAATCCATTGCCTGTTTGTAATTATCTAATTCTGAAACTGCTTCTATAGAAATATGCTTTTTATTTTATCTTCTTGGTATGAGTTATCTTATAAATTTAGTTGATTAGGTCTCATCAGAAAAAAAAAAAAAGTGTCAAGCACTGCTTTAAGCATATCTAGGGAATCACTTAATGATGAAGGTACCGTTAATATACATATATGGAAACCAAGGCCCAGAGAATATATCCAAGGTCACAGAGCTTGTAAGTTGCAGATTTGTCTAGCAGTCCAGCTCTACAACTTGTGTTCATATGTACTCTGGCATGTTGCCTGTGTGTAAACATTTGTCCACTGCTGAGTTTTACTACATTATTGACTTCTGTCCCTCTTGCTCTTTATGTTGCTGAAGTTAATACTTGCTCTCTCTTTCCCAATTTGTTAGTTTTCTGTATGCCTATTCCTATATTAATTCTCACCTTATGTTTTAATAAATTTCTTTGAAAACTCACTTAACATGATTTCTTTCTTTTGTAGACCTTTCATAGTCCTACTCCTTTCTGATTTTATCTGAACTCTTGACTTCTGGTTGAGTGCAAACTTAACTTCACAGTACTTACCATGACTACTCTGCTGGGCTGAACTTCTTTATCCTCTTAACATAGCTACTTCTTTTTTTACAGTTTCCTCATTTTGTGGGAGCACAGAGTCCATGTTCTCCTTAATTAAAAATGCCTCCAAGATTATGAGCTATGGTTTGCTTTACAAATATAACTTTCTGGTATATACTTCAAAGATACCTCATGCTTGTTTTCTTATGTATCAAACCTCTGTTCCCTTATCAATTTTTAAAAATATCTTGTTTTCATTATCTAAAATATATATACACAAATAGTATACAAATATATAGCTTAATTTTCTCTACCAAGTACCTAACAAACAACCAAACAAAACTTCTCAGGAAAACAGTGTAAATTTGAGATATCTAGATGCTTTTCTGTTGTAAGATTTTGAATTAAGGTGTCAGAGGAAAAAAAGTATTGTGTGTTTTTATTTGTGTTTTACCCATCAATTGATTCAGCATTTGTCTTGTGACATTGACATCATGGAATCCTAGAGATATGAGAAATTACTTAATGCACTTCTGGTACTTCGTAAGAGACATTAAACCACCAGAGAAATGAAGCTATGTGAAGGTCAGAAAAAACATCTTTCAATTTGATAATCTATTAATACTTACAGTGCTGGAAGAAACCATTAAATAAAGATATAAAAGTTTTTGAAAATGCCATTTGGTTTAGATGAAATTGCACTGACATATACTTTCAAATGATACATGGACTCTTCTTTAAGAAGTATTTATGAATGAGTTGTGAAATGTCATCATTTGCACACAAGGTTTTGTGCAATCTTTCAAGTATTCAACTTTTCCATTAAAATTAATTGGAATATCCAGACTCCACTTCCTGAGGTGGTAATATTTGATGTGTTGTAGTTTTTTACTTGCTTCTTAGTTGATAAAATAGATCTGTCTATATATAAATAAACTGTTCTTGGATTTATTTTTATTTTAGTTTCAAGCTACTACTTCAGTGTCAGCCTATGGGCACAGGATTTGAGAAATAGGTTTTTTGGGGGCACTTTAGAAAATGATGTGTGGGTAGTATAGACATTAAATTTGAATTATCTTGCAACCAATTAGCTTCTGAGGAAATATAAAATATGAAATGTACTGAATGCCATTAAGTTTGTGTTCATTGAAAATTCATCTTATCCTCAATAACATATAAAAATAATACTTGTATCTTCCTTTGACAAAGGGCTTTATAAATATTAAGTCATTTAATCCTCACAACAACTCTTATAAATATATGTTATTGTCACCCCTTAAAAATATTTATATAAACACTGACATTCAGACAGTAGGTGTAACTTACTAAGTCCAGATGCCTGTGAAGTCAGGGAAAGAAAATTTAAAACCCTGCCCTGTCCTTAAATCCAATCCCATGCGATTTTCACAGCTCCACATGATAATAACAGTATGTGCTTTGGAAATCTTAAAAGATTTCATTTTTCAATGTTTATCACAGTGCAGTGACATGGTAGTCATTAAATACATGTTGACTAAATGTCTGTCTTAGAAAGTAACCATTATGAGATCTTCATTGATTTCATAATATTCAGTACTTATGATGGACCAAACAGTGTTGTTACTTAATATTTATTGTATTTTTCTTATATCAACACTTAGAAGTGAGACTTAATTAAAAATAAGGCTTAACTATTTTTTGATTTACATTTGCATGAAATCAAGCTTAAAAATTTTTAAATATTTTAATTTATTCAATGTACAATATAAGTTCTGGATATTGTGCTAAGACTCAGGGATATATTTTGAAAAAAAAATGATTATGTCTTCTGCTCATATGAATCCTACAGTTAAATAAAGATGAAGGACATTATTTTAAAAATTATATGAGTAAATTTAAAATGACAACCTCTTTACATTCTTTGACATAAATGCTGATTGTGTTCTAAATGTCAGTAATAAGGGATTTAAGCTAACTTAGGTTTTGTTCCATATATCTTGGTACTTCTGAAAAACTGATTTGTGACTTTCCTCATTCTTCCAAATCTCTCTTCTAGACCTACTTCTCCAGCTTCTCCACAAAATTGGCAATGAATGTATGATTTTTATAATTTTTATAAATTTCTCATTCCATAATGCTACTTCCCTGATTCAAATATGTGCATACATCATGTCCAAATATTCCCACAGCTTACTTACTAACCTAGAAGGGGAAAAAACAAACAAACAAAAAACCAAACCCTTACTTCTCTAACTTATATAATAATATCAATCTCATTGTCATTTTCAATGTCAATCTCCATGAGTTCTCCCTTACTAACTTGACTCTAGCTACAAAGGCCTCTTTTCCCCCATCCACTCCACCCCTTTCTAAGGCCTTAAACATTTTATGTCTCTGATATTTTGAATTTAGTCTTCTGTTCCCTAGAATGTTTTCCTTGAGAGGTTTTAGATATTTTGTTCCTTTCCATCTATCAGATCTCACTTGAGATCTTGAACTGTATAGAGAATATCCCCTTCACTCTTGTATCCAACGTTTGCCCCACCACCTCCTCTGTCATTTTCACATTATATTAATGTTCATTTCCTTTCACAGACTTACCACAATTTATAGACATTTTATTAGATGATGAGGGATTTCATCTAGTAAAGAAAAAAATTATTCTGATCCTTGTTAAAAATGGTAAGGGAGACTTTTTCACAACGGTTATATAAGACTCTGACAAGAAGAAATCAGGGAGATTCTCTCTGGCTGGCCTTGAAGAAGGCAATTAAATTCCATGTGATGAGCTATGAAGGACAAAAATCTCTGGGAGGGTCTTTAGGAGCTGATAGCATCCCTGGCCCTCTGGTGGATAGCAAGAAAACAAATACTCCAGTCCTACAAATACAGTAACTGAGTTCTGCTAATAACTTGAATGATCATAGAAAAAGACCACTAGCCTCAGGTTAGAACTAACAACCAAGCTGATAATTTGATTTCAGTCTTACAAGATATAAACAGAGAACCCACTGAAGCTGTGCTCAGACTTCTGACCTATAGAACTTGTGATATAATAAATGGGTGTGTTTTGAACCCACTAAGTTGTTGAAAAAATGTTATGTTACAATAGGAAACTATTACAAACACAAAATCCTCACATTTACTTTCTTTCACTATTTTAGGTAAAATAGTTAAATAATTGCTATAGAATTCAGTGCAAAAGCTAAATTCTCATTTTTACATTGAAAACCTTGCTTATTTGCATTAAAGATAATTGTAATTATTTCCTTTCATTTTCATTCTATTTCCTTGCAATATTAGGTGAATTTGACAGGTGGGTATTCATTTATTTTTTTGTTTGAAAGTATTATCCAGATGGAAAGTTAAAGTCTCTTTGTGTGCCTGGCTGGCTCAGTCCATAGGTCATGTGACACTTGATCTCAGGGTTTTGAGACTGAGCCCTATGTTGGGCATAGAGATTTCTTAAAAACAAACAAACAAACAAACCTCAACATGAGACAGGAATCCATCAAAATCCTAGAGGAGAACATAGGCAGTAACCTCTTTGACATCGGCCACAGCAACTTCTTTTAAGACACATCTCCAAAGGCAAAGGAAACAAAAGCAAAAGTGAACTTTGGGGACTTCATCAAGGTAAAAAAAAAAAAAAACTTCTTCACAGCAAAGGAAACAGCCAACAAAACAAAGAGGCAACCCATGGAATGGGAGGAGATATTCACAAATGACACTACAGACAAAGGGCTGATATCCAAGATCTCTAAAGAACTTCTCAAACTGAACACCCAAAAAACAGATAATCATGTTAAAAAATGGGCCGAAGTCATGAACAGACACTTCTCCAATGAAGACATACAGGTGGCTAGCAGACACGTGAAAAAATGTTCCTCATCATTAGTTTGTGCAGCCACTTTGGAAAACAGTGTGGAGATTTCTCAAAAAATTAAAAATAGAGCTATCCTGTGACCTGGCAATTGCACTACTGGGTATTTACCCCAAAGGTACAGATGTAGTGAAAAGAAGGGCCATATGTACCCCAATGTTCATAGCAGCAATAGCCACAATCGCCAAACTGTGAAAAGAGCCAAGATGTCCTTCAACAGTTGAATGGATAAAAAAGATGTAATCCGTCTATACAATGGAATATTACTCAGCCATCAGAAAGGATGAATACCCAACTTTTGCATCAACATGGATGGGATTGGAGATTATGCTGAATGAAATAAATCAAGCAGAGAAAGTAAATTATCATGTAGTTTCACTTACTTGTGGAACATAAGGGATAACATGGAGGACATTAGAAGAAGGAAAGAAAAAGTGAATTGTGGGAAATTGGAGAGGGAGAGGGACAACGAGAGACTGTGGACTCTGAGAAACAAACAGGTTTTAGGGAGGAGGAGGATAAGAGGATGGGTGAGCCTGGTGGTGGGTATTAAGGAGGGCACATACTAGATGGAGCACTGGGTGTTGTAATTAACAATGTAGCTTGGCACTGCATCCAATACAATAGAATGATGTATTTTATGGTGACTAACATAACACAATTAAAAAAAAAAAAGACTTTTTTTTGTTTTTTTTTTTCCTTACCAGATAACTTATTTTCAGGAATATATTGTGTTTTTCAAGCCACTGCAAATTTCCAACCAACAGGCTGACATAGTTCAGACAATAAGTGTGACATATGGACTAAATACAACATCTCTTGTAGATGGTTAGTCTTTTTTTTTTTATATAATTTTTTTATTTTTTATAAACATATATTTTTATCCCCTGGGGTACAGGTCTGTGAATCACCAGGTTTACACACTTCACAGCACTCACCAAAGCACATACCCTCCCCAATGTTCATAATCCCACCCCCTTCTCCCAAACCCCCTCCCCCCAGCAACCCTCAGTTTGTTTTGTGAGATTAAGAGTCACTTATGGTTTGTATCCCTCCCAATCCCATCTTGTTTCATTGATTTTTCTCCTACCCACTTAAGCCCCCATGTTGCATCACCACTTCCTCATATCAGGGAGATCATATGATAGTTGTCTTTCTCTGCTTGACTTATTTCGCTAAGCATGAAACGCTCTAGTTCCATTCATGTTGTCGCAAATGGCAAGATTTAATTTCTTTTGATGGCTGCATAGTATTCCATTGTGTATATATACCACATCTTCTTGATCCATTCATCTGTTGATGGACATCTAGGTTCTTTCCATAGTTTGGCTATTGTGGACATTGCTGCTATAAACATTCGGGTACACGTGCCCCTTTGGATCACTATGTTTGTATCTTTAGGGTAAATACCCAATAGTGCAATTGCTGGGTCATAGGGCAGTTCTATTTTCAAGATTTTGAGGAACCTCCATGATGTTTTCCAGAGAGGTTGCACCAGCTTGCTTTCCCACCAACAGTGTAGGAGGGTTCCCCTTTCTCCGCATCCTCGCCAGCATCTGTCATTTCCTGACTTGTTGATTTTAGCCATTCTGACTGGTGTGAGGTGATATCTCATTGTGGTTTTGATTTGTATTTCCCTGATGCCGAGTGATATGGAGCACTTTTTCATGTGTCTGTTGGCCATCTGGATGTCTTCTTTGCAGAAATGTCTGTTCATGTCCTCTGCCCATTTCTTGATTGGATTATTTGTTCTTTGGGTGTTGAGTTTGCTAAGTTCTTTATAGATTCTGGACACTAGTCCTTTATCTGATATGTCGTTTGCAAATATCTTCTCCCATTCTGTCAGTTGTCTTTTGATTTTGTTAACTGTTTCCTTTGCTGTGCAAAAGCTTTTGATCTTGATGAAATCCCAATAGTTCATTTTTGCCTTTGCTTCCCTTGCCTTTGGCGTTGTTCCTAGGAAGATGTTGCTGCGGCAGAGGTCGAAGAGGTTGCTGCCTGTGTTCTCCTCAAGGATTTTGATGGATTCCTTTCTCACATTGAGGTCCTTCATCCATTTTGAGTCTATTTTTGTGTGTGGTGTAAGGAAATGGTCCAATTTCATTTTTCTGCATGTGGCTGTCCAATTTTCCCAGCACCATTTATTGAAGAGGCTCTCTTTTTTCCATTGGACATTCTTTCCTGCTTTGTCGAAGATTAGTTGACCATAGAGTTGAGGGTCTATTTCTGGGCTCTCTATTCTGTTCCATTGATCTATGGGTCTGTTTTTTGTGCCAATACCATGCTGTCTTGATGATGACAGCTTTGTAATAGAGCTTGAAGTCCGGAATTGTGATGCCACCAACGTTGGCTTTCTTTTTCAATATCCCTTTGGCTATTCGAGGTCTTTTCTGGTTCCATATAGATTTTAGAATTATTTGTTCCATTTCTTTGAAAAAGATGGATGGTACTTTGATAGGAATTGCATTAAATGTGTAGATTGCTTTAGGTAGCATAGACATTTTCACAATATTTATTCTTCCAATCCAGGAGCATGGAACATTTTTCCATTACCTTGTGTCTTCCTCAATTTCTTTCATGAGTACTTTATAGTTTTCTGAGTATAGATTCTGTGTCTCTTTGGTTAGGTGTATTCCTAGGTATCTTATGGTTTTGGGTGCAATTGTAAATGGGATTGACTCCTTAATTTCCGTTTCTTCTGTCTTGCTGTTGGTGTAGAGAAATGCAACTGATTTCTGTGCATTGATTTTATATCCTGACACTTGACTGAATTCCTGTATAAGTTCTAGCAGTTTGGGAGTGGAGTCTTTTGGGTTTTCCACATATAGTATCATATCATCTGCGAAGAGTGATAATTTGACTTCTTCTTTGCCGACTTGGATGCCTTTAATTTCCTTTTGTTGTCTGATTGCTGAGGCTAGGACCTCTAGTACTATGTTGAATAGCAGTGGTGATAATGGACATCCCTGCCGTGTTCCTGACCTTAGCGGATACTCTCAATAGATGCTGAAAAAGCATTTGACAAAGTACAGCATAGCATCCCTTCCTGATCAAAACTCTTCAAAGTGTAGGGCTAGAGGGCACATACCTCAATATCATCAAAGCCATCTATGAAAAACCCACCGCAAATATCATTCTCAATGGAGAAAAACTGAAAGCTTTTCTGTGTAGATGGTTAGTCTTAAGTCTGATTCTCAAATCCAATTAATTTGAGGGCACTTAAAAACAAACAAACAAGCAAACACTTAATCAATTTCCAAGGCAGAAAGTTTAACTTGATACTATGTCAAATTGACTAAGTTTAATGCCATCTTGCAAAGCTTCTTCCTGGCCTTTTATATCAGGTAATAGCTCCTCCTTGAAAAATGTGTCTTTCAAATAACTGATGACATTAACATTTCAAAGGAAAGTATTGATGTCTTATTCAGTTTTGTACCGTTATTTTCCTTAGCAGATAGATATCATTGTGTTGAGAAAATCTACTTGGATTAATGAGTGAACTGATCAATTATTTTTAAAAGTTTAATTTTTTAGAAAAATTACTTGTTTTTAAACAATTGATGTTTAATATTAAACAAATGGAAAAAAGAAAATGTCTTCAGTATTTGGCCAAGTTGTTAAAGCAACAGAAGTCTTAAAACAGTAGCTAAGTATAAAGTGTCCAAAGACAGATTTCTAAATAGTTAATTGTTTAAACCCCAAAGGGAAAATATTATTAACCAGAAATAGCAGAATCATTATATTCTTTTAATTATATTGCTGTTAAATAGACTATGCATACATATTGAATAATGAAGAAGTTTAGTATTTAATTTTTTATCCATATAATTATTCTCCAGTGTTTTATACTGGGTACTTTTATTGATATCATGGATAGTCATACTAAGTGGTTAACTTTCTATGAAGAAATAGCTTTGTTCTTACCCTTCTTTAAATAAAAAGTACAAACTAACGTACTTCGTACAAGAGCTCCTGTGAAGCTCTTGAGTTGACAAAATTGTCTTTGAAACCAATAACCATTCAACACATGCTAGGATATGAACAAGCAGTTGGAATTTGTGTGCTAAATAAAAACTCAACATAGATATGAATGCAGCAATCTTGTTCTCATCAGAATTTTTCAGTAGTTTTCTTAGTATCAGGTGAAGTCTAGCTATATAACTCAACAGAAAAAACTTCAAATATAAATCAATCCTTGTTTTTCACATACTTATAAATCTTGTGTTTTCATATGCACATTGAATGTGTATGTATGTGTGTGTGTGTGTATACACACTATTGCCATGGGAAAAGATTAGAATAGAATTAATATTTTCTAGTAGTATGAGGCATTCTAAGAGGTGAGATCAAGTACCCTCACTATCCAAAAATTAATCTATCCATGTAGCAAATTTTAGAAATTACTTGTTTCTTTATTACTGTAAGGAAATTAAGAATAAGTAAAAAAAAATTGTGGAAAATATGCAAGAATTATACTTTTTTTCTGCATTAACAAGAGAAAAATTCCATATGACTAATATCAACAAATATAAATTACTTGGTAACTATATCTTCACAACATTTGGCTAGTCTCTTGTTTCCTATTAGCTTAAGCATATGAAGAATCAGTGAGTTTTATACGTGTATTTGAATACTTCATTTTATTTGGGTACACAATTATTATTGTTAAATATATTTATTTTGTATTAATTTATAAAACACATTTTAATAATATATTTTCACATGTTATAATATTGTTCTTAAACACTTGAAAATATTTAGGTGTCTGGGTGGCTCAGTAGGTTAAACATCTGACTCTTGGTTTTGGCTCAGGTCATGATATCATGAGTGGTGCAACTGAGGTCAGTGCTGCACTCTGCGTTCAGTGGGGAGTCTGCTTAAAGATCCCTTCTGACCCTCTCTCCCCATAAATAAACAAATCTTTAAAAAACAATAAAGTAATATAAATAATTTTTAAAAACTTGAAAATAAGTGAGATTATAAAATATATGAAATTATCATAACATGATAACAGTTATAAAAGTTAGCATGAACATTTGTGCTTGCTGTTACTTTGTATCACACTAAAAATGCTGAATTATTCTATTGGAAAAAAGTAACATTAAAATCAAAAATGTTTATTGAGGATTTTTTTAAGTATTAGACAATATTCTATAAAAGGACCAAGGATAAATTGATAATTAGAGATTCCTTTGAAGTTACACAGAAAACTAGGCAGAGAGAAAGAGACAGAGACAGAGAAAGAAGAAATGTATATACTTATGGGGGGTTGTAAGTGCTATGCAAAAATCAAGAGGACGACACACAGAAAGAGAAAGATTGAAGGGTATAATTTTCAATAGGGGTAAAATATGTCACTGAGAAGGTGACAATTGAGTAAGGCTTTAAGGACATGAGAAAGTGCAGCATATGGATATCTGATGAAAGATATTCCAAGCCAAGTGAACAACAATGGTAGATATCTATCCTGTGACTGTTGAGCTAGGTAACAGGATCCAGATGCCATAGGCGCTATGGGCCATTGGAAACTCATAGGCATTTTGCTACATGGATATGGAAGTCATGAAAGTCTTCACAATAGAAATGAAAAAAGTTCACAGGCACAGATGAGCTGATGGAAGATTGTGGTTCTTTTCTGATTAATCAGTTTACTCAATAAAATAAAAAGAAATGCAAAGGCTAGGTCTGAGCTTGGAGAAGTGTTGATGCTTGGAAAGAATGTAATAGATTAACAGGATGAGTAATGACTCACTTTACATAAATTATCATTCAAGTGACACCAATTACTATGGTCCTATTTTTTTCACAAGTCAGATTCCACTATATGGAAAGAATATCTTGAGACATAAACTTAACTAGGATTGGGATTTTACCAGAGGATTATAATAAAATAAACACAAAATCAATGAATCAGAAATTTAAGTGTTTTTTAACTTAAAAAGTGGCACTGAAATTAAACCAGGTAAGCATCCTGCGATATAGGTCTCTTTGCAATGTCTATCTGATAGACAATGGGGGTCGTTGAACAATTGTACATTTTATATAGTATGCACAAAGAAAAAAAGGCTTTATTGAAGAAAATTACAAATCAGGGGTAGCAAAATAGTGATGACTTAGGTCTAAGAGTCTCCTTACAATCAGAAAGACATAACCCATGGTCAGGGTGTGCTGATGGTCAAAGGCATGGATGGGTTTGCATTCCAGAAAAAGAAACACAGCCTCTGGTTCCTTTCCATTCTTTATTTAATTACTGACTTTGTCAGGAAGGACAAATGTACTAATGAAGCAACTGATCTTGATTTAGGTGACAGCTGCACTGTTTCTATGGACCTAGCTAGGAGTCTGTGGGAGTTGGATTTTGGTTCACACAATGGGAACAAGTCACTGGTTGTGTTGGAAACTGGCTCGAGGGTAGCCCTTTTTTGCTGGGAGAATTGAAGTGTTTCCAGCTAGTTCGCGGTCCAGGCAGCCCAGATAAATATCCATGGTCATATTAGGGCAGCCCTCTTGTCATATCACACTAAATAGTAAGACCTTGACATATTAAAAAGATATGAACTAAAATGTCAATACAGTTAAATGACAATCCATTGAGAATAAAATCCTGTGAGCTCATTTAATCATTTCAGTCCAGGATTGTTCCAAAGGGGAGTCAGTACAAACAGATCATAAGTAATTATAAGTAAATGGATCTTTTTAATATCTGGATAAGTGATTTAAACACTACAGGTATTCATTATTTAAATAAATAGGAACCAAAACTTATCAGCACACATGAATGAAAAGGAAACAGAAAGATACTGACAACAAAACAAATACATAATTTTACACAGAGAAAATTTATTGAGAATAGAATAATGTGTAGGGTAGAATACAGCATAAAATAGGATTAGTGGAATTTAAAAATCAAGGGTAAATGAGAGACTAGGCATAAATGGCATCAAATTCTCAAAGGCTACTGTAATTTTAGAGCAAAATGAAATGATGAAGTATAAAGCAAGGGATTTGCAAGAAGAAATCCTTTTCATCGATCTATTCCATTTTAATTTCAGAAAGAACCTTTTTGATCTTTTTTATATTCCTCTTTTAAAATATTTAACTGCACCCTGGGATATAAAGCTGATGTTCAAGAGGAGTCAGAAGGAAGCACAGTTCTGTTAAAGAAATATCAAAGAACAATTGCCCTTGCTCTCTCTCTCTATATATATATCCCTATCTTTTCTTCCCTCCCTTCTTCCTCTCCTTCTGTTCTTCCTCCTATCTTTACTTCTCTGCCTTTAATATATTTTAGTAAGCCTTGCCATTATCTTTCCAGGTATGCAGACATGTTATGTGTTCCCTTTCCTATTACAATATTTTTTGGTGACTAAAAGGTAATGTAAACATTTTATACTCAGTAAAATTACGGAAGAAAGTCACTTTGATTATACCCATAATGCCTTTGTTGAAAGATAATTGTTTTAGCAAAGTAAATATAGTCACTGAACTGCCAAAAAAAATCCAAGGAAAAAAAGACCAGAAAAAAATGTAAAACTTTTATTAAGATAATAATTTACTTGGAATTCTGTAGGCTTTCACTTTTGTGTCCTCCATATTAAAATATCTGATAAAATAAAGTGACGTTATAAATACATCTCTGTGTATATGTGGGTATACACACACATATATTTAAAATATAATTTATTTAATGGAAAATGCTTATCATTTTTGAAGTCAGGGCAGCAATGTGATTTAATCTATAAATATACCTAATTAATTGGATTGTCTTGTATATTTTTTTTAATTTTTTACTTTTTATAAACATGTATTTTTATCCCCAAGGGTACAGGTCTGCACGTGCATTCGAATGTTTATAGCAGCAATGTCCACAATAGCCAAACTATGGAAAGAACCTAGATGTCCATCAATAGATGAATGGATCAAGTAGATTGTCTTGTATCTTATGACTTATGACAAATTCACCATCAGTGACTCTGTGAAATTAAGAAATAATCTGTATTGATATATTTAATAATTTCCCTACAGAATACTAAAACAGCCTTTATATATATCTCGCATTAACCTATCCAAATACCTACCCATTTAACTTGTTTTTTATGCTTTACTGAACTTGCCCCATTTAATAAATAATACCCTTATACAACAATAAATCAAAGTATAATTTCTAATTCTTTTTCTTCCTCCCATCCCACATTCAGTCAAACTCTGCTGATCATTTTTTTTTTCAATTTGTCCAAACCCAGTCCAATTCCTTGCTCTCCGTTATCTCTAGTTGCCTCCATGTCACCTGCCTATTCATTTGCATAGGTAAAATTTTCTCACTGGCAAGTATATCCTAAATCATATGCAATCTATTTATTTTTTAAGTATGAATTTTTTAAAACTAATCCTCTACTTATGATATGTATCTTCTGAATATATTTTGATATTCCACATAATATAATTGAAGTCCTTAATAGGATTTAATATGCTTTACAAAGTACTAGTTGGTTTGACCCCTGATTAATTCTCTAACCTATTTTCTTTATACTAATTCCCAACGTTTGGTTGAAGATTGAGTGTATGGTGCCATGAGAGACCAAAATATTAATGTAGATTATGGACCTGGAGTTACAGTCAGTATCCCTACTGGATGTCCTAATCAATCCACCCATTTCTGAAGTCTGAAGTCTCTCCCTTTAATTCAGAATTAAGAATAATTTCACATAACTTTTTAGTTTTTTTCCTCCAAATTTTTATTTAAATCCCAGTAGTTAACATAGAGTGTGATATTAGTTTCAGGAATAGAATTTGGTGATTCATCACTTACATACAATATCCAGTACTCATTACAAGTGCCTTCCTTAAATACCCATCACCCATTTAACCCATCTGTCCCCAACCCACTCCCTTCTTGTAACCATCAGTTTGTTCTCTATAGTTAAGAGCCTGTTTTCTGGTTTAGAAGCAAAGTAATTTCTAATGACAATCTCTTGCATACTGTGCCTGAACTACCAAGAACAAGCAAAAATAAAACAGAAGGCAATTTGTCAAAGAAGATATACATATGGTCAATAACCATTTGAAATTATTCTCAACTACCTTAAACATTAGAATGTAAAGTAATACATGGAGAAAGCTTTTAAGTGAAAATACTGGCAAATTCAAAAAGGTACTTAGAATGTACTTCTGGCAAGTCATTAGGGAAATGATTGGAAATATCTCTCATTGCTGATGAGAGTACAAATTAATCACAACCTTGAAAAATAACCTTCTATTATTCCTTAGATATTAAATGTGTATTTCTTACTGTTCAGCAATTCCCCTTAGAAATATTTATTTTAGGGGCGCCTGGGTGGTTCAGTGGGTTGAAGCTTCTGCCTTCGGCTCAGGTCGTGATCCCAGGGTCCTGGGATCGAGCCCCGCGTCTGGCTCTCTGCTCAGCGGGGAGCCTGTTTCCCTTACTCTTTCTCTCTGCCTGCCTCTTGTGATCTCTGTCTGTCAAATAAATAATTAAAAAAAAAAGGAAATATTTATTTTATGTATAACAAAGCATGAGATATATGAATAAATAGAGTCAATACAGTATTTTTATAATATCTAATCTGTGCAAAAAGTTTATGTGTTATTCAGAAGAGGAATAATTTCATAAATCAAATCATATCCACACAATTGAATATTAGGCAGCCAATGGAATAAAACAAGGCATCTTATATTTATTAATCTAAAATATCTTATGATAAATTTGGGGCTACAAGGCAAAGGGCCAACTGATATGAATAATGTGATCACATCTTGGTAAGGTAATAAGTAAAATGTGGGAAATGTGAAGATAGAAGATATTCCTTTGCAGAAAAATGTGTGACTTGACAGATAAATAAGCCTGGGGATGAGTCAGGGGGAGTGGTTATTAAGAGTATGTGAGAATAGAGAATATTGTCAAGGTTGCTGTCTTTTCTTTCTTTTAGCATTTTTGGCTTGTATTTTCATAAATAAAAGAAACTGGAAAGAAGACATCTAAATGACAGTATCTCTTTTACGTACTTGATTTTTAGTGAAGAGGGATGTGTCTAGACAATGTCCAGAACAAACTACTCATCCAAACAGCCCATTTTCAAAGACAATTACTAAGAGAGGAGAATGTCTTTTACTTGCAATCTCCAGGCTCCCTAATTTATCCCCTTAGTGGTTGTTCTGGTCTGAAAGGCCAAAGTGGTCCATGGCGAGAATGTCTGGAACACAGACTTCATTCGGCTCTATGATTTGATGTGCCTGCATACAGCAAGACGTTCTGCACAAACTCTTTGCTAATCACCCTTAATGACAGATGGAGGCAAATTTGCATTCAATTGAATCTTGGCTGAAGGTAGTGACTTGATTGAATATTGCATGACACTTATGTCGTGTCTCAAGAAATATTTGTTTGCATATTTTTCCATAACTAAATGGATGATTATTATCTGGGAAGTTCTTAGAAATCTTGAAACTAACCAAGTAGGATTTTATTATCCTTTCCTCCCCTGACATCTTTTCTAATAATACTGTTAATAAGTAAATACTACAATCTATTGGTCCCTTCAAAAACTGTCCCATGAGAACTCACTAAATTCAGAATTCTTTCCCATCTGTAGTGTTCTAGTACTGGGGCATTTGCTAATTACTGTGTCTCTTGGTGTGATTTTCCTTCAGATTCTGTCATTGATGAATTAATCCTCTCTTTGATTTTCCCATGTTCCCAAATCGCAAATTGATTTCTATTAAATAGATTCAGTCTTTATACACTTAGGACTGTACTATAGTAACAGAGGTATCACATATGCTTGAAGGCCAAATGTTAACAGACTACATTTTGTTTTGTAAATCCTGATAGTATTTCTCAACATATTTATAATTGATGAAAATGTCATCTTGGAATTGTGGAGGAGAAAAGGCCAAATGTACTATGAAATAAAATAATGTGCAAATACTTCCACTCACGGCACCCTTTAATGAGAGTCTGTACACAATCGTAATGAGAGTTGTATGAAAGTAAACATAACCTCTGACTCAAGAGGTTTC
The DNA here is from genome assembly GCF_964662115.1 of Mustela nivalis. Taxonomy (NCBI): domain Eukaryota; kingdom Metazoa; phylum Chordata; class Mammalia; order Carnivora; family Mustelidae; genus Mustela; species Mustela nivalis. The sequence goes on along the minus strand of NC_139022.1, from coordinate 165,631,212 downwards.
TTGAGCTGACCTTAGCCCTGGGGATATGCAATAACCAGGAAAAAAAAAAAATCATGAGTATGATAATTGATTCTCTTGCCTTAGTTACTCTTTCTCCAATTTGGTATGCTACCCAAAACAAAACAATAACTTCCTCTATTTCTCAAGCAAAAATATACACACTCACAGACATACATGCATATGGAGAAAAACAAAATAATGGAGAAAAGCTAGGTGGATCAGACTTTTTAGCTCATTTTAATATGGTATGCTCATATTCAAAGAGAATTTCTATTATCTGTGATTTTTCTTCCTGAATTGAATTCTGAACAAAAAGCTCATATAAGATAGAATCCTCTTTTTATTGATTCTCTTATTCACTCAATGTGGTTACATTTAATGATCAGTCAAATTATAAATGGAAACTGAAATGCAGGGCAGTCTTTATTTGAAAAGTGAACTACTTGAGAGTTTGGGCTCCTAGACAAATAGAAGGTAATATCTTAGTTAAATTGTACTGGCTAAGTTTCAGACAGAATAAATTCAGATGCCGCCATCAGTTATGAAATATTGAACATAAGAGTTTAGCAAAATGTGTGGAAAGTGCTCAATAAATGCTATTTTTATTATTATATCTAATCTTTCATTTGTACACAATTATTTAATCAATAAGGGATCCAGTGTTGACCCCTCAGTTCTCAGGTCTAGATTTTTCATGATATGTCTCATTCACTTAAGTCAATCAATATTTTCTAGCAAGGATTTTGTTTATCTCCCAGATGGATAATAACTGTTTTCTATGCCTCTTCAGTGAGGGTACCAGAAGTAACAAAGCAGAAATATATTCCACTGCAATTCAGGAGGAAGGGAGAGTGTATTATATTTCTAGAATAATACCAGTAATACAGACCTGATCAAGCTATGGACTAATTTTGAGGAAAATATAATTATGCTAACGAAATATTTTTCAATGGTGGCATTGCAAATCATTATGTTGGTGATAATTTATTGTACTATACGGTGATCATTTACTTTAAGAAGAGACGAAATAAATCACAGCTGTTGATTGTTCATGTTGCTGGTAATGTATTCAGTGCAATATAGGACCATACACACACACATATACACACAACCATTTGAAACATAATTTTATATTTATAGTGTCAGTTTATATGGAAGAGTTAAGATTTGAATTTTATTTTTTTAAGATTTTATTTATTTATATGAGAAACAGACACACACACACACAAACACACACAGACACACACAGCATGAGTAGGAGGACGGAGGCAGAGGGAGAGGGAGAAACAGACACCCCACTGAGTAGGGAGCCTGACCATGACCTGAGTCAAAGGCACAGATGCTTAACTGACTGAGCCACCCAGGCACCCCAAGACTTGAATTTTATTTCTAGAGACTCTGTTGCTCATACTCGTTTTTATTAACTATACATATAATTTTTATGATCTGGTTTTTAAAATTTTTATTTTAAAGATTTTCTTTATTTCACAGAAACTGAGCACAATCAGAGGGAGCAGCAGGCAGAGGGAGAGGGAGAAGCAGCCTCCCCACTAAGCAGGAAGCTCCACGTGGGGCTCAATTCCAGGACCCTGAGATCATAATCTGACCCAAGGCAGAGGCTTAATGATGGAGCCACCCAAGCACCCCCATGCTGTGAATTTTTAAATTTACTACACAGTTTGGGAAGAAAATAACAATGAGCTAAAGAAAAAATTTCTCATGTTACTCTAAAACTGTAAAGAGCTTTTATCAGCTTATTAAACATATTTGTATAAATAAAAAAGTGTGAAAAGATTATGATAACTTTCTTTGATATGCATAAAGGTCCTAGGTATCGAAGGTTAAGTTTAATACCTTTTATTCATATTTCCATAAATCACAGGTATTGGTTTTTATAATGCTGAACAACAACAAATGTTCAACAGACTTGGGGTTTTGTTCCTATTACTGACTTAGTTTTTATAATTAATATGGACAATTTTTTAACCCAATCTAATTTAATTTGGATTTTAATTAGAATTTGTACTTAAAAATTTGTCATTTGATTATCAAAATAGTATTTTTCAAACACACCAAATAAGATATAGCACTGCTGTCCCATTATAAGCCCACTCCACAGTTTTATCATTCAGAAGACACTGTTTCTTCTCAAGTGACCATTAGAATATCTATTTCAAAAATAGCTAGTTATCAAGCCACAAAAGACTTAATATTTATCAAAAAAAAAGAAATAGTAAGCATTTATTTATTTAACCATGGCACATTATTTATAGAAATTACTTGATGAATATTAAAAATTATTCCAATAAAAAAGTTTTTTAAAAATTTGTTAAAGCAACACATGTATCAAGTATAAAGTGAATCAAAAAGATCACAATGTATGGAAAAAAAATGAAATTGGATATAGCTAAAGTTTACTCACGAAAAAGTAACCATAAATTTTAAATATAAAAACAGAACAACAACAAAAAGAACAATAGTATCTTAAAGGGAAAAAGAAGTTAACATGCACATTAAACTTATACAACTAAATTATTTTTCTTATTCATTTAGGTAAGGCTTGTTTTATTTAATAATTTTGCATCTGGGGAAGTTTGCTTTGGTATTCTCTTTTTAACTTTGAATTTTATTGTTAATTTAATTTATTTAAATTGTTTAAATTTGGGGATTTACAGTATGACCTCATCTAGGCTGCTTTGCTAAATTATGAGAGCTTGATGAAACATCTGTTAATCACTTGTATGCTTGTGAAATATTTGTGAACAGAAAGCATAAGTCTATCCTGATTGTTAAGTTCCTTCATGGGGAACTGTATAATACAGAGTAAGTAGATGTATGAATACAGAAATTATATAGTATATTAGAAAGTGATAACTATTATGCATTTTTAAGAAAAAAAAATGAGTGCACAATGAATAATTTGCAAATTTATGTGTGATGGCCAAGTTAGCTCCCTTAGGGAAGATAAAACCCAAGCAAGGATTTGGCAATGTCAAGGGGTAAGCCAGACAAATATCTAGGGGATGTGTTCCAAGCAGTAGGAGCAGGTAGTTTAAAGCCTTAGAGTGGCAGTATTATAGGTGAGAAAAAGATGAGCATGCGGACAAGTAAGTGATGGGGGCAGTTAGAATGCAATTCAGATGTACAGGGTGGTAGTATAGAGACTTTGGAGTATTATAAGCCATTACAAGAAATCCACCTTTTACTATGACTCAGATGAATAGTTAAATTTGGGTTTTTTAACAGAAAATTTACAAGATCTGGCTTACTTTTCTCAATGTCACTTTGGTAAAGGAACAAAGACAAAAGCTTGGAAACAAGTTAGAGACTATTGTAATTACCCAGGTGATAATGATGATATCTTATACGGGGCAGCAGCAGGGTAACTTAGGAGAAATTCAGATTTATAACAAGATTAATGTCCATGAACCGTAGCAGTTATCCAGGAGACAAACGAACTGAACGTTGTCTTAGTATACTCAAACTGTTAAACAGGGATGAACTTTGAAGGAACTACCAGATGAGGCTCAGCAATGATTGGATACTTTTAGTTAGCCCATTCACCAGATCCTCAACTGACCTAAGCAAAGTCTTCTCTGACCAGTAAACAAGGGGACTCATTTGAACCAACCAAGTGCAGACTGGCACATTTTCCACCTTGTCCAGACTACAGACTTCTCAACCCTAATTAACAGATCATGAACCCTCATCTTCATGCTCATAAAATCCTTGGCTTTTCTCTGTTAGTGACCCACTCAGTGAATTTCTTTGTTAGTGTGTGTTTCCTTGCATGACAAATAAGCAAATCAGTTTCAACTTTCAGTTCTTCAGTGAATTTATATAATGCTTTATTCATGTTTAGCTTTTGTAGTTATTTATTTAAAGCCATATGAACATATTTTAAAAGTAGTGATAATAGAAACAAAAAAAGTAGTGCTGATAGAATTTCCTGATGCAACTGGATGAAAAGACAGAGGGAGATAAGATTTGTAGGTTAAGCTTCTTTTGTGCTTTAAACAAAAACATATTATATTAATCTTTAAAAATATCTATACATCAGGAGGGCAGCTGACCCATATGGATTTGGGTATATATATTAATCAAAATCATATATAACTCTAATAAAGCAAGTAGACTTCAGACAAGTGAATAGAAATCTTTATTAATCAAGTCTACTAATATTATTAAATTGCATTATACTAAATTGTGTATATTATTAAAATCTATACATTGTATTACCCTGTATATTAATTCATTACTTCTTACCCATCTATCAAAGATTTTCCACATGATATAATTTAGAAGCTGAAATCATAGGCTCAGGAAGAGTCTTATTGCCTATGAGAGAGTGCTGATCTGAAAAATCAAAAGCATGCAAGGATAACTTACAGATTTCTTACCTGAAGAATCAAAATAATATTATGCATTATGTTGGTCTTCTTCAAGCTCTAAATTAAGAAATATAAAAAAACTCATAGCTCTTTAGCAGCTTTGTCAAGACTTGTCAAGAAATGACTATTGGCCCACTCAACATTTATGGTATTAAAATAAAATAACATCTTTTATGCTTTTTGTTTTACAGATAATATATTTATTTTTACAAATTTTACTAAAGCCCATCTTTGTTGTTACTTGCAAGTCACCCAACTACAAAGTGCTCCAGAATCTTCCCAAATTGCCATACTATAGTCACTGCTATTGGTACCCCAGAGACTTCTTCATAACCCAAGAGTTGGCAATCTGCACTCATACCTCAGGAGTTTCTTGACTGTCCGTGATGGCTATAGGTTACTCAAAAACTTCTAGTCAAAACACCGACTTCCTCGGTCATGTGCTATATGCCCTGAGGATGACAAGGGAACTTAAATTTTATTCTCCAGGAACAGACTTCCCTAGGCCTTGACACCCTGAACTTCCATCTTTAACTTCCCTTTATGCGCTGGGACTAGAAAGCAATACTCTGCAAGCTGATGCAGTCATTAAGTCCTCTTTGCTAACATGTAAATTTTAACTACAAGATAGACCTAAACCTGAGTGCTCTGCCAATGCCACACCCAGAAGAGCATATCTTCTACCTTCAGTTCCTTGTGAATGTCATGGTGCTGGTGGATGTAAATCCTCTCCCAAACTCTTTTATAGTCCTTTGGGATCAACTAAATGAACAGCAAAAGGAATCTGTATACTTAATGGACAGAAGCATCACAATCACATGTGATGGAGTCTATTGAAGAGCTGTTGGTTTTCATGCCTTAACCAGATCAGATGTCCCTGATAAATGATAAAAACCAATGGTCAGCAAAATTCCTTGGATTTCAGCAGTTCTTTTAGCCCCAAATACCCACACAGAACAAAACAAAACAAAACAAAATAAAAAGCATGATGCATTACAAATTTTTACATAGTCTTCAACCATTGCCCATGGCCTGGCTAGGTGGTCTATCTAATGGCAGCAACAATAATTCCTTATCCAAGATTGCTACCTCTGGGGTACAGAACTCTGAAAGTCTCTTGCCTTATAGTTACTCAAAATATGAATCCAGGTCATGCAAGTCTCTACACATTCTAACACACCTATACAAGTCCTCTTCAAGATATTACTTATGCCTTTTGGACTTCTAGGCATTACTGACTGTTACCAATATACTCATTTAAATCCTCAAAAAACACAATGTTGGACTCTAAAATAAGTCATTCAATGGACCATTCATCTCCCTTATCAGACTCAGGCTACAGACCTCATAGTGCACCATAATGGTCTAATTAAGCAAGTTCAAATTCAATTAAATGAAACATGACACATTTCAGTTTTCTTTTAAATATCAATTTAATGAATTGTCTGACTCTAATATTGATGTTTGACTATTTAAAGTTTCTAAGTCCCATCACTCCTGTTTCCCTTCTCCTCCATGTCTGGACAATCAGATAAGAAAGCCTGGATGCTTCTTTTGGTGCTGGTAGGAAGCTCAAACCACAAAATCCATGATCCATGGAAGGGAATCCTTACTCTAGTCCCACCTGCTAGAAGCCCTAATACTCTAAGCCAGTTGCTCCCTCCCTGTTTTGCGAAGCTATTTTTGGACTGCTTGAGGACCTGTCCTACTCTCCTCAGAAAGCCTCATTCTGTGAGTAATGAATATCTTCATACCCTCTTAATGCAGGTGTGGAATTATGTGTCTTGGTATCTGAACCAAATTTTGTGGTGATGGGTTTCTTGCTCTGTAGGGTGAGCAATACAGTCTGCTAGTATCATATATGAGGGAAGTATTCAAGATTATCATCCAATTTCTGTTTCTAGGTTGAAATATATGGACCATGTCAGGATGGGGATATCTGTCTGACATCCACTCTGAGAAATTCACCCAATGAACATTGCCTAGCAGAATAATGCATAGAAAGAGAAGTGCAGTGGTGAGTCTAATGGGAAAATGCTCAGGAGATATTTCCGAACCACAGAAATTGATCCATTTGGTGTAGTAACACTGTTTTTCCTACCCTTCATCATATCATTGATAAAGAATAAAGTCTGTTTCTGGTATCATTATTTCTTGAATAGAAACAATGTCTAAAACCATTGTGATGTAATTACCTGCCTTATTCCTCATGATGGTCATCATAAAAGAGATATTTCTTGATGATGATGATTTTGGAAGCCTAAATACTTTTCATTATAGGCCATCCTTTACAGTCCTGAGAATGTAATACGAAAATAACAACCAAAAATGTAAAAAAGTTTTGTACTGTGTTTTTTATATTTCAAATTATGGGCTTTAAGTAGAATAAATAATAGAAATTAATAGAATATTTTATGTGTATTATAAAATAAATTAAAAAGAAAATATTAATAACCATAACATTTGTATACCTTAATTTTTATAATAATAATATGTAAATCTGTAATATTTCAAAGATATTGAATTTTATTTAGAAGATGATAGAGTAAGAGTGAACTTCCTTGTTTTAACTTAAAAATTAACATAGTTTTTTTTTTTAAGATTTTATTTATTTATTTATTTGACAGGCAGAGATCACAAGAAAGAGAGAGAGAGAAAGAGGAAGAAGGAGGCTCCCTGCTAAGCAGAGAGCCTGATGTGGGGCTCAAGACCTGAGCGGAAGGCAGAGGCTTTAAACCACTGAGCCACCCAGGCGGCCCTAAAAATTATCGTAGTTTTAATAGAGCATTGAGAAACTACTCAATGACTTTTTAGAACATAATCAGAAAATACAATAAGATAAAAGTAACTATCACTATAAGTGTTATTCCAAGTCACAAGCAAGATAGTGACTTTTTTTTTTTTTACAATAGAGTGGCATGGCATTATAATATTTTTTACATTTATATTTGTTACATTTTTGTCCTTCAATTAAAAAAAAACATATATCAGATGACTTGTTCTTCCTATGATGACATTTTTGTTTAATCTGTGTTGAAGTCAAGAATATTTTAATCATTCATGTAGTAAACTAATAATTTATATTGACCACTGCCTCATGTAGAGCTTTATATTGGGCATTGCAGGAAGAATACACTGTTCGAAATAACTAAAAACAATAAAGAGTGTGCTAAAAAAATAAATCTAAAACTAGATATCATATGATGTCTAATTTTAGTAATTGGTTTCATCTCAGGAAACATTTGTTACTTGCAATGTTCCTTTATGAACATCAGCCCAGTTGGTACTTACCACTCTCTAGTTGAATAAGGTAGTAGATAGTATCCTAACTAAAGGAATAAAAAAATGAGTCACCTACACCTCACAGATAGTATGTTGCAGGTCCAGGTGTTCATATGAACCAAATTCATATGAATCCACGTAAAGCATACCTTATAGTGAGTATACTATATAGATTTACTTATCCAGAAAATTGAGATGAAATATGAGAAAATCTATGAAGCTATAACTTTTCTTCGGTCTCACACATCTCAATGTCCAAAAAAGCATGAAGTACAAATAGAGCAGGATATAATTAAACCAACTGCAAAAACACCACAGGATGTACAGAGATCACTTTGCTTCTGTTGGAAATCAGAATTAATTCTATGATTGGAATTATGGAGAATAAAATTTTCAATGGGCTACACTGGCAATAGTGAATTTTTCCACTCTAGATACTGGAACATGTAGTACATTATTTATTTATTTATTGGTTTATTCATTCATTCATTCATTCTTGCATTTATTCATTTGATAAATATTGAATGAAAATGTATTATATGTGATACAAGGAAGCTACATAAAGATTGAAAGAATATACATCTTGCCAAGGAACTACAGTCCATAGAAAACAAGCAGAAAAAAATACTATTAAAATATTTTACAATTTACATATTCTTTGAGAAAAATATTTATTTTAGTTGTTATAAGGGTATTATCAATGTAGAATACATATCATTCTCCCTATTGTACATACAACAAGACTGAGGCTGTTGCGAAAGGAGTTCCACGTATGACACAGAGTGACAGAACTGAGAACATCAAAACAACTTTTTTACTCCATGATATCATGCAATGCAATCTCACCTAACCAATATTTACAACAGGATCTCAGCTGTTTGCAAAGAGATAAATTCAGGCTTTCAATAATTAAGCTATGCTTTTGCAGGGAAGTGTTTGTAGAGAAGAAATGTTTTATAATGCCTTTACCACACACGATCTTATTTACAATTTTATATTCAATATATTAATTCCTTATTTCATTTTATTGCAATCTATAAATAAGGCCTTAAATATTTAAGTGCAACAATAGCTAGAAATGTAGTTAATATTCACCATATGGATACCAACTCATTCCTCTTCTTGTCAGCATTGGATTAAACACCAAAGTAATCTATTATTTATAGCCTATGGGAAAATCCTGCACTGCTGTAACTTTTAACAACGTTTCTATTAACCAGCTAGGTGCTCTGTGGGATGATATTGTATACAAACTCAACACTATCACACCTCCCTTGACACATTTTTTTTTTTTAAGATAATGAGACCATACAGAAGAAAAAGCAAATAGGTTTTAGAAGGTATTTACTGGTTTTTCAAGAGCCTACTCATTGATTTTATAAATTGTGTCTAACATGAATCTAGACATTATTTAATGACAAGCTTTTTGTTTTAAGGAATTTTCAGTTTTATGGAGTTAATCTGCAAGAAAAAAAATTCTTATGATTTATTATCCCGAGAACTAGTAAATAGGCAATTCACTTTGTTTTATTAATCTGTCTAGTTAGAACAAGAACTGTGATGTGATTTGGGGACTAGTAATATCATCCCCACTAGTATTCGATAGCTTTAGAAACTTTCAGAAATAATAACAAAATAGGGTCATAAGATTTCAGAGGACCTACACCACCTAGAGCTTCTAGACTACCCCATGATAGATGAAGTAGTCACACAGCCGTGCTCAAAAATTCTCTGGGTAGCATTATAAATAGCCTCAGCAGTGTTCCAAATGATGGCTGAAAATGTAGCCATAGACATTTTTGCAAAGTTCTTTCTGGTTATTTTTGTCTTCTTCTACCTTTTTGTTCTTTACTTCTTATGATCTGAATTTCCCTTTTTGCCCCCAATTTTACCTTTCCTCATTCCCAGGGTTTGTGGTTGTTGCTTACAGTCTGCTTCACATAGACTGAAAATTGCTTCTCTCTACCACACCAAATTTATTTCTAGCCATGCCACTCTTCCTTTTATCAAAACTCACATTTCTACAAATTTGTATGCCTTATTCATGTTGTAATTTTGCAAAGCTATATCCGGTATCTACTCCCAGGTACAGAATAGTCTTCCTGTTACCAAGGTAAAAACAGAGATTATATATATATATATATATAGTCTAGGGACTGAGAAATAGTATTAAATAATTGAACAAATGTTTTTGTTTATTTGCTATTTTGGTAGGTTTATAATGGAGAAGTCAACATCCTATGAACAGAAATAAATGAATCAGATTATTTGATTACATTAATTCACTCAAGGTAGATTTTGTTAAACTAAATAAATTTTTGTTTGATAGAATAGACAATATCATTTTTCTCCCTCCCTGTCAGTGTCTTTAGCATCTAATAATTCTTGTTCAGTTATACATTTGCATATTTATCAATTTTACCATGGGTCGGGGAGAGAGCGAGCACAGGCAGACAGAATGGCAGGCAGAGGCAGAGGGATAAGCAGGCTCCCTGCTGAGCAAGGAGTCCGATGTGGGACTCGATCCCAGGACGCTGGGTCATGACCTGAGCCGAAGGCAGCTGCTTAACCAACTGAGCCACCCAGGCGTCCCTTACCAACACTTTCTAGTGAATAAATTGGTTTTTATTCTACAATAAAAGTGCCATCAGTGTGAGTATATATTTGTTCTTCTGGAGGCATGTTACTTTAAAAATATACTCCTCCAAAGAGATTGATCAATATATATATTTTGCTTTCCACTACACAGAGTTATCCAACACAATCCAGATAAAATGGAGGGAGGGTGGAATGGACATTTACTTCTGAGAGAAATTTTTAAGGAAATGTAATATAATGATTAATATTTCTATTAAGCAAATATATTAAATATCTTATCTACTATCACTAAACATAACTTACAATTGTTTCCTTATCAGGATCAGATGATGACAGTGAATGAAATTTCCCTCACTTAATTTCCTTTACCACATACTATTTTTTAAAAAAATATTTTATTTATTTATTTGGCAGAGAGACACAGAGAGAGAGGGAACACAACCAGGAGGAGTGGGTTTAAGGAGAAGCAACCTCCCCACTGAGCAGAAAGCCCTATGTAGGGCTCAATCCGAGGACCTTGGGATCATGACTTGAGCCAAAAGCAGATGCTTAATGACTGAGTCACCCAGGCGCCCTTACCACATACTATATTTTATGTGTTGATTTCACTCTAGGCATAATCTGTGCTTATAAACCACAACAATAATAGTAATGGAAGGTGTAAGGAAAACAGACACACTAATATAAAAGCGTTACAATAAAATGCAAAACTGTTTTGAATTTGAAATGAATTGCAGAAGTGTTTTTGTTTTTGTATACTTTTTGGTATTAAGATTATTGTGTGTTCTATAAACACCTTTGAATATAAAGCATTTTCTTCCGGTGGAAGACTCTTGTTTTTCAAGAGTCTTCCAGTTAATCCTCAAATAAATATACAATTCTGTGAATTCATTCCTACAATGAATATTTATTTGAGGACACACTAGCACTAAAAACTGTTCTAGGTTTGGGGAATAAATATATGAATAAAACAGAAAAATGAACTACTTGCCTGTAACATTTATTCTAAGATGGATGAAGGACATAAAGTATTTAATTTAAATATTATATTCTATTCAGTGTTAAGTGCTAAGAAAATAAAATACAAGAAAGGGAGTTGGGAACTCATGAAAATTTAGGATTTTTAAGTAGTTTTTTTGGGAAAATATTATAACAAAATAGTAGGAGGTGTAGGAGCCAGTGGACAGTGGGTAAGAACAATCTGAAGAGAGACTGACAGTTTATCCTGGGGACACATCTTTTAAGGTTCTTGTAGGCATTTTGCAGACATTGGTTTTTATTATGAGTGATATGGAATACTACTAGAAGGTTTGAGCAGCAGAATTACACTATGGGTTTTAGTTTTTAGAATCATTTTCAATGCTATACAGGAAGCTAGAGCAGAATTAAACAAATGAGTTAAAAGATTGTCACCAGATGCTAGCTCAGATTGGGTAGTAGTCAAGGAAAGGTGAGATATTGAGAGAGGAGAGGAGAGACAGAGGGGGGAGAATGCCCCCGGGATGTATGGACAGATTGGATGGTGGTGCGAAGGGTAGTGTCAGAAAATGAGAAAACTCAGGAGTGGCTCCCATCTTCTTGTCTTGAGCAATTTCAAGGTTGGAATTAACATTTCATTTCATGAAATGAGAGAATTGCAGGAGAAATAAAGGTGGGGCATATGTGAAATCAGGAAATCCATGATGAAAACTACTGAGATGCCCTAGAAATCTTAGTAGAGATTATGTTTTTCATAACACTTGCAAACTCACGCAATTTCCAACTGTTGGCAGCTATGTTTTTTTGTCTTAGGTTCCTTGACAGGTGGAGGCAGAAGCCCTAACTGGTCAAAACTGTTGGAGGAGCTAATATCCTCTTGGAGGAGCCCTCAGTCAAAGACTTACAGATCAAAGTGGATAAACCCTCCTGCATGTTCTCAACCCTCCATTGTGACAACCTAGGCTTACGCACTTCTCTGATTCTCATGGTTTCCCCAATGGGATTTTTATTTCCACTGACAACTCGTTTAATGACAAGTTTATTTGCCTCCATTAGTTTCCTGAATAACTTCTCTATTTGCCTAATGTTCCCACCCCTACCACCACCAGGATTTTTTCCCAAATAAACTACTTGTACTTGAATATATTCCTCAAGATCTTTTTTTGAGGAACCAATATTAAGAAAAGGAGAACCCGTTGTATGCATAGTATTTAATGCTAGGAGAGGAGATAAAATTGCTAAGCAATAATGTGGACAAAAAGAGAAAAAAAAAAAAGAAGAAAAAGAAGAAGAAAAAAAGAAAAGTGAAGAAAAAAGAAGAAAAGAAAAGAAATAATTTGATGTCTGAGTTTTGAGGACTCTAGAATTAAATGATTGGAAAGATGAGGAAGAACCAGCAAAAGAGAACAATAGTGAACAGTGATTAAAATTATCATGAAAGTATAATCTCCAGAAAGTCAAATGTAGAAAATTCTTCAAAGCAAATGAAATCATCAACTAGAGAAAAACTGCTGGTTAGAGAAAAAAAAAAAAAAATTGAGACCTACTGGTTATAAGACTTCATAGTGTGAGCATTGGTGACCACTATATTTGTTAGCATGTTAGAAATAAAATATTGCAATTGAGAGATTTTAGAGAAAATCGGGGAGGAGTGGAAAACAGTAAATACATATAACTTTTTGAGGCATCTGAATACTAAAGGAAGCCCAAAAATGGACTGGTGGCTAGAGAGGTAGTAGAGACAAGAAAGGTTATTTTAAAACAAAAATGTCATGATTTTAGGCTGAGGTGAATGAATCAGTAGAAATAAACATATTTAAAAACAAAATACAGAACACACTGGTGATGGCCCTCATAACTGTGGCAGGGCATAAGACTCGGTGTACAGGAAATAAGTTGGCCCTAGAGAAGAAGAGGCGCATTTATCATTGTATCAGGAGGGAAAGTAAAATATACAGGTCTAGATGCTCAAGGATGGGTCGAAATATGGTGGCAGAGAACTCTTTTTTTAAGCATAGACAATCATGTATCTGTAAGTAAGAACATGTTAATTTCTTCCTTTCCAAATCATATGCTTTTTATTTCCTTTTTTGGCCTTAATGCTGCAAGCTAAAATTTCTAGTACTATTTTGAAAATAAATAATACAGGTGGACATCCATGTTTTGTTCCCAATCTAGGTGGGGGTGGGAATTCAGTCTTTCAACATTTTTTTTAAATTTTTTATGTTTATAAACATATATTTTTATCCCCTGGGGTACAGGTCTGTGAATCACCAGGTTTAGACACTTCACAGCACTCACCAAAGCACATATCCTCCCCAATGTCCATAATCCTACCCCCTTCTCCCAAACCCCCTCCCCCCAGCAACCCTCAGTTTGTTTTGTGAGATTAAGAGTCACTTATGGTTTATCTCCCTCCCAATCCCATCTTGTTTCATTAATTCTTCTCCTACCCACTTAAGCCTCCATGTTGCATCACCACTTCCTCATATCAGGGAGATCATATGATAGTTGTCTTTCTCTGCTTGACTTATTTCGTTAAGCATGATACGCTCTAGTTCCATCCATGTTGTCGCATATGGCAAGATTTCATTTCTTTTGATGGCTGCATAGTATTCCATTGTGTATATATACCACATCTTCTTGATCCATTCATCTGTTGATGGACATCTAGGTTCTTTCCATAGTTTGGCTATTGTGGACATTGCTGTTATAAACATTCGGGTGCACGTGCCCCTTTGGATCACTACGCTTGTATCTTTAGGATAAATACCCAATAGTGCAATGGCTGGGTCATAGGGCAGTTCTATTTTCAACATTTGGAGGAACCTCCATGCTGTTTTCCAGAGTGGCTGCACCAGCTTGCATTCCCACCAACAGTGTAGGAGGGTTCCCCTTTCTCCGCATCCTCGCCAACATCTGTCATTTCCTGACTTGTTGATTTTAGCCATTCTGACTGGTGTGAGGTGATATCGCATTGTGGTTTTGATTTGTATTTCCCTGATGCCGAGTGATATGGAGCACTTTTTCATGTGTCTGTTGGCCATCTGGATGTCTTCTTTGCAGAAATGTCTGTTCATGTCCTCTGCCCATTTCTTGATTGGATTATTTGTTCTTTGGGTGTTGAGTTTGCTAAGTTCTTTATGGATTCTGGACACTAGTCCTTTATCTGATATGTGGTTTGCAAATATCTTCTCCCATTCTGTCAGTTGTCTTTTGATTTTGTTAACTGTTTCCTTTGCTGTGCAAAAGCTTTTGATCTTGATGAAATCCCAATAGTTCATTTTTTCCCTTGCTTCCCTTGCCTTTGGCGTTGTTCCTAGGAAGATGTTGCTGCGGCTGAGGTCGAAGAGGTTGCTGCCTGTGTTCTTCTCAAGGATTTTGATGGATTCCTTTCACACATTGAGGTCCTTGATCCATTTTGAGTCTATTTTTGTGTGTGGTGTAAGGAAATGGTCCAATTTCATTTTTCTGCATGTGGCTGTCCAATTTTCCCAGCACCATTTATTGAAGAGGCTGTCTTTTTTCCATTGGACATTCTTTCCTGCTTTGTCGAAGATTAGTTGAATGTAGAGTTGAGGGTCTATTTCTGGGCTCTCTATTCTGTTCCATTGATCTATGGGTCTGTTTTTGTGCCAGTACCATGCTGTCTTGATGATGACAGCTTTGTAATAGAGCTTGAAATCCGAAATTGTGATGCCACCCACTTTGGCTTTCTTTCAATATCCCTTTGGCTATTCGAGGTCTTTTCTGGTTCCATATAAATTTTAGCATTATTTGTTCCATTTCTTTGAAAAAGATGGATGGTACTTTGATAGGAATTGCATTAAATGTGTAGATTGCTTTAGGTAGCATAGACATTTTCACAATATTTATTCTTCCAATCCAGGAGCATGGAACATTTTTCCATTTCTTTGTGTCTTCCTCAATTTCTTTCATGAGTACTTTATAGTTTTCTGAGTATAGATTCTGTGCCTCTTTGGTTAGGTTTATTCCTAGGTATCTTATGGTTTTGGGTGCAATTGTAAATGGGATTGACTCCTTAATTTCTCTTTCTTCTGTCTTGCTGTTGGTGTAGAGAAATGCAACTGATTTCTGTGCATTGATTTTATATCCTGACACTTGACTGAATTCCTGTATAAGTTCTAGCAGTTTGGGAGTGGAGTCTTTTGGGTTTTCCACATATAGTATCATATCATCTGCAAAGAGTGATAATTTGACTTCTTCTTTGCTGATTTGGATGCCTTTAATTTCCTTTTGTTGTCTGATTGCTGAGGCTAGGACCTCTAGTACTATGTCGAATAGCAGTGGTGATAATGGACATCCCTGCCGTGTTCCTGACCTTAGCGGAAAAGCTTTCAGTATTTCTCCATTGAGAATGATATTTGCGGTGGGTTTTTCATAGATGGCTTTGATGATATTGAGGTATGTGCCCTCTATCCCTACACTTTGAAGAGTTTTGATCAGGAAGGGATGCTGTACTTTGTCAAATGCTTTTTCAGCATCTATTGAGAGTATCATATGGTTCCTGTTCTTTCTTTTATTGATGTGTTGTATCACATTGACTGATTTGCGGATGTTGAACCAACCTTGCAGCCCTGGAATAAATCCCACTTGGTCGTGGTGAATAATCCTTTTAATGTACTGTTGAATGCTATTGGCTAGTATTTTGTTGAGTATTTTCGCATCTGTGTTCATCAAGGATATTGGTCTATAGCTCTCTTTTTTGATGGTATCCTTGTCTGGTGTTGGGATCAAGGTGATGCTGGCCTCATAAAATGAGTTTGGAAGTTTTCCTTCCATTTCTATTTTTTGGAACAGTTTCAGGAGAATAGGAATTAGTTCTTCTTTAAATGTTTGGTAGAATTCCCCCAGGAAGCCGTCTGGCCCTGGGCTTTTGTCTGTTTGGAGATTTTTAACGACTATTTCAATCTCCTTACTGGTTATGGGTCTATTCAGGCTTTCTATTTCTTCCTGGTTCAGTTGTGGTAGTTTATATGTTTCTAGGAATGCATCCATTTCTTCCAGATTGTCAAATTTATTGCCGTAGAGTTGCTCATAGTATGTTCTTAAATTAGTTTGTATTTCTTTGGTGTTAGTTGTGATCTCTCCTCTTTCATTCATGATTTCATTTATTTGGGTCCTTTCTCTTTTCTTTTTGATAAGTCGGGCCAGGGGTTTATCAATTTTATTAATTCTTTCAAAGAACCAGCTCCTACTTTCGTTGATTTGTTCTATTGGTTTTTTTGGTTTCTATTTCATTGATTTCTGCTCTGATCTTTATGATTTCTCTTCTCCTGCTGGGTTTGGGGTTTTATTCTTGTTCTTTCTCCAGCTCCTTTAGGTGTAGGGTTAGGTTGTGTACCTGAGACCTTTCTTGTTTCTTGAGAAAGGCTTGTACCGCTATATATTTTCCTCTCAGGACTGCCTTTGTTGTGTCCCACAGATTATGAACCATTGTATTTCATTATCATTTGTTTCCATGATATTTTTCAATTCTTCTTTAATTTCCCAGTTGACCCATTCATTCTTTAGAAAGATGCTGTTTAGTCTCCATGTATTTGGGTTCTTTCCAAACTTCCTTTTGTGGTTGAGTTCTAGCTTTCGAGCATTGTGTTCTGAAAATATGCAGGGAATGATCCCAATCTTCTGATACAGGTTGAGTCCTGATTTAGGACCAAGGATGTGATTGATTCTGGAGAATGTTCCATGTGCACTAGAGAAGAATGTGTATTCTGTTGCTTTGGGATGAAATGTTCTGAATATATCTGTGATGTCCATCTGGTCCATTTGTCGTTTAAGGCCTTTATTTCCTTGCTGATCTTTTGCTTGGATGATCTGTCCATTTCAGTGAGGGGAGTGTTAAAGTCCCCTACTATTATTGTATTATTGTTGATGTGTTTCTTTGATTTTGTTATTAGTTGGTTTATATAGTTGGTTGCTCCCACGTTGGGGGCATAGATATTTAAAATTGTTAAATCTTCTTGTTGAACAGACCCTTTGAGTATGATATAGTGTCCTTCCTCATCTCTTATTATAGTCTTTGGCTTAAAATCTAATTGATCTGATATAAGGATTGCCACTCCTGCTTTCTTCTGATGTCCATTAGCATGGTAAATTCTTTTCCACCCCCTCACTTTAAATCTGGAGGTGTCTTCGGGCTTAAAATGAGTTTCTTGGAGGCAACATATAGATGGGTTTTGTTTTTTTATCCATTCTGATACCCTGTGTCTTTTGACAGGGGCATTTAGCCCATTAACATTCAGGGTAACTATTGAGAGATATGAATTTAGGGCCATTGTATTGCCTGTAAGGTGACTGTTACTGTATATGGTCTCTGTTCCTTTCTGATCTACCACTTGTAGGCTCTCTTTGCTTAGAGGACCCCTTTCAATATTTCCTGTAGAGCTGGTTTGGTGTTTGCAAATTCTTTCAGTTTTTGTTTGTCCTGGAAGCTTTTAAACTCTCCTTCTATTTTCAATGATAGCCTAGCTGGATATAATATTCTTGGCTGCATGTTTTTCTCGTTTAGTGCTCTGAAAATATCATGCCAGCTCTTTCTGGCCTGCCAGGTCTCTATGGATAAATCAGCTGCCAATCTAATATTTTTACCATTGTATGTTACAGACTTCTTTTCCTGGCCTCTTTCAGGATTTTCTCTTTGGCACTGAGACTTGTAAATTTTACTATTAGGTGACGGGGTGTGGGCCTATTCTTATTGATTTTGAGGGGCATTCTCTGAACCTCCTGAATTTTGATGCTTGTTCCCTTTGCCATATTGGGGAAATTCTCCCCAATATTTCTCTCCAGTATACCTTCTGCTCCCCTCTCTCTTTCTTCTTCTTCTGGAATCCCAATTATTCTAATGTTGTTTCGTCTTATGGTGTCACTTATCTCTCGAATTCTCCCCTCGTGGTCCAGTAGCTGTTTGTCCCTCTTTTGCTCAGCTTCTTTATTCTCTGTCATTTGGTCTTCTATATCACTAATTCTTTCTTCTGCCTCATTTATCCTAGCAGTGAGAGCCTCCATTTTTGATTGCACCTCATTAATAGCTTTTTTGATTTCAACTTGGTTAGATTTTAGTTCTTTTATTTCTCCAGAAAGGGCTTTTATATCTCTCGAGAGGGTTTCTCTAATATCTTCCATGCCTTTTTCGAGCCCGGCTAGAACCTTGAGAATTGTCATTCTGAACTCTAGATCTGATATATTACCAATGTCTGTATTGATTAGGTCCCTAGCCTTTGGTACTGCCTCTTGTTCTTTTTTTGTGTGTTGAATTGTTTCGTTTTTTCATTTTGCCCAGATAAGAGTATATGAAGGAGCAAGTAAAATACTAAAAGGGTGGCTACAACCCCAAGAAAATATGCTTTAACCAAATTAGAAGAGATCCCAAATCGTGAGGGGGTAGAAAGGGGATAAAAAGAGGTTCAAAAAGGAAGAAAAAAAAAAGAAAAAAGAAAAAAAAAAGAAAAGAAAAGAATTTAAAAAAAAACAAATAAGAAAAATATAAAAAAGAAATATATATATATTGGATAAACTAGTTAAAAAACGTTAAAAAAAAGGTAAGAGTTAAAAAAGAATTTACCAGAAGGCGAGAAAAAAAACAAAAAATGAAAAGAAAAAAATTAAATTAACTGCAAGACTAAAAAAAATCACAGGGAAAAAGCCATGAGTTCAGTGCTTGGCTTTCTCCTCCTCTGGAATTCTGCTGCTCTCCTTCGTATTGAAACCGCACTCCTTGGTAGTGTTGTAGTGATTCTCAAGTGTCTTTGCCCCAGGCGGAATTGCACCGCCCTTACCCGGGGCCGGGGTGAGTAATCCGTTCAGGTTTGCTTTCAGGAGCTTTTGTTCCCTGAGCTCTTTCCAAGTAGAGTTCCGGAGGACGGGAATACAAATGGCGGCCTCCTGGTCTCTGGCCCAGAGGAGCCGAGAGCCCAGGGCCACACTCCTCAGTGCGCCCTCAGAGAACAGCGCCCAGTTACTTCCATCTGCCTGACCTCCAGCCGCGCTCTGAGCTCACCGAGCCTGCGACCAGTTCAAGGTTACCCCAAGCTGTGAGCTTACTGTTGGCTCTGTCTCTGTAGTCGGCTTTCCCGTTCCAATACCCGCAAGCTCTGCGACACTCAGACACCCCCGATCCTTCTGTGACCCTGCGGGACCTGAGGCCACGCTGACCCCGCGTGGGATTCGCCCTGGTTTAGCCTCTGGAGCGATGTCCCTCAGCGGAACAGACTTTTAAAAGTCCTGATTTTGCGCGCCGTTGCTCTGCCGCTTGCCGGGAGCCGGCCCCTCCCCCCGGGGTCTATCTTCCCGTCGCTTTGGATTCACTTCTCCACCGGTCCTACCTTTCAGAAAGTGGTTGTTTTTCTGTTTCCAGAATTGCTGTTCTTCTTCTCTTCGATCTGCAGATGGATTTTCAGGTGTTTCCAATCTTTAGATAAGCTATCTAGCTGATCTCCGCCATCTTGACTCCTCCTCCTCAACATTTTTTTTTTAAAGATTTTATTTATTTTATTTGACAGATAGAGACTACAGGTAGGCAGAGAGGCAGGCAGAGAGAGAGAGGAGGAAGCAGGGTCTCTGCTGAGCAGAGAGCCCGATGCGGGACTCGATCCCAGGACCCTGAGATCATGACCTGAGCCGAAGGCAGCGGCTTAACCCACTGAGCCACCCAGGCGCCCCCAGTGTTTCAACATTAAACATGATGTTAGCTGCCCGTTTTAGTGTAGATGGTCTTTATTAATTTGAAGTAATCTCCCTCAATTTCAAACATGCTGAATTTTATAGGCTCAGTGAATTTCATCAAATAATTTTTGTCAAATAATTGAATTTTGTCAAATATTTTTTTCTGCAACATTTGACACAATCATGTAATTTTTCTTCTTTAGTTAAGTGATATCGTGGATTCCATTAGTTTCTCAAGTATTGAACCAGGCTTGCATTCAATGAATAAATGCTACTGTCATGGTCTATAAACCTTACTATATGTGGCTGGATTCAGTTAGCTCTTTGTTAAAAACTAGTTTTCTTTTCTTATGATATCTTTATCTAGTTTTGTTCTCAGGATTATACCGGCCACATAGTATGAACTGGGAAATGTTCCCCTCCTCTTCAGTATTTTGGAAAAGTTTGTGAAGAATTATTATTGATTCTTCTTTAAATATATAGTGGAACTTACCAGTAAAGCTATCTGGGCTTGGATTTTCCTCTGAAGGAAGCTTTTAGATTTTTTTTTTCCAATCTCTGTTTCTTATTGATTCATAATACTTGTTATTGCTTAAGCAACTGATTTTTATAGTTGTAGTTTTCTATTATATCTTTATATACTTCTTAATAAAAATTTAAGTCTTTATCAATATGTTGTAGAACTTGTTAATTAAAAGATTTATCTCATCTGTCAATATCGGGACTATTTACTAATTTCTTCCTTTGTTAAAGACATATTTGAGCATGAAGGTTTTCTTACAAAAGTTTTATTTCAAATATTATGGTGGCTTCTAATAGATTTTATTTTTAAAAATTAATATGATTTGCATATTATAAAATTCAATATTTTAAATATTAAATTCAGTGATTTTTAGTATATTTACAATGCTGTGCATAGTTTTGATATCTTTATAATAGTGGCCTCAGAGAATGAGTTGGGAAGTATTCCCTCAGAGATATTTTTTGAAGGATTCAGAATGAGCTGGTATTAGTTCTTATTACAATATTTATTAGAGTTCATCACATATACTTGGGCTTTCTTTTATGAGAATTGAAATCTATTTGTTCTTTAACGTGGACCCTTGTTTCTATGTACTGAAACCTGCTCTAAAAATAACATCTATTAATTAAAACAACAAAAAGATTTGGTCTAATACTTGATCATGTGCAGAATTCAAAATCTTTCCTGAAAGTTCACAATGAAAATTGTATTTCCAATTTCTTATATCTATATAATAGTTTCCCACTTCAGAGGCAGTCATGGATATGAGTCCTTTCTAAACTCTAAACTCTTCTGGAGATGTCTCACATTAAAAAAAAAAAAAAAAAAGCACATATACAAACACAGATGTGGTTTTTTTTGCCCCCAAACCTGCTACCTCACAATGTTGTGAACCTTGCTTTTCTAGTTCATGATAAACCTTGTGGGTTAGTCCTTATCAGTGCATGTCACTCTATCTCGTTCTATGTCACAGTTTCCCATTGAATCAATGTGGCATGATGATTAAAACAAATTGCCTAGAATAACATTTATGCTTTTGGTAATTTTTGCTGTAAAAATCATAAAATTTATTAATTGGATAAGCTTTGACAGCAACCTTAGGAAAGACAGTCTGTTCAGTGGTTGTCAGTGTAGCCTTTAGAGCTGAAGCTGTTAGAGCTTGGATCCTGATTTCCTTGCTTACCATTGAATTATATGGTTTTAATCCAGTTCCTTAACGTCTCTATGCCTCAATTTCCCTATTTGCAAGATGCCACCTATCTCATAGAGAGGACACAGGGATTAAGCACCCTGGTGTATTAAAAGTTTATAGACTCATGTTAAGCATCTCTGTAGACCTGTATATATTTGCTAGTTATAGCATGTAAAATACATGTAAACACATAACTATTTCTCCTAAAGAGTATTTATCTCTTGTTTCTGACAAATCTCAGTTGATTCCGGAAGTCGTAATATATGCTTGAATCTAGGTTTTCTTAAAATCTGTTTCCTCTTTTTCCTCCGTTCTATTTTCCTTGTTGCTTTTGTGTAAAAACCTCAGGGAGAAAGAGGAAAATTGTATTTCAGGCTACATCAAACATTTATACAAATCTTTCTAAGGCATGAAATATGTTGATATTAGCAATTACTTTGTCACAAATGATTTAATTCTTATCTTGCATACCTTAATTAACTTAGAACACTTAATTATCTTATCTTTTGACTTACATATACTAATTTATATAGGTGCCTTTATGTATGACTTAATATTTTTTAATGTGATACTGTAAGGACTCAGAATGGAAGTTTTATTATTACTTCTCTGCTGTGCACTTTTCCTGGATCCAACATTTAGCATAATTTTTACAGGTACATGTTAACTTTTGCAAACAAATGTTGGTAGATTATCATCAACTCAGAGTATTCATGTTTAGATTTACTGAGGGATTTTTTTTTCCCTATTCCCCTTGACTACTGCTAATCCAAATGGCATCTTTCCTTTCCTTTCCAATTCACGTGGTTGTGTATAGTAATAAGAAGACTTCCCTTCAAAAAGAGAATACAGGTTAACTCACCCCTGTTCAAGAGGGTACCATTTCCCAACTTAGTCTAAAATAAAATAGTGCTTTCCCAAATCCAAGTAAAAGGCAGGAATGTAATATTCATATCCATGGTAGAGAAAGGTGCCAGAGCACTCAGTTTAACTGTCTCCTCTCATGCTTAAAACAAAACCTTATTTCCTTCTCAGGGTATTCAGATGAAATTGAACCCACAGGCCCTTCAACATATGTATTTGTAATTGTACCTAACATTAAATCAATTCTATTTTCTGAATATTATGGCCTTCTACATATATCATTGTTTCTAAGTAAAGACTCTGTTTGTGTAAGAAGGAAGTGGTAAAAGCTAATCAATAAGAAGCTTAAGAACATCACAGAATCCAACATTAAAGTGGGAGGAGATGAGTTTATGATCTTCCCACTCAGCTATCAGAGACTGCCCCCTCCACTAGGTTTTTACTGATGAAAATAAAATACACAAGATGGTTGTCTTAGAAATACTGATAAAGTTCTAGAACCTAGGTAAGGTTCAGTGGGCTGAGGTCTTGAGCCAATGACCAAGAAAGAATTCTTGAGATATCTTTGATGCAAAATGGTGGTTTATTAAAGCACAGGGAGAGGACCCATGGGCAGGAAGAGCTGCTGCCCCGGGTTTTGAGGGATGGCAGGTTATATACCTTGCCGTTGCGGGGTGTGAAGGGAAGGGAGATTCTTGGTGGGGTGCTCTGATCCTGCTATCATTTATATTCCCTTCTACCTCAGCCTCCTCCAGTTTATGGTGGGGAGGGAGACATTAGGGCTTCAGGAACTGAGAGTTATTTGCCTCTGGAAATTTGTGCTATTGATAAGGTAACCTCCCTGTTTGTAGACCTCTAGGACATCTGTAGAGCAAGGGAGATTTCTGTTCTGCAGGATTGTGATCTCTGCAAGTTAACTATTTATTATTTTATGGCAGTCAGGGGTGTCTGGGGAATGCTACACATATTACGGATGGGAGCGGGTGGAGGGGGGGTGCAAGCCACCAGCTTTTGCTCTGTCCTCAGCCAGCCTCCCGCTCCCTCATCAGCTGTGGCTGCTAATCATGACTGTGTGCTTGTAGATCTCTGGGTTTGTGGGACTTCTGCTCCCTGTTGCTCTGTGACTTTAGCACATTAGCTATGATCTTGAAGTCCTTACTCAACAAGTCTTCTTCATTCTGATCCTGAATCCTCTTGCTAGATACGGGAAACTTTGGCAAGCATTTCATTGTGGTCTTCTATCAGAACCTTTGTTTCTCTTCATACTGAACTCAGGCCATAGGCCAGTCATATTCATATACTCTCAGCGAATAGCACTATATTGCTATGAAACTACAATAATAGTCATTTATTATTGGTCACAGGCAGTTTTGCTAAAGTCTCCCACCCTCCTTCCAGAGACCTCAGGAATGTTTTCATCCCATCCCATTCATATCTGAAGATTCCAAGGTGTCTCTTGAGCCTACAACTACCTTCCACTGAATAGAAGAAACAAGGAGCTTGGCATCTTAAAATAAAATAAATATTTTATTTCTCTTTTTCCGTTTCTGTTTATAATACATCAAGAATGGAAGAAGTAGCTTGTCCTCCTTTATCTTTATTCCTAGTAGAAAACTCTCATATATAGCAGTGCATAGAATATCAGATTTTTAGGGTTTTTCTTATACTAAAATGGGTGGCAGAAGTGATAAAGAGAAGAAGCAAGCATTCAAGTTGTTTTTTGTTTTGTTTTGTTTTTTTCTTAATAATGTCTGGATATTATGTCTTCTATATTACTAAGGAAGTCAAGAATGCAAACTTCTTCCTGAGCTGTGGAGAAAAGGGTCAGGAGAGGAAAGCTGCAAGAAAATGTAGCTTAAGTAGAATATTAATATGCAAACATTTAATATCTGCAAAACAGCAGTTTCTTTGTATTTCTTTCCTTAGGATAGTTAACAGTTCCTTTATTCACTCAATAGCTATTTTGCAGTGTTTACTGTTCTCAGAGCTTTCTGCTGGGCTTGTGGAACATATACATTGAATAAGATCCAGTTCACCTTCTCAAAGAGCTTACTTTTTTTTTCATTTAAATTCAATTAGCCAACATATAGTACATCATCAGTTTCAGTTGTAGAGTTCAATAATTCATCAGTTGCATGTAACACCCAGGAGAGCTTACATTTTAGAATAAATACACAATCTAGAAAATGCATATATTTGCTATTCAGAAGGAAATTAAATACAAAAAAATGTGTTTTTCATCAACTCTATATGGTCATATGTTCTATGAATTTCTTTTTATATTCTTATGACAACCAAATTTGTGAGTTATCACCTCTGTAACTCCTGGATGATAAAAGTGATATACTAATAAACCTCATTTTGCACATATTTTTCTAAAAAGAGAAGTTAACTTTAAAGTCATTAATTAGAACAGTGATGTGTGTGTGTGTGTGTGTGTGTGTGTGTGTGTGTGTAGAGGGAGAGAGAGAGAAAGACAGAGCATTGCATTGTTATGTTTTGTTTTTTCCAAATGTAGCAGTGAACTTCAAACACCCCCTTAGGTGTCAGTCTTGGCAATATTTATTTATGTTTCTAATGGTATTTGACTCGGTTTTACTTAGTTATATATAAAGCAGGACTAGTAAAGAGCCCCATGGGCAGAAATTATTTGAAATATTAAAAAGACAGCTTCTTTTTATGCACAGCAGTGAAAGGTTAGATAAATTAATGTAGAATAGTGCTGATGAATTAAACTTGGTTATGGTTTTGTCTGAAAACCCATGTTCATTTGGTTTTTCAAATACCTGAAGAAAAAAACACAGTCCATATGACATTTTAAATATTCTAGTACCTTAATCGAAAGGGATTAACTAAGTACATTTTAGTATGTGTGTGTTTCTAATTACTTTTAAAAGCTCCTATGACTTAACTGTCTATATGACTTTTTTTTTTCCCAGAGAGGTTTAGAAACTTTAAGAATTTATCTACTTTGATTGCAATGAAGATATTATATTCAATATACACTATAGTATTGAAGAGGGAGCAGGAGGCTGGCTGAGGACAAAGCAAAAGTTGGCACCTTGTACCCCCTCTCCACCCACTCCCCTCAGTAATGTGTGTGACATTCCTCAGGCACTCCTGACTGCCATAAGCAAGAAACAAATAGTTACCTTGCAGAAATCACAATCTTACAAGACAGGAGTCTCCCTTGGTTTACAAATGTCCTAGAGATCTATCAACAAAGAAGTTACCTTATTCATAGCACAATTTCCAGAGGCAAATAACTCGGTTACTCAAGCCCTAATGTCATCCTCCCCTCCACAAACAAAACTGAAGGAGACTGAGGTAGAAGGAAATGTAAATATAGTTAAATCTCTTCTGAACCTAAATCTTACTAACAAAGAGGCTTGATAGCAGGATTGTGACATCCCAACAGGAATCTCCCAAGTATCTTGATGTTAATGGCTGGCCAAAAGACAACATTGATCAAGCCGCAAGGCCTCGGGTATCCCGGTATCCCAGCACCTTGTAGGCTCTCTTTAGCATATGAAAACTCTGTTGAAAACTACCTTCCCCTTACCTTCCCCCATCTGCAGTACACAACCTGCCATCTCTCACAACTCGGGGCAGCAGCTTTTCCTGCCCATGGGTCCTGGTCATCCGCTCCGGACCTCAGCCCACTGAACCTCACCTAGGTTCTAGAACTTCATCACAGCTATAAACCTTGAGTAATTATTTATTCATCATCTGAGACCAGAATGAGCAAGAACATATCCTTTGCTTCTGAAGAACCTATCTTCTGTGTCACCAGATCACATAAGCATATTCAACCTCATGTGTATTATACCTCATCTTGAATAATATAATAATTAACCAAGAAAAGTTTTTCAAAAATACTATTAGTGATTTGTACTACCTTAATGCTTTCTTCTCTTTTTATTCTGGTGATGGTGACTATACAGGAAATTAGACCGATTATGAAGAATAAGTTAAATGTTCTCCATATGTGAATGTACTTTGAGTAAATTGTTTAACTTCACAGTACTAGCCAACTAATCAACTGGTTATTGATTGGTTGATATAAGATGTGACTTTATTAATATAAAATACAGCTTATTCAAAAAGCTTTAGCAATTAGAATCCTAGATAGTTGGAAAATTTTATTGTAATTATTCTTACCGAAGTGGTACCATGTACTTACCAATAGATCCCATGGAGACAAATGGAAAAAACCCTTATAAAGTCAATTAAGACTAATAATTAGAGACATAAGTACACATTTGAATTTTATAATAGGATGGCTTATTTTGAGGAACAATGAAAGAGAACCACCTAGGGTGGATTAGGCTAAGGTCTCCCTCAAAGGATAAAATGGTTCAAGGCAATGAGACTTTTCAAGGCCCATATGCTTTAACCAATTTATCTTTGATTTACTCCAAATTAAAAAAGATTTTTTCTTTGTACACTTGTAATTTCAACATAAAAAGTGCTATAATTCTAAATGACCTAGATATAAAAATTCAACCTCTAGTATTTATTTGGTAGATATATGACTTAGCAATGAATCTCATTTATATAGTTATTCTATCCTAACACAAGGCAAATATTTTAAAATTATTATTGTTGCAATTTAGTACTATATCTAATATATAAGGTAAATTCAGTTTGAACTATTTTTTTATGTTTCTAAGGAATAGAAACTAATTTTTAGATATGAAATATTAGAAAAATCAGTTTTTTTTAAATCATTCGGTTTAAGTCATATGTGATATGTTAAATGTGTACTAAGATTGGAAAAGTGCAGGTGATAGTTATTTAAGGTGTCAATTTCTTTTATTAGATTTAAGTCTGTAGGAGAGACTTGAGGTGTTTAATTCCAGTGCTCATCAGATGGCAATCATTTTAGAGCAAATGGCTTCATTTTAGGGTCTTTTTATTGACCAGTGTCTTAACTTCATGGTAAAGCTTGGTGTTGAAATTGGGAAGGATCTTAAAGAAAAACTGTATGATTATGTAATTTCTACCTCACTAAACACGTATGTACTCAGGTTGAAATATGGGGGAAAACTGAGGAGGCAATTTTTTGAGTAGCAAATAATAAGTGATTATTAAGATAACTTTCAAATATTTGAATTAAGTTTTATTTAACGAGAATTTAATTTACATATTTTATAGTATATTTTTTGCCTTTGAGTTAAAAAGGGAAGATTGAACACAATTGCTTACTCCTTCTAAGTCCCAGATAACCAACCCAAATGAAAAGGAAAACAATTCATACTTAAAAGACAAAAATAAAAGAAAACAAAACAAGAATGAGAGGATCCAATAGATGATATCTAAATATTAATTTTAAATATTAATACAAATTTTATCAGTTTGAAGGTGTTGAAATAGTGAATCATAAAATAACATACATATAGGAAGAAATTCACAGGAAGAAATCTCAACCCTCCAGAACTCTGGAAAGATTCAAGACTTAACAGGCAAGGGAGGAGCAGGTAGACCTAAGGATTTGCTATGATCACTTGATATTGAAAGGAGCCAACAGTGGGTGTTATAAGTGTTGAATCACTAAGTGCAACACATGAAACTAAATTTACACTGCATGTTAACTGATATTTAAATTTTTAAAAAAATGGAAAGAAAAAAAAAACCTAAAGGAGCCAATATATCATATTTTCATAATATTTTATGCTGAGTTCTTTTTGCTCTTGCCTTAGAGCATTATTTTGAGTTAATCTGTGGCCAGTCAAAATTACAACTCTTCTTCATGGAAATCTCTCTCTCTCTCTCCCCCAGTGGGATTTTAAAGTATTTGAAAAGGTTAGCTTCTTCCATACCAAGAATAAATATAGAAGCCTGCATTGTTTAAATTGTTTTTAAAAGAATGCTTGCCACTGCCTTTCCCCATTATTCCATGTTAATAAAATAATTACACATGGCAAATTATATCAGTAGTAATTTCCACTGAACAAGCCCAGCATGTCATTTAGAATAAATTAACTCCTAGATTGCTTGTTTCTGGAGTACAGGAAAGTTAATTGCTAGGAATCTTTCTATTTTAAAGTTATTTGCAGACAATGAAAAGCTTAAAAAGAATACGATGATCATTCTTTTAAACATGAAGATAGTTTTCTAGAAAGTGAGCTTTCTTGTGCCAGTCTTACGGATCTTTAAGTTGTAGAGTATACAATGGCTTCAATAAATGCAATTACATGCCATACAACTCAAAAACTTAAAAACATAATGTTTTAAAATTGTTAAAAATATAAAAATATGTTTTTAATATAATGATATGGTCTTCATAACAAATGAATAGTTTTTCATGCAAGTAAATGTTATCAGGAACTTTTGTTGTGAGAATTTTTCTTAGTCTATTTTTTATTGCAGCATTTTTTTGTTTCTTTTGTTATGTTCTATAATGAAATATTAAACTACTTTAAGAACAGATATTTCATTAAGTCCATAGAATAAAAAAAATCCCTTTCATAATAACAGTTATCCTATATGATTTAATTTATACCATCTTCATAAAAAATAAATTTAAAATTTCCCAAAAAAATCTAATCAATCTTTGCATTATATACAGTGGTAAATGAAGTGAGTCAAACTTATTAAGTTCAAACATCTCTGCAAAATAAAGGATGTTGTACTACCGTCAATCTCTGTACTCTTAATCCCATTCAACATGTATTTAAATTTAATTTTGGGTTTCACATACTGTTGCAAGAGCATCACCATATCTTTGATATAGGAGAATTAGGCATTTTTCCCCTCATGCACTTGTATCAAGATCTAATTGCAAGATAAATATTTTCAGATATGTTGTGTTAAAGTTTTTCAATTATCTCACACTCTATGTTGTACTGAAAGGGTTATTCCCATCTATTGGAATAGATATCCACTAGAAAATTGTATATGCCTAAAATTTCAGGAAATCTAATAAAAGATGAAATTTATATATCCTTCCCTTTTAAAATTTTTGAGAAAATCACATTTGAAAAGTACTCATAAGGATACTAGAAAGGACCCACAGTTTATGTGTGATTACAAGTCATACTACTGATTTTAACAATAAGGTAATCTATATATGTCTATTTTAGAGGTTAAAGTTAGTTCAATAAAATATTTCTCAAGTTTTCTCTCTCTCTCCTTCCCTCTCTGCCTCCTCCATCCCTCTCCATCTCTCTCATATTTTAAAGATCAAAGAGGAATATTGAAAGGGATTAATATGTTTAGATTAATAAATGTATATATTTTATAACATATCTATGTACTTATTGCTTCATATTCTTGAAAACTCTACAATTAATTAATGGTAGAATTGGAAAAAAATTGTATGTAACTGTGAAGAGATCATTTCAGTTCCCAAATAAGTGGAATATGCCACTTTTGATTAATAAAACAAGTTCTGTGAATTTCATCTTCCTTATTTCTATTAAAAGTATAAAAGTAGACAAACCCCAAGAGTAAATCTTAGAATAAAAATAAATTAGCAATTGTGCAGAGAACTTGATCCCACACCAATTAGGAGTGTGAGCCTATGTTTAAGTCATGTGAATTTGAATGAGTAATGAGGAGTAGTAATGTAATCTCTTGCCAATGATTCAGCTGTGAAACATGATGTCATTCTAAACCAACTCAACTATACTTTTTTCTTGGTGGAAGTTATTTTTTTTTCTTTTATTATCTTCATCTACTTCTATTTTTCCTGTTTCTCTTGAGTTTTGTGAAAATATTAAGTCTCTTTTCCTAACTTAGTGCATCCATATAGACTATATTTTTTGTAGGAAATGTCTTTAGCTATAGATTCTAAATTCTACAGATTAGAGAATCTAAAAAAATGATTTGGTAATCAAAAAATCTCACTATACCATATGAGACCTTATGTAAAATACAAATAACAAACTTGTTTCTATTAAACTGTCTAAAAATGGGATATTATGTAAAATATAATTTACATAATAGTTCTTTTTTCCTTTCCAAAAATGTAATGCTATCTAAAGACATTTTCACAGGACACATAATATATTGCTTAAATTCAGGATACCAAAATCCTCAACAGAAATATCTTCATACATTTATACACATGTACATAAATTGGTGTTGGTAACAATCAGATTATTAGAAGAAAAAGGGCAGCACATGCAAAATTGTAACTTAAGACACTTTTTAAAGGGACCATTTACCGAATTTTAGGCCAGCAAGGAGATGGTGAAATACTCGTGGATAGAGATAGGAGGAAACCACTAATATGACTAGGTCTAAAGGAGAAAGGGATGCCCTGGAATCTCTGGAGAAGGACGGACACAGTCACTATGCATATAATGGTCTGATAGGAGCAAGCATGGCAGATTAATACTCTGTTTTCTTCCTTAATACCTAAAACCAGTTTGTTCCCTCTCTGTCATTCTCTCTTTCTCTCTCCCTCCAATGTCCTGCCACTGCCTTTTATTGGCCCTGTCTAGCTGGAAGCTAGATACAGGTATCTGGATAATGTAGTCTATAGAAGTCAGTCTACAGGGCATTGGGCATGGATCATAATGGACAAGCGTAAACAAAGAATGTGGGAGAGGAAAGAAAAATTATGTAATTATATGACCGAATATTGATTAAAAATTTTACTTGCAGAATATCAGCTTCTTTTTAAAAAGATTATGACTTCAGGCCTCCCATCAGTAACAGTTGTATTACCACATATGTTTTGATACTGAAAAGGAGCCACAATCTCAGAAATGTTTCTCAATATAGCAGTCAAGAAAGTAAACCTGATAAAAAGAGCTAATTCTTATGAGGTTTTTTTATTTCAAAGATACTCTGACAGAATTAGTATACCCCACGATCTTTATAGCCATAAGGAACAAGCTAGATTTGACAGGGTAGCAGACATAAACGTAACAGATATAAACTTTTTGTCTAGACTGAAAACATGTTAAGGTCAAAGTACAGTAAGGCATTTGGCAGGAATAAAGGTAAAACATTCAACATTCTCTGGAAATTCTGCCTGTAGTCAGTCAACAATTCAGGAACCAAGGAGGTTTGTGACTGTTCGATGTGGAAATCAAATCTATAGTTAGAGGTGTTGACGTGGTCCATAGAGCTCCTCTTTATGTCAGGTTCATAATGATCAACCGTAAATCCACTTTCCTGATAATTTAGCTAGTGGTACTTTTCCATGATGACTTCTTCCAAATGTTAGTTCCATGAATCTTAAATGGCATGGTGAAATAAACTTTAAAATTATAAATCACCTAATTCCGCAAGGATTTATTTAACAAGTACCATAAATAAGTCACTACACTACAGAAGATGAATATAAAGGTAGATATTTATAGCCAATGCCTGTAAGTAAAAGTGCAAAATTAATGACTAACACATGCTGAGAATCTACTCGGAATCAAAATGACTTTTAACATGTTTTGCATATTAACTGTAACAGTTATAAAGAAACTACTATGTAGGCATTCTAACATCCCCGTGTCACAGATGAGGAAGCTGATATGAGGAGCAAAATGCCCTGTTCAAGATCACAGAGTTAATGAAAAGGCTAGCAATCTAGTTCCAGAACCCGTGTTCTACTCATTATGTTATACCATCTCCCCATCAGAGATATTTATATGCTAGGATAGATTGAGTCAAATCAAATTTTTGATATATGACATATTAGAAATGTTTTCCAGGAGACTAAAATTCTGATACATATTTTTTTAATAGGAGTTAGACACCCCTCTCCCTGGTTATGTCCTGACTTTTCCACAATTCCTTCCCATACCATGCTAGTGTTCTGTAGGACTCAGTCTTCCCACTGCTTTCATTCAGTAAGGGGAAGTCTATTTCTATTTTCCCTGGTTGCTCTGATCCCAGATTGGGCCATCAAGCATGAGTGAGAATTCTATAACCTCAAATCTGTATATTTTAGTCCAGCTTTACTAAGCTCCATACTAAGAGGTTCAAGACTCCACATTTTGCTGTCTTAAAAGTTCTGTGTTTTCACCATGTCTAGAACTGAAATACTAGATACTTCCTCAAACCCACCCTGAATTTATGACAAGGAAAACATCTGCTAGTACTACTACTATTAATACAACTGACAGAAAGGCATACAGTTAAATTTCATAGAGTCAGGATCTGTGTCTATCATGTTCATGTCTGAATTTATACAATTCAGCACAGATCCTGAAATATATTTTGTACATATTCAAATATATTTACCAAACCACAAATTTAAAAATGCATACAAGATGATACAAAACATATGCCAGTGGTACCAAATCTAATATACACTTAATATACTTAGAATACACATTTTACCACTCAAGTTTCCTCTTTGCAAACCATAGAAGTCAGCTGAGTATTTTGACTCTCAGCACATGGATTTAATCCATGTCTGTTTAAAATACATAGTTTGTGTTTTCCTTACTAGAAGACCAGTCAACACTCCAGGAAGTATCTGGAGAAAACTCAGTACCTCAGTGTCATGTCTGACACCTTTATTCCTGGGACCATGGCACTTTGTTCTTGAGTCCCCTCCGCTAACATTGAGATGGTTGAAGACACAGGTTGACTAACAACTACAAAATGATAGAATTCTGTTAGACACGCTAAACACATGCTTTGTGTTTTAGCTAAAACCCAGTTCCCAACAGGAAGCTGAGGGTGCATGAATTTTTTGTTTTTTTGATGGTCAGTTTATTATTTATCAGAGCCAAAGGGCAAGCCAGAAGAAGCTTCTTTCTTTTTTTTTTTTTAAAGATTTTATTTTTATTTATTTGACAGAGAGAGCGAGAGACACACGCAGGCAGAGCAGAAGAGGGAGAGGGAGAAGCAGGTTCCCCACCAAGCCTGATGTGGGGCTCTATCCCAGGACCCTGGGATCACGACCCAAGCGAAGGCAGTCGCTTAACCAACTGAGCCACCCAGGCGCCCCCAGAAGAAGTTTCTTATAAGAACAGGATGTTGCTTTCACCAAAGAGGGTATGGCTTTTCTTCAAAAACTCAGGTACTTGACCTAGCACATTCTATCATAGCTCACCACAGACTCTACACTGCATGCTGCCTGGCATTTTGCCACACTCAATCTGAGTAGAACTGGATCAAATTGGTCATGAGGGCAAAGTGAAAAATTTCTTTGAATTGTACCCTGGGCTAGTTAAATAATTTTTTCTTACTCTGGGACCTATTCAAAGACTTAAATAGGTCAAAGCTGCACAACCTAACTTTGCAAACATTCCCCTTAAAATCAGTGAGGCCCTCAAATATTCTTCTTTCTTTCTTTTTCATAGGAAAATCAGCACAAAGTGTAACATTGAGTTTTTTACTTAGGCTTGATAAAGCAGTTTCCAACTTGGTAGCAGGCCCATTCGTTCAGGGGGGTGGGGTGGTATTTCCATTTTCTCTCATGCATATACTCAAGGAAAGTAGCTGAAGAACCTCATATTTTTGCCTATCAGGTCCTGTAAGCACAATATCATTTATAAAGTGGATTCTGTGATGTTCAGCTATATCTTAGCTGAACAATCAATTTCTCTGTTTAGTAAAACATGGAGAGTGATATCAGCTTAAGTCACAGAGCACAGGAGGACTGTGACCTATTTTAAATTGCTTCCTGTGTTCTCAAGTTGCACGTCAAGTATCAGGAACTCTATTCCTTTGCTTCAGTAAAGGGATAACAACCAGAAATTTTCTAAAGCAGGATTTTTCATTGCAGGGTTTCAGATTCTGACTTCAGTTGAGAATTGAACTACTTTAGGTTGTCATTTTGTTTTCTTTAGTTGTTCATTGCTAACACACTTCCCAGTGTTGTTTATGTCCATGTGTCCTATGTGCTGCGTAGTGATAATAACCACTGCTTCCGTAAGGCTTGCCTTTGATCTGAACTTTACTTTAGGTAACATTTTCCATGGTCCCAGGATGAGATAATGGATTGAACCAACATTAACAGCAGTAGACGGAGTGAGATGGGGTTAGTGCTGCTGGTCTTTGATCATTGCACAGGAGAATCTAATGGGATTTTTGTTCAACCAATAGCATACATCCAATGATGGACAATAGCTATAGCAAAAATAAACTAATGATAATAGAGAATACAAATTGGATCTTTATTAAATACCTGTGATAGGGAGAGTGTCCCCTGTATTTTGCTCATGATTCATCCTCTCTAGAACTTTACAGGTTGTGTTGTTACCATTTCACCGAAGAAAAGCTAAGTAGATTTGCATGAGCTCAACATGGTTAGAAACTGGAAGATATAGAAATGGATCCCATCTTTCAGATCCAAATAAGACATTGTCCTGATATGTATGCATGTATTTGCCAAAAACATTTGTCTAAGCCATTTAATTTCCCACGTTTAATGGTGACCTTCATGAAACATGCAAAATAATGTTACAACTAGTATATTTTTCAACTTCCTCTCGTTGTGGAGGAAAGCAACTTTTATTTTTTAGGGAATACTATAAAATTTGTAGCTTTATTATATTTTTATTATGCCTAAAATCAAAAGGCTAAGTTAATGAGAAATATTCTGGTATAAATAGATTTCATTTTCTCTGATTTTATGGCTCATAATGAAATTCATCTGAAACAGAAGAGTAAGTGTGTGCAACATCACAAATCTAGGTGTATATAAGGTGTTTAGAATGTTCTTCCTCATATACAGAATGATCATAAGTAGAAGACAAATATCACCTAAGTATTAATTTTTTATAATGGCACTATTAAAAATGTTTAAGTGATGAGATAAAATAGCAAATTTATTTCTCATAAGTATATACATCAAAATATTAGTGCAACTGTTATATTAGAATAATGGAATTTTGATTCCATATGAACACAATAATTTAAAAAATGACCAAAATCACCTAGAAATTCAAAGTACTCTTAGGACAGTTATCTGGAAAAGTAAAAAGAATAGTAGCTTATAAATATACAGAAATGAAAGACTAGTTGTTTATTAAATAAATATTTCTTGAGCGCTTGTTTTCTGTGACTCACTAATCTGGCTGCTGAAGGTGAGGTGCTCAAGTTGAGGCAAAGATAGTCACTGACCTCAGTGAACTTTCCTTCTCCAGCAGAAGATATAAATACCCAAGTAAGAGATAAACCAACTGAACTTCACATTGTGAAAAATCTTGGACATAAATAAAATTGGGTTTAGGAAGGGGAGCATTTAAGAGACTATGTGATGAGAAGTAACCCTGAGGAGAACCAGAGGCAAAGTGTTGCATGCTAGAAAAATGGATAATATGGTTATAATCCATTAATCCATATAATCCATATAATAACTCTGTGACTCAGAGGTGTGAACTCTCTAGTCGTATTAAGCGCTGAAGGATGCCTAGTATGCGTGAGTGCCATGAATGAGGATGAGTGATGGAGGACAAGGACAAGTGTTGAAGAAGAGACTATATCTTAGGTTATTTCAGAGGCAGGTTATAGTCATTCATTTCAAATTCATTCTAACTTTAAAGGGGAAACTTGGCACGCTTGATGCAAAGAACTACCAATTTCAGTAAGTTGATTTGGCTGTTCTGCAGAGAACTTAGAACTGGAGATGGAGAAAGGGGGCATCAGGAGGGCCTGGGAGAAGACAACTGCCATGGTGCCAGTGTGAGATAATGGCTTGAGACAGCACAGCAGCAGGAGAGGGAGCAAGACGGAGTCAGATGCTGTCGGACCATGAGAACAGAGATTTCTGGGAGATGGACATTAAGGAGGGCATGTGATGTAATGAGCACTGGGTAGTATATAAACTGGTGAATCACTGAACTCTACCTGTAAAACTAGTAATACGCTACATGTTAATAAATTTAATTTAAATAAAAAAATATAGCTAATCCCAAAAATATTATTTAAAAATAATATGGTAGGTTTTGTAAAAAAAAAAAAGAGAGAGAGAGCGAGAGAGCGAGAGAGAGGAGAGATATTTCTGATCATTTGCATATGAGAAGGGAGGAGAAGAAAACAAAAACCATTGATTTTTACTTGAGCTGAATATGGTGCTAGTATTTAAAAGATAAATAATGTAAAAAAAAAACAGGTTTTGAGGTAGAATAAAAATTTTTGAATGTAATGTTTGGATGCTCTGTTATATCCAAACAGACATATTATTTAGGCATTAGGACATATAAGCCAGATAAAAGTATGTGATAGACAAAATATACATATATATTCATACTTCTCGCAATACAAATCATTACCATATATATGTCGTTAAAGCCATTCAACTAGATGAGAGAGGTCACATTATAAGTGTATAAGAGGTAAATGAGTTAAAAGTCCATATGATAACTCTAAATAAGCATTATAGTATACTACACTATTTTAGATGAGGTAATTATAATTCAGTGATGAGTAAACAACTCTATAGTGAATTAAAAAGCACATATAGAGAATCAATGTAATTACAATAATTTTATCCTTTTTCTCTGAAAATTCCAAGAATGTATATTTAATATGTTGCTTTTTAAAAATTATATTTTTATGTATTAATATATATGTTAATATCTATATAAAAGATTAAGTCTCATTTAGATCAAGGCTAGCATAAATAATGCTTATAATTTTCCAGTGGAAATGTTTTGCCAGTTAGCACACATTGATACGCTATGATTATTGATTTGACATGAGCCCACCCAAATTGCAGGTAGAGCCTAACCAAAGACAATAGGGGAAGACACATACAAGTATAGATTATATCAGCACAAATAATTCAGCTTAGAAAGGATCTAAGAATCATCCATTTAAAGTAACCCATTATACAATTGAAGAAACTGAGATCAAGATAAGGACTAACTTGCTTTAGGGGAAAAAAAAAAAACACTTTTCCTTTACTGGCATGAAATGTGCAAGACAATCCGGGTTCACCAGCAAGTTAAATACTAACTCTTAGAAAGTTGAAAACTTTCAGCAATGAACTTAATAAAGCAAGAAAATCAATGTTCTGAAGACTGGGAAACTATTTCAAAATGAAAAAATATTTACAAATAGAAATGGGAAGACAAAACGCAAACTTCAGAGTTCACCATTTAATATGTCTTAATATCCCTGGCTTGAGTGTCTGTAAATCAGAAAATCTAAATCTGGGTGCCTGGGTGGCTCAGTGGGTTAAGCCGCTGCCTTAGGCTCAGGTCATGGTCTCAGGGTCCTGGGATCGAGTCCCGCATCGGGCACTCTGCTCGGCGGGGAGCCTGCTTCCTTCTCTCTCTCTCTCTGCCTGCCTCTCTGCCTACTTGTGATCTCTCTCTGTCAAGTAAATAAATAAAATCTTAAAAAAAAATCCAAATCTATCTGATAGATTGTGGTATCAGAAGAGATAATGTGGATCTATGGTAGGTATTAAACAAAAAGGAATTCGAATGACGGCTTTGGTTACCGTAAACACAAGCACCTCCCTTGTGTTGGCATCATTCTGAGTGCTTTACCTGTGCCAACACAATCATCATGGGAACTATATGAAGCAGGCTCTATTAGACACCATGGTTTACGAAAGAGGAAACTGAAAGCAGAAATGTTAACTCATTTGCCAAAACTCTTCTGGCTACTAAGAGGCAGAATTGGTATATAAACCCAGACAGACTCCAAGTTCAACCCTCACCACCCTGTGATACTACTTATTGAGGAGGTGAGTGAGTGCATTTATTTATTTATTTTAAAGATTTTATTTATTTATTTGAGAGAGAGAGTGCATGGACAAGGGGATGGTGGCAGGCAGAGGGAGAGGAAGAAGCAGACTCCCTATTAAGCAGGGAGCCCGATGCGGGGCTGATCCCAAGACCCTAAGATGTTGTCCTGAGAGGAGGGCAGCAGCTTAACTGCTGAGCCGCCCAGGTGCCCAGAGATGAGTACATTTAAATGGGTCGACTTAAGCAATCCAATATCATTCAGGATAAAATACTGTGCTTGTGATGTTTACCACAGAATGTTCATTTCTAAAAAAATAAATAAGTTATATGGCAGCATCTAGTTAAATAAATGGTGATGGGGCGCCTGGGTGGCTCAGTGTGTTAAGCATCTGCCTTCAGCTCAGGTCAGGATCTCAGTGTCCTAGAACTGAGCCCCACATCTGGCTCCCTGCTCAGCAGGGAGTCTGCTTGTCCCTTTCCCTCTGCCTACTGCTCCCCCTGCTGTGTTCTTTCTCTCTCTTTCTGTCAAATAAATAAGTAAATAAATTATTTTTAAAAAATGGCAATAAGTATTTATATGATTTTGTTAAATGTAAGGCAACTAAGGTTGAAAGGGATAATTTGGTATCTTGCAAAGTGTAAAAATCTTAATACCAACTGTTTGGGCTTGTCAAATTTTGAGAAAACAATTATATCATACGACTTGAGAAACAGGCAATTAGTGTGCCATATTTGGGATACTACCTGAAAGGAAAGAACACAGGTATTGGGTTATGAGCCAGGATTCAGAGCAGAAGTGTATACGAACTGGGAATGAGAGATAGGGACCAGTCTCCACTACAGAACCGACCAGGAACAGACGATGTGAGATGTGGCAGAGATGCCGAGGTATAGAATGTAAAGATGAGTAACGAATGTCTGACCTGGGATTACACAAAAAGAGTCAAACAGCGTAAAAACCAGACCAAGGCAAGTTCTGCCAGGTCTATTTCCAATGTTCTAACAGGTTTATTTTGCATTGTTCCCCTGCATTCCCCACGGACTTGAGTGAGGTAGATCCTATCCACGGTGTCCTTTCAAGCTGCCAAGTCACTCATGCAGACCTGATGACGCTCACAGTCTCAAACTGTGAAATGGCTGCTTCAACAGTGTTGTATGAAATGGTGGACCTGGGATTGGGAGACATTACTGAGCCATTTTATTAGTTTAGATTCTTAATGACAGAAAATTTCCCAAATCCCTCAAAGTCCTAGTTGTTGTCACATTTTGCTTTGCTTAGATGTCGCTCAAGAATCTGCAAAAGTTAACCCACTAGAGAGAAATTTCAAACACTTCCACCAACAAGTAGGCAAGGAATACCGAAGTGACACCAAATACCAGTCTATATTTCTCAGATTTCACTTGACATGGTCACCGAGCATTGCACAATGAGTCCCTGAGCAAACACAGGTGTCCCATGCAATGTTAGGGACACACCTGGACACACTGCCTAGATAAGTGTTCAAAACAATCCTCTAGGGGCGCCTGGGTGGCTCAGTAGGTTAAGCCACTGCCTTCTGCTCAGGTCATGATCTCAGGGTCCTGGGATCGAGTCCCGCATCGGGCTCTCTGCTCAGCAGGGAGCCTGCTTCCTCCTCTCTCTCTCTCTGCCTGCTTCTCTCTGTCAAATAAATAAATAAAATCTTAAAAAAAAAACAATCCTCTATAACCAGATCAAATCATAGATCCTTTATAAAAGGTCCTCTGTCTTCATTAGGGAAAATAAGGTATTTATTCCCACTACTGCTCGTCTTTTTCTCCCTTCTATATAACATTTACGGGAGGAATAAATTTTAGCTTAAGGAAATGGGAAGAGCAAAAGTGTCTGTCCCATCCACACACTGTGATAGGACATGGAATGTTTTTTAATTCCAAAAAGTTATTCCCCTCTACAATTCCCTCCCCAATAGAAAACGCATTTTATTGAAATCTACTTACAAATACGTGTGCTCTTTTTCCTTCTGTAAGTAATATTTTGGAGCAAACACATGATAGGAATATAAAAGAGAGTTATATAAAATGGAGAATTTGATTCGTTAGAAACCACAGGTAATTATGAAAAGAAAAACAAAGATTTTAAAGGTCAAGGAAACAGCCATCTGCTTACCAACCAGGCCATCTGTGAGAGATAATTCAAGGCCAGTTAAAAGCTCAGACAAATGGCTACCCTGAAAGATGTCTCATATGTTATCTGTATCTGAACTCAAGGTATAAAGCATGAACTGGGTGAACATTAATACCATCCATTTTTATCTTTAAATCAATTTAAACGTGCCCTGTTAATTAAAGATAATACCCAGTTTCTCATAATTAAATTACCATGAAGAATCATTGAGGTGACAAAAAAATCATATGAAATTTCACATTCATTATAATTAGAAAATCATACTCTACTGTCTGATATTTTTGATACAACTGGAGGTTTATTAAATATACATTGGACTTACATGCTATAGTATGTTTTAATATTTTTTGTAAATGCATACTTACATAACACATTTTTAAAAGCATTTAAAGGAAAATTGAGTTACTCAGCTAGCCAAATGATAAAAAGTAATCCTCCCATTTATTCCTTCCCAGTACATTTTGTCAGACAAAATAAGCATATAAACTCCTAAGTGAAATAGAAATATAAATGTGGGATGTGGGTCTAGTATTTTGAAAGGCCAGATTTGCAATTTACATTATTTTAAAACACCTTTAAACCTTTGAGGTTTCTTAAGCAAGAGTAAGGTCCCCTTTCCCAGTTGTACATTTCTCTTAATAGATCCTTAATTGAGTGTTTAATACAAAAAATATTTTTTTTTGCCCCTAAACATATTCCTAATATTTATAACTTTTCCTTAACCTATAGCTGTCAGTTTTCTTCCATTATTTATCCCAGTTATTTTTTGATGTTCTTACAGAATATCTATTATTTGTTCGAGGGTTCATTAGTCTGACAAATCAACTTAATGAATTATTCCATAGGTATTAGTTCCTAGGCGAATGTTAGATTCTCAAACAACAAAATCACACCATCTTAAATGGTCATTCAGTACCGGCAAGTACTAAGCACCAAATCTGCACCGGACATGGTAATGATCAGAGACTAGGCTCTCACTCTCATGGAGCTTGCATTCCAGAACGAAAGTTCAAGGAATCAGTGACTGTTTCTAAGATTAAATAGGAAAAATCGGTATTTTTTTAAATATTAAAATTTATGACCCAAAGATAAGCCTTGAATTTCTCCTTTCTTCTCTCTTCTATTATTTTCTCAGCTAAGTCTAGTACATGCACCATCATATTTTTTTATAACTAGCTTTGCTATGTCTTATTAAATCTTTCAAGAACCCAATGTATAAAAGTTTTCAATTCTATTTACTAATCAGTATTTCTAAGGTTTTATTTTGTTTGTTTTTCTGTTGTTGGTGATGTTTCTTCCTGTAAGACTTTATTCCCTCTGAAGTTGATTTTTGAATAGTGTATGCATTGTTAAATCAAGGCCATATATTCTTCTATATCAATTTTTTTTCCAGCTTCAATTTTTTTTTCAACTGTCCCATCTTTCCTTAACCTGACAAGCGCCTTTTGTCATCTACCAAATTTGCCTGTTTATGGGATGTTGATTTTACTTCATGAATGAATCCTGAGTTAATGCCACAATATCAACCTTAATATTGCTTCATTATAAATCCTGGTATGATGAAGAAATAGCCAGTTGTCCCTCTTGATCCTTTTCAGAAATTACCTCTCTCTATCAATATTTTACATATTTGATAATTTTATTATATATTTATTATTTTTGTTTTTGAAAGAGAAAGAGAGAGAGAGAGAGCAGGGAGGGGAGGGGAAGAGGAAGAGAGAGAGGATCTCAAGTGGGCTCCATGCCCAGTTCAGAGTCTCACATGGGGTTTGATCTCATGACCTTAGATCATGACCTCAGCGGAAATGAAGAGTCAGCCACTTAACCAACTGAGCCATCCAGGTGCTCCTTGAGAATTTTCTTTGTAAGCTCCATGAATTACTGTGTTTTGAAGCCTACATACTGCATTGACTATGTATTTAGAGAAAATTTACAGTTTTAATGTATTCTTCCTATTCATAACATAGTATATATCTCTCTTAAGTTATGTCTATCATAGTATCTTTCAATAAAGTTGCATAATTTTATCTGATAAAAGTCTTGCAGTTGGTCTTATAGTTTCATAAGTGAAATAAAATAAGAAATATATAGTTCTGAATCTAGAATTTTATTATGTTTTGATTAAATATTTGTTTATATTGGATTTGTGGAAATCTTTAAATATTTGTGTGGCTCAATGGTATTTATAAGAAGGCAACTTAAACACATTATTTTATTTCCACCAGAATTTTTTTTCTATAAAGCATGAGCATAAATAAAATTATCCATTTTTTCCTAACACCTACTTCTGTATACACCAGAAAATCCAGAAATATTGATTCACTCATTAATTTGTCTTTATTTATTTTATCATTTATTTGTTATGTCATAATTTACTGAGAACATCCTATGTATGTAACATAATCATAGACATATATGTAACACATTACAACAATAACACCTACCTATTGTAATGCTGGAGTCTTTATTTAACCTTCTTGCTCTTAAAGGATATATTTTATGCACATCATTTAATTTAAAAAAAAAGTAACTCTGGGCATAAGTCCATGTAAATGAATATAAGTAAAGTTTACTAGTGAAATATTTGACCTCTATTTCATGAAAGACCATGTATATATGTTCGTGTATGTGTGTGTGTGCACGTGTGCTCACGCATGTGTGCATGTGTATGAGAAACAAAGCAAAATTCTTATAAGGAGAAAGTTTTAAGAAAATGAAACTGTTGCTAATTGCATATAGAGAAGGAAGGATCTAGCTATTTGAAGAAAAACATGAGATGCATCTAGGAATGCACAGACATGTATTTATTTTTGTATTATTACAAAAGCATTATGAATTTGATGGACATATATATATAGGTATACTGTAAATGATAGCCTCAGGCTCTTCGGAAAAAATAAGTAATTGCTGACAAAGCATGTTTATGACCTAGAAATGACACCACCACAGGTGATTAAGACTTACATGTAAGACCAGCTCGTGCCTGTAATTTGAAACTTGCTTGAACATCAGCTACCTTTTATGCTTGTAGAAAAGCCAGGAAAGTAATTGGTTCTACTTTTAGCAAAAGCAAGTTCAGCATTTTGGGATTTCTTTTCTTTTTTTTTTCCCCTTTGCCTAACTGGTGTACATTTTCTCTCTACTCAGCTGAGACAAATGAAAAAAAGACAGAGGTTTGACTCAGCATTTGTGCTCAGATTCATTAGTGTTATGAACCGAAGAGGAGGGAAATCCAAACCATTTTTCCTCTCTACTTAAAAATTCAAATGCTATAAAATAAAAATATTTCCAAAGTATGTTAAAGTAAACAGGGGAAAAAAAAGTAATATTTATTAAGCTCAATTCTTTCTGGCATTAATGCAGTGGTTTATAACTAGATATCTTATTTCTCTTAAGATTTAGGTAATATTTGGGGAAATTTTCAATCATTAGGGAGCAATTTAGAAAATGCTATTTCCAGGACATGTGCTCAGAGATTATGTTTTAATTGGTCTGTTATGAGGACTAGCATCTTATTTCTAAGAGCTGCCAATGTATTTCTACTGCTCACTCAAGGATGAGAACTATTACTTTAACACATCCCTCTACTGCTCTGACTTATTTAGGAAGTCA
The DNA here is from genome assembly GCF_964662115.1 of Mustela nivalis. Classification (NCBI taxonomy): domain Eukaryota; kingdom Metazoa; phylum Chordata; class Mammalia; order Carnivora; family Mustelidae; genus Mustela; species Mustela nivalis. Next base: position 165,587,318 of record NC_139022.1, on the reverse strand, counting down.
TTAATTTCCTTAGGCCATTGGGACATTAGAGACAGCTACAGATTAGCTAAACCCACATGCCTAATCTCTGATAATGAGTAAACAAAAGAATATTTGTCTTTGGATTTTGAATTCAAGATTAGTATTCAAGCAGAGACACACCAAGGAGCCTTATATAAAAGCAATTATATGATCAATCTGACATCCATTCCTGATTTAGCCCTACTGTCAGCAGTTTGAAACACACTTTGATGACAAAGAGAGTGAGGAAGCCATAGATCTTTTATAAAAATGTTAACAGGGACGAGCCCTATTTAGCTCCTTACTACCTGATGAGTGTTACTCTCCCTCTCATCTAAGACGCATATTTTCCTGTCTATATCTTCTCTATATTCTTCAATTGAAGACAGTTGGCCACAAAGAAAATGTCTCAAAAGACCCATAAATTCTGGGAATTCTAGAAATAAAAATACCCACAGTATTTTTAGAGAAATGACAAAAAGAATACGGTGGAAGAAAAGACATGAAATATTAAATAAATATGAAGAAAGGCTTAGAAGATAAAGATAAGGAGATCTTCATCTGAACATGATGCCAGTAATGGTAACAGCGGACACTTCTTGGCTATTTCCATGCTAGTGCTTGTGGTGGGCATGTACGATTTGTATTCCCAGAACCCACCCCTAATATACAAATACAACTCAGGGAACACACATGTATACATTTAAGGAGTAGTTTCTCCCTCCTGTTGTCTCACTAGGGACTGCTAGTCACAATACTACCATACTGTGGCCACAGGGGAGGGTCTAGGACCCAAACCAATGTATTTAAAAGTTCTTCTCTGTGGATTAACAGCAAGCAGGGAGACACGTGTTAGCAGGCTATTACTCTTTTCCAGGCATTGCTAATTCCCAGGTAGGCACTAGCTTATTTTGCAAATTTCTTTACTCGCTCTACAATCTCCCCCATTTGCCTACACCAGTTTGAGCTGTTTTTCTACTACTTGTCACCCAAAGATTCCTGATCATTGTGATAACACAAAAACATGCAAAATCTAATATGAGATTCAGTCATAGGATGAACAGTATAAGAAAAAAAAAAGATGGTGGCTTTTTCACTCACTCACTCTAAGACTTGTAAACGAGATAATGAATGACTTTGAACCCTGCATGTCTTCATGGCTAACGTGGAGACTGTATCAGCTCTTTTCTCCTGGTATCATTACCAGGGTTAGGTGGAATTCCACACCGAACGCACAAAGACTGGCACGAAAAAAGATGTAAAGATGAGAGTAATTTCATGACTCACAGATATTTTAGTTAAGTGATATATTCCTAATTTCACACATGAGGAAACAAGCTCCGAGAGGTTAAGAGAACTTGTCCAATGTCAGAACAATGTAGAAGAGGTTAGGAATTGAAATTTCCTTGGCTCATACAGGCCCCAAATCTGTACATTTTTGTTTCCTTTAATTTGAACTAAAGTGTGAATATAGGCACACAGACCTAAGTACATATAAAGCAACAAATCATAGGTAGCCTTGTTGACACAAATTAGTACACAGTAACAATTTCTAAACGGAGAATAATCACACCCAGATAACCTCTGCCCTTATAAAGAAATAGAACATTCCAGCCGCCGCAACGCAGTCCTTTTGTAGCCTGCCACAAATTCTCCTTTGGGATAACCACCATGCCTTAGTTTTGCCTGTTGTTAATCTTTATATAAATTAAATAATACAATATTTATTATTGTGTTCAAGATTGTTTACAAGATTTATCCATGCCATGGTTGGATTAGTGGTCCACTCAAAGTCTATTCAGTATTACATTGAATGAATATTCCAAAATTTATTTATCCAGTGTACTTATGACAAGTATGTTTTTCCAGATGAGGGATGCTACAGATACTGCTTTTATGAGTAACCCTGTGCATATCTATTGTTCTGTGTTTGTATGCATTGTTATTATACCCACAGTGAAATTTCTGAGTCATAGGTGGTACATATGTTCTTTAGAGTGGAGTTGTCGAACTATTGATTTATTACACAAATACTGTTCGTTAGTTTTAATTGCTCCATTTCCTCACTAACACTTAATATTTTCAGCTCCAACCCTTCTGCCCCACATAGGCTGTGTGTTCATGTTCCAGTGATGGTGTAGTGATGCATCATGACAAGTTTTATTTTTCTTCTCATACATTCATTGACATTTTAACTATTCTCATTTTGTAAACTGCCATTTCCAACCTCTAGACCATTTAGTTTTCTATTTTCTAATTTATTTGAAGACATTGAGCCTATATTCTCTAAGTGATCAGGATATTAGTATTTTGTTGGCAATACTTATTCAAAAAATATTTTACCACCCTGTGGCTTTTTAAAAAATTCTCTTAATTTTATAATTCATGAACAGAAGTTCTTATCTTTTTTTTTTTTAAAGATTTTATTTATTTATTTGACAGAGAGAGATCACAAGCAGGCAGAGAGAGAGGAGGAAGCAGGCTCCCTGCTGAGCAGAGAGCCCGATGCTGGCCCCGATCCCAGGACCCTGAGATCATGACCTGAGCCGAAGGCAGCGGCTTAACCCACTGAGCCACCCAGGTGCCCCAGAAGTTCTTATCTTTAATATTCAATTTACAAGTCTTTTCCTTTTGGTGTCTGGTGCAAGAATTCTTTATCAGTCTTATGGTCATGAAATGTATGTTATCCTCAAATATCCATAATTTACTGTTTTGTATTGCATTTCTATCACAAAATCTACTGAATTTATGGTTGTTAGTTTGCATGTGTGGTGTGGGGTAAAGTATCTCACCCCTTTCATATAGATGTAGATGAACCCAAACAACTTATTGATGAGACTATCTTTTACCACTGTCATGCAGTGCCATCTTTTACTTTTTTAATAAATCAAGGGCTCACATAAGTATGTGTCTATTTGTGAACTAATAGTCCTAGTTTTTAAAAATCTGGGGCCCCTGGGTGGCTCAGTTGATTAAGCATCTGCCTTCAGAACAGGTCATGATCCCAGGATTCTGGGATCATGGCCCGGCATCAGGAAGGGCCCTGCTAAGCAGGGGAGTCTGCTTTTTCCTCTTCTTCCCTCCCTGCTCGTGCTCATTCTCTCAATCAAATAAACTACACAAAATCTTAAAAAAAAAAATAATAAAAATCTCTTTACCCTTATAGCAATGCACATTCTTAAAATTATTGTTGTATTATAAGACTTGATATATAGTAGCATGTACCACCCAACATTGTTCTGTAAAGACTTACCTGTGATATTACACTAGGGCTCATGACGGGGCTCCTCCACCAATATGTAAAAACCCTGGGTGAAAACATTTAATAGACACCAATTAGATTGATATGACTTAATTGCCATAACAAAAGATCTTCAGCATCATTAAATTGCTACCTGTAGCCTCAAGCAATGAGTCAAGAGCCTCTGAAATGCTAGTGGAAGGAAAAGTGGAAATTTTTTTTTCTTTAATTGCACTTTTAAAAGAGTGGTGTTTCTAGAACTAATTTTCCTTATTGGCTGCTACATCAAACATTCAATTTTTAAAAAGTTAAAAAAAAAAAACCAAAAAAACCCTTTTTGTTCTCCCATACCACTTTGGTCTATCAAAAATTGATACCTAAAATGTAAATTCCAAACGACCAGATGAATTGTCTAGGCTAACTGCTGTACCTCTTGTATCTAGAACAGAGTAGAAACCATGACACGTGCTGTATATAAATATTTGTTCAAAATGAATAAACATATGCCAAATTTGTAAAAATATATTTTTATTTAACTCAAGCATATAAGAATTTACCAAATAAAAGTGCAAACAAAGGTGCTGAGTTATTCTATAAATGCACTAGTGGTATTTAATGACAAATATCTCCAAAGTGCAGAACTCTAATAGTTATATAAACAGAATGTGGGTTGAGTGCACGGTTTCCCTTTAGGCATATATGCAAACATGATTCATATTCTACAAGAGGCTACCTCCAGTCTTCCTGAGCACAGAATGAAGTGTCGAAGATAGAAAATTATAATAATTTTGGTTATCTTAGCAGTTAGGGAATGAGGAGGGGACTTGAATGACAGAGTTATGAGACGAAATAAAGCACTCACATTCATCATGTTAATGTCACACTAGACTAGGATTTTTCAGTAAATCCTGCTTCTACAATTTTGGCATGATGTATATATACATGATAGGCAGAATGGTTCTTCCAAATATGCTATGGGTATTTTGCAGATGCAATTAGGTTCATGGAACTTAAAAGATAGGGACCATTCCCTTGGATTACAGAGTTGGACCTAATCTAATCTCATGATGTTTAGAAACAAGAGAACTTTCTCTTGTTGGAGGTGAGAATGTCAGGCAGGAGGAGAGTGACTTGTTGTCGGTATCTGGGAAGATGGAGTCCATAAACCAGGGAATATGGATGGCTGAGAACAATTTCTGGTGGACAACAGGCAAAGGAACAGGACCTCAGTGCTATGACTGCTTGGAACTGAATTCTGCCAATAACCAAAATTTTCTTAAAAGGAGATTTTTCTTCAGAGGTACCAGATAAACTCTAGCCCGACAATTCCTTGATTTCAATTCTGAGAGACTTTAAGTAGAGGAACTAGCTGAGTCCACCTGGATTCACCTGGAATTTCTAAACATCAGGCCTGGAAATAATTAATTTGTGTTGCTTTCAGCCACTACATTTGTGAGAATTGGCTACATCAGCAATAGAAAATGAATATAATATCCATCTAGTGTCAAATTTTACCATAACCTAAATAATTGTTTCAAGGTCCAAGATCTGTCTGTACTAATTCTATTTCTGACTTTATATGTATTGTGACTATCCATTAATTTTTCCAGTATCTTGCTGAAAGACACCAGCTTCTCCCTCCCTCCTCCCCCCTAGTGCACTGCATAGAATCCTGTCTTTCTATGAAATAATATATACTTTGACTTGCTACATAGCTCTTTTATCTATTACCTAATTCCATTGTCCCATCTTCTCAAGCTCCCGTTAAAACAAAACAAAACAAAACAAAACACTCTAGCCAGAAAGATGTCCAGTGCTTGTAGAATTCCCAACGGTCTGTGAAAATAGAATATATAGTATTTATATATATATCAATAATATATAAGTACATAGTGTTTATATATGTAGTATTTATATACATTAATATATGTAGTTTAGTACTTATGTAATATATATAGTGTGTATACCTACCATATCACATAATGTAGTATATTATTATGTGTTCATATTATAAATTAATATATAACAACTTATAATAATAAATATTATTTAATAATAAATAATATTATTTACTAATATACATTGATACTTATAATGATAAATAAAACAATGACACAGCTTAAATCAATGGCATCCTAAATTTGATGAAATGCAATATGAGTCTGAATGTGTATTTAATGGATAATGGATAATAAATAAATGCATGAGAATATATGTCTATATACACATATACACGCATATGTGTGTATCCTCAGAAGAGAAAGTTTACTGAAGGAATGCATACACATTGATAACAAACAGCAAAAGCATCTATTTTCTGAATTTGCCAGCAGTCTACTTCACCAGTGGACTGGCATAATTAGGGTAAGTTTTCTTTTCTTTTCTTTTTTTAAATATTTTATTTATTTATTTGACAGACAGAGATCACAAGTAGGCAGAGAGGCAGGCAGAGATGGGGGGTAAGCGGGTTCTCTGCTGAGCAGAGAGCCTGATGTGGGGCTTGATCCCAAGACCCTATCATGACCTGAGCTGAAGGCAGAGGCTTTAACCTACTGAGCCACCCAGGTGCCCCTAGGGTAAGTTTTCTTATGCTGCTGTTGTAGTTGTTTTTGCTCCAGGAAATGTTCTTTGGACTTCATCCCTTCAGAACAAGTTATCCATCTGTGGAGCACTGGAAAATACTTTGAGATAAAAGTAAAACCTAGTCTTCCTATTGTACAATTTTTCATTCACGGAGAGGTGACTGTCAAACATTCAAGCCCAAATATAATTTCTGGAGGTGGGAGGGAATGCAGATAATAAAGAACATAAAAAAAGCACGCTGAAACTTCAAGGAAGAGGAAAAGAAAGCCAATCAGGAGAAGCGTTAGTTGTGAAGTTTGAGGGAGAAGAAAGCTATGTAGTTCCAGAAAATATAAAGAAATATGACTTTTTTTTTTTTAAAGATTTTACTTATTAATTTGACAGGGAGAGACACAGCAAGAGAGGAAACACAAGCAGGGGGAGTGAGAGAGGGAGCGGGAGCCCAAGCAGGGCTTGATCCCAGGACCCTAGAATCGTGACCTCAGCTGAAGTTAGATGCTTAATGACTGAGCTACCCAGGTGCCCCGAAATAGGACTTTTTACTGAGGAATGTCAATCACAGGCTATATTTAACTTGACTCCCTCTTGAGGATATCTTTAATGAGAAATCCATTATCAATAATCAATATTTTTAAGTTAGGCACAAGTGTATGATCAAATCCTGGAAGTTATTAATTCAAGAAAAATGTACAAAATATGTAAAGAGCTATGCTTATGGCACTGACTTCTGAACACTGTAGATTTTGGAACTAAAATTGACAGGTTAAACAAGGAACATCAGCTTCAAGTTTCTAAAGCATGTCATTTACTATAGGGAATAAAATAACCCTAAAACACTTTAGTCAAAAATCTTTAATATAATAAAATTGTTTAAATATGTCATTTATCCATTAGGCTGTCAGACAACACTCCCACACACAATGAAATGCCTGCCTTTTAACAGCTGGAGTTGTGTGGGGACAGCTCTGCACCACAAAAACTAAAACAAATGCCCTGAATATATTGTACAGAAGATACTTCCAGGAAAAATAATCTGAAATTAATTTAAATAAATTCCACATCTGAAACTGTGAAAAAAATATATACATATACATAAATATATATACACAGTCTTAAGTAATTTGTTAGTGAAAAAAAGTTGGAATTAGATAATGATAGAGTAGCTATTAATATGATTGAATAAATCCATAGCATAAAGTTCAAATGAAAAGAGATGAATATGACTTGATACATTTCTTGACAGAAGGATTATTTGAATTAGAAGCAAAGATATAACTTTTTAATAAATAGAAGCACATTTTATTCATAATAAAACATGTCATTCATTCCCAGCATAATCTTACAAGATAGCCATCCTGAGGAATATGGTCCATTAGTAAAGAGCTAACTACAGTTGCCCCATCATACACAAGGGATGCATTCTAAGACTCCGAGAGGATGCCTGAAAACTATGGACAGTACTGAACCCTACACATGCTATGTTATCTCTTACGCATAAATAAACAAAGTTTAATTTGTAAAATAGTCACAGTAAGAGATTAACAACCATAACTAATAGTTATAAATAGAATTACTTATAACTTTTTAAATTAAAAAAAAAAACTTTTTAAATTTTTTCTTTTTTTTATAATATTATTATTATAAATAAATAGAATTATTATAACCATATATTGGAATAAAACATTGTGTGACTGTGGCCTCTCTCTCTCACATTATCTTATTGCTCTCCTTTCTTCTTTTTGTGATGATGCAAGATGATGAAATGCCTATGCGCTGTGATGAAGTGTGGCGTACGACGCAGGCGTTGTGGGGTAGTGTTAGGCTAGCCTGGACTTCCACAGATAAGTCGAGAACAGGATTGTCTGCTTTTCGACCACAGTTGACTGTGGATAACTAAAACCAAGGATGATGAAATTGTGGATAAGAGGGGGAGGGGCTACTGTAAATAAAAACGTTTGACCATTCCAAGTTGAGCTCAAAGTAAGTGATAATCAAGACCAACACAATCAGCCCCACCAACACCTCCATAAAACTATCACTTACTTAGGTGTGTTGTGACATGTGTCCGCTATTTGGCACTTCCCGTAGAAAGTTGATAAATCCTGCCATGAATTTGCAAGGGAAATTCTAGTACTGTCATTTAACAGATTGAAGAAGTAAAATGCAAAATGTTTAAATGATCTGCCCAAGATCCCATTGTCTTAAAAAAAAAAAAAAAAGATGGTTACAGAGAGAGTTTTGAGACAAATGCATATCATTTCATAGCCAATTGTCTTCCCATTGAAACCTATATAAAATGTCCATCTGTTTAATGCATTGTAAAGGAGTAGAGATTTGGAACTAAAAATTTAGTTTAGTCCTCTCTATGAGATGATTTGGTGATAGTCTTAAATATTTTGGTTATTTTCTCTAGGTTTAAGCTTTCATACCTATAAGAAATAAAGAAGTTGGTATAAATTACACCCACTTGAAAATATTCTACACTTTTCTCCAAGCTCTAAATGTGACAAAACTTCCATTTATTTAGCCAATGAGTACTTGAAATATCATGTGTTTTTTGATAGTTATAGGTGCTAAAGATTCATTGTTGAAAAGACGATCAAAAGACCAGAGTTATGAGTCATCTGGTTGTAAATAATATGAAAGAAATAATACATAACAATAATAATACATAAGGGTGTATATACACACATGCATATGATTGATGTATTTTATATGTATATGTTACATATATCATACACATGAGATAAGGAAAAATCAGATGGTAAAACAGACTGTGAAGTTGGCATTTCTGAGGGGATGTTTGAACAGACAGTATAAAGTGCATTGATGATCTGCAAAAGAATGGGGGACTATCTCAAAGTCAAGAGAACAACAAACTGACAAACCTGAAAGCAAGGGTGAGCTCCTTGTCTTTTAGAATCAGCATGAAAACCTGGATGGCCAGATTGGCATGGACATCTGGTAGGGTATCCACTTCTCATCTATTTTACTGAAATCTACCCAAATCTGTGCCAATGTTTTATTTCACTTTGATATTGAAATAACCTCACTGAATTCTTCCTGCTTCCATGAGTGTTGCACTTCTGTCGATTCACTATGGATTGACAAAAGATGTGTGTTCAAGTCAAATCCTTTTCCCTATTCAAAAATTTCCATTGGATTGTAATCATATTCACAATAAAATACAAATTGCTTAAAATGGGCTTAATGCATCTACATGTTTACCTGTTGTAGGACTTGCTGATGAGTAAGTAATGAGGTGTAAGTAAAGGAAGAACCAAGGAAGCCTCCCAGACTGTGATCTCCCTGGGTGAATGATAAGGTCATTAACTGAGATGTAGAAGATCAAGAGAACCAACTTAGAGGAGAGTATTAAGTATATAAGGTCATATGTTGGACCAATTATTGAGGAATTCTAATTGTAATCCAAGTGTGCAGGAGAAATAAAAACAGTAAATCAAGAGAGCAAATATTTTATAAAGTGAAGAAATCCCTGGAAAGATAATTAGTAGAGCAATGAGAGATAGTACATATATATAGTTTCAAATATAGTCTTAAAGTGGGGTTTTTGAAGATGAAAAATAGCCTAAGAAGCAGCAATGCATTGTAAGGAATTTACCTATGCCATCTGCAGCCACATGGAGAATGAAAACACACACACACACACACACACACACACACAGCTAAGACTTCAAAATGGGGAATTGTTGCTCTTAGAGCGTAACTAGGTTCTAATTAAAGCCAAAGTTAAAGGGGGATTTATAAAACAGATGGAGCTCATTATAAGAATTGTACTTATGACAGATTTTAAGTTCCAGAAATTAGAGGGATTATTTGAGGAAAGAAAGGAGTGTTAGATTGGGTCAAACTAAGATGTGTAAATGCTCTACAGGAAAAAGAATCTTGCATATCTGGTCAGAAATGTGGTAAATTAGATTAAATATCCTCATAGACAGAGTGCTTAAGGACAGAATGGAAGGTAGACTCCTTCTGAGGTTGACGTATGAGTAGGGGATGGGGTGAGGAGGAAGTGGGGGGGAGGGGGAGGGAGGAAAGATGGTTCAGCAGGGGTGCTAAAAGAGCCTTATGAAGATGTAAATGCATGTCTCAACATTGTTTCTTTTAGTTGTCCACATTTCCCTTTCATGGTAGAAAATGCAAATGATTTCACTTCAATTATCTTTCAAGAACCAACAATATATGGGCTTTTAAGACAAATTAACTAGAGACTGTTGGTGAAGATGGGGAATTAACATTAAATCCAACATGGTATTAGATTTATAAATAGAATAAATGCATCTTTCAGTGTGAATTGAATGTTACATTTTGGGGCTTCTCTCTTTTATGTATTTTCTGTTACTATAGAAACTTCCTCTGCGGAGCCATTTATCTATTTTAATCTCGTCAAGCCTTTCCTGAGGTAAAAAAATCATTAGCATTAAAAAAAAAAAAAAAAAAGAAAGATTCAATGGAAAAATCTTACAGAATTACAAAGGAAGATCTAACTAAGCAAGTATTCTATCTAGTCATGTTTACATATGATCCTATAATCCTATGTTGCTATCTGGAAGCAAACTGAGCACTTAACATTTCTGAAATGAGAATAGCGGTGTTCTTTCCTTTCCCAAAATTTGCAAATCTTTTTTTAAAGATTTTATTTATTTATTTGATGGACAGAGATCACAAGTAGGCAGAGCAGCAGGCAGAGGGAGAGAGAGTGGGAGAAGCAGGCTCCCCACTGAGCAGAAAGCCCGATGTGGGGCTCAATCCCAGGATCCTGAGATCATGACCTGAGCCAAAGGCAGAGGCTTTAATCCACTGAGCCACCCAGGCGCCCCCAACATGGCATTTTTAAAAGTTGGTTTAAGCTAGTGATTGATTTCTCTCTGTATGGCAACACACTGTATAGCATAAGTGTATGTCTTGGAGCAAGGTAACTCAGAGCCTTAGGACCCAGCAGAGTGATAGCAGTGAGGTGGAGCCTGTTGTTAGAACCAGGTCTCCGACACCAACCTTGGGACTTGACCACTGTTTAATCTCTTTTGGACTCAGTCCTCATCAGTAAAGTGTAACCAGGTGTTAGACCTATACCTCAGGCTTAACACGTGAATTAATAAACATAAACATTTAAAACTTTATAATAAATTATAAAAACCTATTAAATATTGAAACCATAGATATTATGACCCTTACACAGAGTTCAATAAAAAAGATCAATTTATTGATATGCATATAATATTTTATCATATATATTTTAATAAATATAAATGTATTGATATAATTTTTGTCAGTTATGTACAATTTCAATGGGATAAAAATCCCATATTAAAAATATAAAATGAGGGTGCCTGGGTGGCTCAGTAGTTGGGTGTCTGCTTTTGGCTTGGGTCATGATCCCAGGGTCCTGAGATCAAGCCCTGCATCGAGATTCCTGCTCAGCAGGAAGCCTGGTTCTCCCTCTCCCACTCCCTCTGCTTCTGTTCCCTCTCTCACTACCTCACTCTGTGTCAAATAAATAAATAAAATCTTTAAAATATATGTATGTATAAAATAGTGTGCCAAAGGCTGGGGAGAGCCAAAAAATGCATGGCATTGAGTCAATGTTCTGAATGAAGAGATTAGGCATGTGCTGCGGATCACTAATTTTTAAATTGTGAAATGACACTCAATGAAATATTCGTGTTAATAGCCAGGAAGACACATTATCACTACTAAGAAGAAATCTAAAAATTAGAGATGAGCTGTCAGTGGCTAAATGAAATTCTGAAGGAACAATTTTGAAAAATGATACTTTTTGAAAGAAAGTGACAAAAAAAATGAGAGGGAGAAAAAAACAGCCACCAAGAGCTTATGCATAATTGCAAGAAGATAGTGAATTTTCAGCTAGAGATATTAAGGTAGGGCAAGGTCCTTTAGCCCCATTAGTCAGAATTTTGCAGAAGGAATAGTCCACAAAAGGAACATTAAACCTATAGCTCTCCTGTTAATAAGTCATCATGACACTTGAACATTTTACAGTCTAGGCTTGGGGTAAAAGGGTAAGAAGGGCAAGGGTCATATGTTAACAAAAAGTCTAGTCACCATGTAATTCACTGGCTCCTAGGTTGTAAGTTAGACATGTCCTCGTGGAAAATGTTTTCACTACAAGGTTGGATCTTTGATTTCTTTACCTAGATCTTCTAAAACTGTTCCATAAATACCAAAATGCCTTCGAGGGTAAAACAGAAAAGTTGTTTGCCATATTTTAGAAATGAGAGGAAGTGTATTAAATTTTAACTCCCTATTTGAAGATGAGGATGAATAGGATGAAACAGACCTTTCTCTTTTGTGTAAACACCCAGTGTCCTGGTTCACTCTCTGTCATCTACTCTACCAGCACTTACCATGACGGCGCACAGTATGAGTGGTGGCTCCATAAGATTTCTTGAAAGAAAGGAGGAAAACATGAAAGAATAAAAAAGGTAAAAAAGAAAGAGAAGAAGAAAAGGAAGGGTCAGAGGAAGGAAGAAGATGAACAGGTTTCTCCTTTACAATGGAACGCAGGCTATTTTACTGACTTCCAGTAGGGTTTGAACACTATGCCTAGGGTCTCAGCTTTTGAATCCACCCAGAAACCTAAACAATATTAGCCATGCAATCCTGCTCAAATTACTTAACTTTGCTACTACCAATTTCCTCTAAAATGTGTATAAAATAAATACATAAATAATAATAGTTGTAGCTAAACAATGCTTTGTGGATTAATTGAGATAATACTAGGAAAGAAGGAGGATACTATCAAATTGTTTGAGGAAACATGTAATAAAAGTTTCAAATATAATAAAACCATAGAGCAATTGAGGCAAAAATTCAATGATGCTACAAAACAAAACAAAACAAAGCAAAACAAAACAAACAAACAAACAAAATACTAAAAAAACAAAACTATGGAGTGAGAAGAAAATAACTCTTCCAAAGAACCTAGCCCTAGAGGAGCAACTGGGAATGAGTAGACATCTTTGTTCTGGGTTCTGTGACAGGGAAAGCAAGAACATAAGCATGATGTGTTTCAGGAGTCTAATTATCCTATAAAAAGATGCTTACCAAACCTTTAGGGAAAGACAGCGCTTTCATAGAGTAATAAAGTCTGAGTGAAATTTTCATATAGGGACCCAAAACAACAAAATTGATAGTGTCTTCAAAAATACCGTGTCATGATGCGTATGGAGACAATTGTCACAAGACTCTTAACATTTAAACAAAGACCATAATGCTAAAACCGGGTTTTGTGTAATTGTTATTATAGGAAGCTAGAGTATTATCATTATGTAACGTTCTAGTAAAAATTTTGTCAAATCTAATGTCCCATAAATGATTTAGGGAAGAGAGATTTTAAAATTTTTCATAAAGAAATAAAACTGTTACATTTTTGCATTTTAAATGTAATATTCTTTAAAAAAACAAGAGTAATACCTGTTTAATACATTTTATAATGCTCTATGTAAAATTATAAGATGATTATTTTTCATCACTTGGATTGCTAGTTCATAACTTCTCTGTTTAGTGATAGAGTTTGTTTTTTTCAGTTGTGATATAGAGAAGCAGAGGAAAAAGTTACTCCAGTGTTCGTTTCATCTCGGATTTCTCATTAACATGAATCTAACTGACAGCTTTGCCTCCACATGCATCTATATGGGAACCTAGGGGCAGGACGAGAGTGGAATTCAACATTAACTAAAGATCTGCACCATCCTGTTATTACAGCATGGGTTCTGTTTTGGGCGTGCATTTGACCCAGGATTGCCACAAGGCAGCTCTGTGGGAATTCCACTGAAATCCATTGTTTGCACATAATACATACTGGAAAGTTTTCATACGCAGACAAATGTTTGTGTTGGTAATATTTGCAGTTGGTGACTTTGCCTTGTCCTTTGATGGATAAGGTTGTGATCATGAGATCAATGACACAACCATGAGAAAAAATTAACTTAATACAATTTGCAAAGGTATTTTTTAATTATAAATTTGAAGTTCTTTCAGGTTTCTGGTTTACTATGATTACTCAAGTCAATTCCACCGAGCATATGAAATGCTATTTTTTATAGTGTTTACATCTCTTAAAACACACATATCCAGCCAGCATCCTTTATTTAGGTCCCAGAAGAAATAATGATTAAAAGATTTATAGAGCATTATAATTTGTTTTGGTTCATCACAAAGTAAAAGAGATTGTGTTTGGGCAAGGCATAGGGGAAAAACAATTTTTTCAAGTTTACAGAGCTCACACAGTACATGAACAACAACAAAAAAATTATTCAAAAAATAATGTCTCATTTTTTGAATTCCCAAATGACAATATCCATATATCTCTTGAAATTCCCAATATTGAGGTTTGACTCAGAAATTAATGTGAAGTGGGATTAGAAGATGATTGTTTTATAGAGACAAATGACAGCTCTGTGAAATAGGGTATTTCCAGATTGTATTGCTAAGTGACTTATATAGTCTTTTCCCCCATTATTTACTTCTGTAGAAATACAAATGTACATATTTCTTCTTGCTGACTTTTAGGGTTTAAATATTGGGAGAAGCAAGATTGTCACAAGAAAAAAGGATTGCAAATAATCATGTAGAATCTGATATTTGATAGACCAGGAGCAAAGCAAAGGTTAACTCAACACACATAAATCTCCCAAATCTTATTCCCACAAGAAAAAGACACTGTCAAAATTCAAGGACTGGGCTAGCTGTGCCTGCCATTATTGCTTTCTTTCTAAACATCAGCAGCTCATTATCTGAATACATAGTGTTAATGATACCTCCTGTCCTACCATTTTTCTCACCATTGGAATACATGCTTCCTCAAACAATACACCAGGGTCCCCTGATTGTCAAGTAAGAGGGAGTTGTATCCTGGAAATCTAATGCAAGGGTGATGGGTGACTCAGACCTCCACCTGCACCTGTAACTGACGCAACAGAACTAGACTTGAGACTTCCAAATGGAGATAGTGATTGACGACACCCCTATCAGAGTTAAACATTAATTTGTACTCCATCTGTTCTGTAAGAATTCAGAGAAACTTCAAAAATACATACAAAAATTAACCAAAAAATATGTGCAGAAATTGGAGAGATAAGAATTGGAACAGAAAAAAATAAGATGGAGGCAAGAAATAGAAGCATGCACAAAATGAATGAATAGATGAATAATGAAAATTATTCAATAAGGTTAGAGAGTACAAATTACACCTGGCTCTGTGTGTGTGTGTGTGTGTGTGTAGAAAAAAAGTTAAATTATTACTAAAATCTGTAAACTTAGAGTTATACATTTTTGTTCTTAATAAAATTGCCTACAGCTTTATATACTTTTGTAACATTTTGTCTTTTGAATAATGAAGGTTCAGACATAATAAAGGCATTATTTAAAACTTATTCCTAATAATAAATTCTTTTTTTTTACACAGCAAGAAACAACATCAAAGGTATGATTTGTTAAGACATAAAGGTCTATGTGTCTGTTTTTGTGCGGGTACCATACTGTCTTGATGATCACAGCTTTTCAATAGAACTTAAAGTCCGGAATTGTGATGCCACTAGCTTTGGTTTTCCTTTTCAACATTCCTTTGGCTACTTGGGATCTTTTCTAGTTCCATACAAATTTGGGGATTATTTGTTCCATTTCTGTGAAAAAACTTGATGATATTTTGATAGAGATTACATTAAATGTGTAGATTGTCCTAGGTAGCATAGATATTTTAACAATATTCGTTCTTTCAATCCATGAGCATGGAATGTTCTTCCATTTTTCTGTGTCTTCCTCAATTTATCTCATGAGAATTCTACAGCTTTCTGAGTACAGCTCTTTTCCCTTCTTGATTAGATTTATTCCTAGGTATCTTGTGGTTTTGGGTGCCATTGTTAATGGTATCAACTCCTTAATTTCTCTTTCTTCTGTCTTGGTGGAGTATAGGAATGCAACTAATTTCTGTGCATTGATTTTATATCCTGACACTTCACTGAATTCCTGTATGAGTTCTAGCAATTTTGAGGTAGAGTCTTTTGGGTTTTCCACATAAAGTATCCTGTCATCTACAAAGAGTGAGAATTCGACTTCTTTGCTGATTCAGATGCCTTTTATTTCTTTTCCTTGTCCACTGAGGCTAGCAGTTCTAGTCTGTGGTGAATAGCAGTGGCGATAGTGGACAGCCCTGCCAATTTCCTGACCATAGGGGGAAAGCTCTGATTTTCTCCATTGAGAGCAATATTCGCTGTGGGTTTTTCATAGGTTGCTTTAATGATATTGAGGAATGTACTTCTATATATACACTGTGGAGAGCTTTAATCAAGAAAGGATGCTGGGGGCATCTGGGTGGCTCAGTGGGCTAAAGCCTCTGCCTTCGGCTCAGGTCATGATCCCAGGGTCCTGGGATTGAGCCCCACCTCAGGCTCTCTCTTTGGTGGGGAGCCTGCTTCCTCCTCTCTCTCTGCCTGCCTCTCTGCCTACTTGTGATCTCTGTCTGTCAAATAAATAAATAAAATCTTTAAAAAAAAAGCTTATTAAGAAAGGACGTTGTCAAATGCTTAACATTAACATGGGCTCAAAAATCTCATGTGTGTAAAAGGAATATGAATTTTCTACCTATTTAATTTCTAGCTCTTCTCTTGCATTTACTCTGTGAAGTATTTTGACTCCACATTTCCTGTTTTTAAGCTAAGATGTTCATCATATTTAAAGTGCTTAGTAAGCAATCTATGTTATTTTCACAGTTATATAAAGTAAACCATTTGCACATATTTCATCAAAAATATCATTCAGCATGGGGTAAGCATTTATTTCTTTAAAAGAAACCATATATGAAATAAAATATATAAACATTATAATAGAGACAAATCCTGGAATATAAATCTGCATTAACTTGGTTTCACTTAAAAAAAAAAAAAAGGGAAACAAAAGAAAGGCTGTATACTATGTGTATGTATGTTGTGTTATGTATAATTATATAATATATCATTATTTACAAAAGGTTAATTTGAAAACATATCTAAATACCCATTCAAATGAATTATGGTACATCTTGATGGGAGAATTTTAGGAGTCATTGTTGAGACACTGTTAGTAATTATGACTGAGAGTTCTCACATGAACTGAAATCTGGGGTTCATTACTTACTAGATAATGTTACCTTGATACATCATATATCCCCCTGTTTCTCAGTGTCTTTATAGCCGGAACTGAGGAAGAAGGGGAAGTATTCACCATAAGGTGATGGCAGCATAGGTAGGAGCCCAGCCATAGCAGGTGGGGGTGTTAACAAAAATCAAGTTGTCACAGACTACTTACTGACAGAAGGAAACACTCATACCATCATGTAAAGTGAAAAAAGCAGATGATGGAACAGATCAGCACCTTGTCAAATTTCAGTTAAGACTTATTTCCTTAAGCTAGAATACACTTCTTTAAAGAATATTCTTCTTTAAAGGAATATACTTCTTTAAAGCATAAGAAATATGTGTACATAATTTAAAGCATAATAACGTGAACATCACTTCAGATATCAGAAAACAAACCCCACTGGAGGGTTTGTGTGTACATTTTCTTTTTTTTTTTTTCCCTTTGCTATGGAAATGTCAAATGACATGTTGACATTGTACTTTTCTCAGGCATCAGTTAATGATAGGATTTGTTCACATGTTAAAGTAATTCAGTGTATCAAAGCATAGCTTTTTTGTGGGGGGAGGGTAGGTTTCCTAACAGATTTACTAGGGACCAATAGTCAAGCTCTTTGCTCACTAACAGGTGGTTTTTGTAAATGGTGTTTTGAGACTATTTATTACCTCAGTGAGACTGTAAACTGTGGATCAGGGAGCCATCCAAAAATCACTTAGGCAAGTTCAATGGACACATCTCCCTGTATTCTTTGATATAAATGGTAAATTACAAGGAAGTAGAATTTCCAGAAAAAAATGAGTCTTCACAGATATGATGTTAAACACTTCATGACATCTGCCACCCTTGTTAAAATATCTATAATCAATCTTGGTGTAAGCTGGATAATAGCCATTGTTTTAAAGTATACCTTCTTATTCACTCTAATTTCTTTTTAAAATAAATACTTGGTAAGTCTCAGGAGATCTTCAGGGAGATTTGACCAGGGTTCCACTGGGAATCTCATAGTCTATACATGTAAGCAAAAAAATGGAAATACACTCAGGAATGTGATATGTTTGTGAGAGATGCAAGCCTGAATACTGGGCTCAGTTCAAAACTTCCCTAATTCAAGGTTTATCCTACAAAGTCAGGTGTTTCTCTATTTCAGTTTAAGTAGTGGTGTAATGTGGCAACATCTAAAAACTTTTGAAATTTGTTGAAGTTCAAAATT
The DNA here is from genome assembly GCF_964662115.1 of Mustela nivalis. Classification (NCBI taxonomy): domain Eukaryota; kingdom Metazoa; phylum Chordata; class Mammalia; order Carnivora; family Mustelidae; genus Mustela; species Mustela nivalis. Next base: position 165,569,130 of record NC_139022.1, on the reverse strand, counting down.
AATTAACTAATTAATTAATTTAAATTAATTAATTAACTTCAAAATTAATTTTAACAAAATTTTAATCTGCGGGGATTTCACATTATTTTGAATTTTGTGCCTAGAGTTGTGATTGAGATTTTATAATATACTAATGCAAATTGGCATAAGTCAGTTCTCATAAATGCAATTGGCACTGCATATAATCTTCTTCACCCAAAGGACGTATAGCAGTCTATTAATAATGGTTGTATTTGCATGATAGGATTAAAAATATTTTTTATATAGCTTTTTTTATTTAGAGTGGAGTGATATTTTCAAATTAACTACGTAAATTAAAACATTTTATTAAATGTTGGCTAAATAGAGATATAAAACTAAATATAATTTGAGAGTAGTCTAACTAGGAGAATCAGTATACCATAATCTGTGAAATAGACACACACACACACACATACACACACACACACACACACACACAGGGGCCAACATGTAATGAGAAATGTCACTTTGCAATGATGATTTTTGGGAGTGTTCATAACTATATAGTTAAGAAATTGAGCATTTATCGGTTAAACACTATAATCTTTAATGCCTCTTGTTTGTTTCTGAAATATTTTCCCCTACATTAAACTCCATAACCGCTGTCTAGTTCCCAAAATAAACTAGTTATATCTGTGGATAATATTTCTAGTGGATGACAATGGTAATTTTATGTCCCATCCTGAAAATTTTAAGACATTTGTTTTCATTATTTTCTTTAAAGCGATGTCATCTTCCTCTCTGGAGGTATTCAGCTTGCTGTGTTTTTATGTCAAAGTGTAAAAATTATATTTCTGCACACATTATGGCATACCCACAGAGATACACAGTCTATGATGTAAAAATTATTTGAATATTAGTCTTCAAAATGTGTTTAGTAGTCTATTTCAAGTTTTATTCTTTATAGCATACTGAAGAGAAAACAGAAATATATGTTACTGATTATTGGGATTTCATAAGGAAGATAGAATAATGGCAGAAAGAAACTTAGAAAGAATCAATCGGGGGCGCCTGGGTGGCTCAGTGGGTTAAGCCGCTGCCTTCGGCTCAGGTCATGATCTCAGGGTCCTGGGATCGAGTCCCGCATCGAGCTCTCTGCTCAGCAGGGAGCCTGCTTCCCTCTCTCTCTCTCTCTGGCTGCCTCTCCATCTACTTGTGATTTCTCTCTGTCAAATTAATAAATAAAATCTTAAAAAAAAAAAAAAAAAGAAAGAAAGAATCAATCGGTTGGGAGATTAATTGCTAGGAAGTCTCCCCCCACGCCCATCCCCTGGAGAACCTGGAAACCAAGTCAAGAAATTCTACAGTTAATCTTTGCCCACCATCTGATGTGATCCTGGATCTGCTTGGAAACCTCCAAGTGTGCATTAAGGTCAATGTCAGTATCTTTCCACTTCATGTCTCCCCCATCTTCTTGGCCATGAGCAACAGAGGAATGTCTGGATGTGACTGCCATTCTGATGACTGGCTACACACCTGGATTATCAGTACCCTGGGGAAAAACAAAATCTAGCACCGTGTAGTACATTGCAATTAGTTTTACAATGCTTTGCATTTGAACAAATTTAGAGGAATATTCTAGACACTCAAATACCTAGACTAAAACAAATTTTCTCCTTATTTCCTCCTATTCACAAACCCACACACTTACCCTACTTTCTCATGGTCCTAACCTGGATCCAACACCTATTCTGGATTAAACAACTTCTGTGTGTTGTTTTTATTTTGTTTTGTTTTCGTAATCAAGAGAACTATCTTCACGATCAATTACATAGCATTTTATCATATATATAATATAATATGTAGCCTTTTTTTTTGTTGTTTTTTTCCTCTTCCCAGTGAAAGCCCAATCTCATGGGCTCAGGTGCTCTGTTGGGCTGGCAGGACAGTCCTGGGATGAGAACTACCTGGTTGCCTCTTCCAAGGCCCCTCCTCCCAAGACTTGCCTGTAAGGAATCTGGGTCCTACCACCCATGAATCCCAATACTTTGGACACCTTGCTTCCCCACCCTCCTTGATCACCACTCCCCTCACCAGAGTCACAGCCCTTTGGTGACTCACCTCAGAGTGAGGGCTCTGGCCTAAAGACTGGGTAGGGTGGGGAATGCCTGAGGCCAGAATTTCGGAGTAAATGAGGTATGCCTGGACTTCAAATCTAGCCTTTTATAAGCCACAGGGGCAGGGGCAGGGGCAGGGGCTGCAGTTTGGGGTTCTGCCCCTGAAGCCTGGGTCCCCAATCTGACATTTGCTAAAATCCAAGGCCAGAAAAACATGCCACTCCATTCTAATATATAGCATATACAGCACATGTATTTTTCTTCATATGATTCTGTACTATAATGCAACAGTTTTCTTTTAAGCCAGGCATTGAAAAGAATTGGAAAAACGTAGAACAGTGACATTACGTTCTTCATCTTTGTTTGTATGTTTTGGAAAATGTAGTTTATTTAAAAAAATAAATCCAAGTTGACACCATTTATCATTGATTCTCTACAAGTTGGTGATCGCTGTTTGGTGTTAAAAATTGAGTAGGAAGTAGAAAACTGTAAGAAAACAACAGAAAAAGACACTTCGATCTCCCAGGTGAATAAAGGGAAGATACTCCCTTCCTCTTTTTTCCTAGTTCATTTTTTGTGTCTTTGAAATGTATGTAAATCTTTTAAAAGCTAAATAAACCTCCTGTCAGTATTAGAATGCAGGAATGTCTTCTTCAAGAATCTAGAATTACCTCTTGGATATGTAACCATCAAGGGAGATAGAGACCCTATCTCTCAGTTCCTGATTTCTGTGAGAGTCTTGCTCCAACTTATAATACTATGTTTTGTTTATATTTTTCCCTTGCATAAAGCCAATTACTTAGTGCAGATGGTCAACCCAGATTACCCAGAATCTAAGATGACTTATAGGTGACAAAATGTGCTGTCAAGTTCTTTTAATTTAGGATTAGTTACTGTTCATCTTGAGGACATGTATGTAATGGGTTGCAGCTGTTTGATGATATAAAAGGGTGAGATATCCTTCTGACTTGCCTTCTCTGAGCAAATTGCCTGGATGCGCTTCACATTCTGGCTTAACACTTATTCAATAATGAAACTATTTTCTTTCTCTTACTTTTGGGGAGGTTTTGGGGTTGGGGAGATATTTTGATTTAATTACATTTCTCTAACAAAATAAAATCTTTATGGAATTTAAATGCAATCCTTTTCTGTTGTTTATTTCACAAGGACTTAATGTTCCTAAATTTTAGAGGAAATATGTTGTAGCAGGTGGAAGTGGGGTGGGTAAGGACAGACTTTCAGTTCCACAATGCTAGAGCTGACTCTCTTGTGCTCACCAATAGTCAAAGATACAGCTGCATGCACTGGGAGAAATCCTCTTCTCTTTCTCTCCTCTTCTATCTGAAAGTTCCATTTCTTTTGCCCTTATGGTCCTTGTCCTGCTCATGTCAAACTAGATTTTCTTTTCTTTTTAGTCCTGTCTTGAAAGTTCCCCTAGTTGTCACATTTACTACATCCCCAAGCTTCCTTCACCCATATCCATGGATTGGAGTTTGTGAACGCCCTCACCCTATCAGACGCTGATCTTAAATTAATCACCGCCACCTTCCTGTGAGTACCTCTTAGCTCATTTTGGGGTGTATATGTGACCTGTTTTCCAGCCTCATGTGAATATGTGGCCCATTTGCTTAGGCCTGCTTTCTTTTGCACAGGTATTGATACCAGGAAGGTCTTGCTTGGCATACCCAGTCATCTGTCATGGAATTACTTTAATTATCTTAGTTCCTCTTCCCTGGGCTGACACCACTGTCATGTATGCTGTATCCTCCAATCATAGTTTCACTGGGGAAACTGTTATCATTTTTGGCTGAAATTTAAAAAAAAAATTGAAACTTCTATCATTTTCTTTTGAAATATAATAATTTCTTCATAGTTTATATCTCTCTCTTAACTTCTCTTTTATTGTTTTTTGCCACTATTTTTTTCCAGTGAAAACTCAGGTCACTCTGATTTTTCCCCCCACAAAAGAGATGTGATTTCTGTCCCTGAACACCGGGAAAATTCCTTTTTATTATTATTCTTTAAACATTGTTGGCCTATGTACTTAATTCCATTCTAAAATTCAGTGGTATCTCTATTTTATAAAAAAAAAAAAATTCCACTCCAAATATCTCATTTATTCTATTTAATGCTTTACTCCTTTTCTATGTCATTACTTTCTCAAGGTATTCTCCATGGCATGGACTCTGACTTCAGTGTTATTGGTTCAATACTATGGGCTTTTTTTTTTTTTTTAAGATTTTATTTATTTGACAGAGAGGGATCACAAGTAGGCAGAGAGGCAGGCAGGGAGAAAAGGGGAAGAAGGCTCCCTGCTGAGCAGAGAACCCGATGTGGGGCTCGATCCCAGGACGCTGAGATCATGACCTGAGCCAAAGGCAGAGGCTTTAACCCACTGAGTCACCCAGGCACCCAATTCTGTGGGTTTCTACTGCAGTTTATGTCACTACTGCTTTTTAATATTATTTAATTTCTTTCCTATACTCTTCCAGATCACTTGTCATATCTTTTTTGTGGTTTTATCATAATAAAGATTACTTTACAATGTTTACGTGGTCTATGATATTTGTTAAAGACAAAGTAAAATAATATTTTTATACAGGTTGAATAAACATCCAATATTTTATTTAACTTATGAATGAAGGAACTAGAAAGATATTACAATTGGTTCAAAGGCAATTTCAAAACACACATGTATACACACACACATACACATGCCATTGGTGGCATTAAAATAAATTTATGGTGGCGCCTGTGTAGCTCAGTCGGGTAAGTGTCTGCCTTTGACTCAGATCATGATCTCAGGGTCCTGGGATTGAACCACGCAGTGGGGCTCCCTGCTCAGCGGGCAGTCTGCTTTTCCTTCTGTACCACCCCCACCTCCGCTCATGCACCCTCATGCTGTTTCTCTCTTTTTCAAATATATAAATAAAATCTTTAAAAAAATAGACTTACAAATTAACACAAAATGTGTTAGTATTCACAAGGTAGTAATCCATTGAATACCATTGACCATGATTTGCATTTCTAAAGACAGTGAAAAGCAGAGATAATTCAGAAGAGTACAATAGATATGGTATTGAATAAACTTTTGCTCCTCTTTGAAGCTTTTTACAATTTGGGGAAAAAATTAAGAACTGTTTGAACTTAATATGTTTAGTTTCTCAAAATAATAGTTCTTCTGAACATTTTTCATACATTTTCTTCTTGGTGACTATCCCCTTCCCTTTTCTTGTCTTAAATATTATGGTATATTCCATGCAGCATGGGGTAAAAAAATTTTTAAATAATCTAATTTTCCTTTCATATTTCACATTAGTTAATTGAAATACCTATGCTATTTTTAACTCTGTTTTATAATAATTTTACTTCAATAACTGTCAGAGGGAGACATGGAGGAGGGGAAAATACCTTTCAATTTTTATCTCCTTTTTTTTAATTAATTTTTTTTAAGATTTTATTTTTCAGTAATCTCTACACCCAATGTGGGACTTGAACTTAAAACCCTGAGATTGAGTTGCATGCTCTGGGCCAGCCAGGCACTCCATACTTTTCCATATTTTATTTTATTTATTTTCAGTGTTTCAAAATTCATTGTTTATGCACCACAACCAGTGTTCCATGCAATACATGTCCTCCTTAATACCCATCACTGGGCTCACTCAGCCCCCCACCTCTTTCCCCTCCAAAACCCTCAGTTTGTTTTGCAAGAGTCCACAGTCTCTCATGGTTCATCTCCCCCTCCAATTTCCCTCAACTCACTTCTCCTTTTCATCTCCCAATGTCCTCCATGTTATTCCTTATGCTCCACAAATAAGTGAAGCCATATGATACTTGACTATCTCTGCTTGATTTATTTCACTCAGCATAATCTCTTCTAGTCCCATCCATGTGGATATAAAAGTTGGGTATTCATCCTTTCTGATGGAGACATAATACTCCGTAGTGTACATGGACCATATCTTCTTTATCCATTCGTCTGCTGAAAGGCATCGTTTTAAATCAGTGTTTAACTTCACAATAAAACACAGCAGCCAATACAGGAATTTACCTTGTATTTCATATTTTTTACAAAGCTCATTCTACCACTAGCTTTTTAGTTGTTAACCACTGGAAGAGTAGTCTATTGACTATTTAGTCATGGCTCTTTTGTACCAGCAAATATATTTTATTAGAAGCAATAAAAATTACACGAAAAGGTACTATTAGAGTTGAGGCACTGAAACCATTCTTGACAGGATTAATGCAGGTAAAACTGCAGAAAATGTAAAGCTTGATCTCCAGAGAACTGTTTCTCCCTAACCAGCTCTTGTTTCTTTTTAGGCCGCACTAATAAATACACTAGCAGGCTCTGTAGAAGCCTGGACTCAAGGCCAACTGATATGGTGCTGGCTTATAACAAGCAAGGCCCTATGTTCCTTGGTCTGAATTGTCTTCGACCACAGAATAGCCCTGGACTATCCACTGACAGACCAAGAACTTACCAGCCTAAGCCAGCCTAAACCAGTTCCAGCCCAGTCACCAACTCAACATTTGCACGCATAAGCCAAGTTGTGTCTGACAGTTAACCTCTGTTTCATTATAATGTTCAAGTCTCCACCCTAAGAAGACCACACGCCCTGTTAACATGACATAGGCTATGCAGGATGCACATATAAGTGTGTTTTCTAAATGTGCCTGCATAAATTTATGCCCACCTTTACATGTGATGACAGAGTTCCCCTTTCTAAATATTCATTCTAAATCCTAAATTAAAAGAACCCACTCACCTTGCTCATGGAGTCATGACTTTGGAAATTATTCTCTATCATTTCTTTATTTATTGCAACAAAGATTACTTTGTGCAACAACTCTATGTCTTGTAGCTTCTATGGGTAACTCAACGAGGAGTGGAATCATGTCAGTCTGGTTACAAGTTGGAAACTGTCTTTCAGGGAAGCATGTAATAAATATCCTTCCACTTAAAAATAACAATTCTCTTCTTGTTTAAGTCACAGTTCTTCAGGATTGACAGCTCTGATTACTCCTAATGAGAAAAAGTCCCCCTGTGTTTCTAGAGAGGAGAGAATCATTCAAATCTTGAGGTAAGGCAGTACTTAATCCCTTAGCTACTGAGTAAGTGTTGGGACGACAGCCTGTGGATTCAAAGAGGACATATAAATTAGTTCAATGGACCACCCTTCTGTAGTACAAATCTATATAATTCTTCTCTTTTTCCCTACTTGCTCCAAATTTCTTTAATGTGTGCATGACTAGAAATGTATTTACAGGTAAACACAGTCTACAGATAAAACAGATTTATTCAAACTGTACTGCACATTTAATACCCACTCTACCAAAATATTTATACTCTATCTGAGAAAAAAAAAACACTTATAGGATTTGTTTTAAAAGATTAGACTCATGAAGTTGTGAAACATTTGGACTATGTGGATTAAAAATATATATGAATTCAGTAAGATGAAATCCCAAAAACCATTCTCCTTATCCCAAGTAAATGTTTTCCAAGATTCATAAGTAGTTTTCAAGCATAACAATGTCAATGTAACACCTTTTACTATGGAGGAGCATCTACTAAAATTATTCAGGATAGAAGAAAATAACTCAGGGTGATTTGGGACCATGTAGTAGCAAATGAATCATAATAAAATATTGTCTGTTCAAAATCAAATGGGAAAACTAATTTACACACAAACACATACACATGTACACCAAAGAATATTTGAAAAATTCCTATAGAACCTAATTTGTTATTGCAGAAGATGAATGGTGAAATCAGATTTTACATGTCTTCAAACATATATTTTTATAGTTATTTTATACATATTTAGAATTAATGATTTAAAAATATAAACATGATATTAAAATATTTCTACATTTCTATTTCATTTTACTTTGATTAATCATTTGAAAAAAATTAAGCTGATGAGTTTAGTAACACATCTTTGATATAGGTAAAATATTAATTGCATACAAAGGTACAGATATAGGTCAATAAAACACACACACACATAAACACACATTCACAATCACATTTATGTGGTTTGCCTCCAATTCTACTATAGAAGTGGAAACACAAATTGAAAAGGGTGCCCATAATTGTAGCAAATACTCTCTAGAAACAAACTCTTCAGAACAGCATATGGCACTTTAATTCAAATTCACGGTAGGTAAGAAAAGTGCTTCACAATGGATTATAATGGAAAATAAATAGATATCTGAGGGTGTTTAAGTATAGGAAAATACTTTTGGATAAGGAGATATGGTATACTTAAACACATGAGCTACACTGAATATGTTTCCCCTTTGGGGGGGGGAATCCTAGGAAAATTTTACTTTTATCATTACACATTTAAATGCACTTCTCTCCTTTAAATTCTGTTTTCTTACTTTTGTTCTTTCTCTCTTTTTTATTTGTTGTTGTCACCAGGCTTATTTCTACGTGGTAAGGACATAGAACCCAGCCTCAGGAGGTGTTTATTCTGTCAGCCAATAACCAAGATTTGTGTGAATCCAATAATTGGAAACATAAAACCACAGTAACATAAGGTGGTTTTGTTTAAACAATATATTTTCCTGTAATAAAAAGTGCAAGTGAGGGGCGCCTGGGTGGCTCAGTGGGTTAAAGCGTCTGCCTTTGACTCAGGTCATGATCCCAGGGTCCTGGGATCGAGCCCCACACTGGGCTCTCTGCTCCACAGGGAGCCTGCTTCCTCCTCTCTCTCTTACTGCCTCTCTGCCTAGTTGTGATTTCTCTCTGTCAAATAAATAAAATATATTTTTTTAAAAAGTGCAAGTGAAATTACAAGTATATTATTTAAGGTTTCTATACTTTTATGTTTATGTGAAAAGGGAGGTTGGCCTCTGCCTTACAACCCTGGCAGAGATGCTGTCTCTGCTCTGCTCTACTTTGGAAAAACACATTTACTTGGGGTAATTACAAGTATAATACATAGATGATGAGTTATAATGATAAAGAGCCATATAGCACTACACACCGCTCCAAACATTATGCTGAAAGTAACCTGTGAGTGTAAATAGAGATGAATATTTTCAAACTGGTTGAGAAAAAATATAATCATGGTAAATTGGGAACTGTCACAGAAAATACACAAAAAACATATACAAAAAATATCTTGGGTCCAATTTTCTTTATGATATATGTAAGCTACCAATATAAAAAAAAAAAAAAATACCTGTTACCCTGAATAAAAGATGGTTTTCTAGGCCCTACTCTAGATTTAAAGAGTCAACATTTTTAACAAGATTGTTAATAGTATTAAATATTGAAAACCATTTAGCTAAATTCTGGGAGCTTATTATTATTAATACTAATATTATTATTTACAATTGCTGGGGATTTGTCACTGATTGTTCTAATCATAGACATTCCAAATAAAGTGTTGCACCCATTTCAGAAATGTATGTGAACGTTTTTTTCCTTTAATGGAAAAGCAAGCAAAGAAACAAAAAAACAGAAACAACAACAAAAAAAACTTTCAATTCTCTACAACCAAATTGTGACTCTCCAACTAAACTAAACCTAATCAGGCTGCCTTGGTGCCTCAGCCAGTTAAGTCTGCCTTTAGCTCAGGTCATGATCCTGGAGTCCTAAGATTACCTCCCATTGGGTTCACTGCTCAGTGGAGTGTCTGCTTCTCCTTCTGCCCCTCACTTCACTTGGGCTCTCTCTCCCTCTCTCTCTCTCAAATAAATAAATGAGATCTTAAAAACAAAAGCACCTTCCTAATCAGAATGGTTAGAATATTATATTGCAACCTGTGATCCTACTTAGGATACTAAGGTTAGAAATTTCACTCTTCTGTTCTTCTGATAATATAGTCCTCAGGGATACTTTATTTATTGATTGATTGATTTATTTTATTATTATTATTTTTCATGATTCTAATCTTAAAGTGCATACGTGGTCAGGCAGCTGAACTTCAAAAGTCTGTGAGAAAAGACAGCGGTGGTTAAGGTTCTGCTAATCAAGTAGTTAGTATTGAAATGTCAGTCAATGCCAACTATGGTAATTTCTTCAGTTGGCTTGTCTTTTTAAGATACTTGCACAGAAGGTGCATATTTCGGTATTGACTATTTGGAGCACATAATGTTGGTTTTCAGATCCGTTGTCAGTTGTTAACTCTCCTATTGCCTGAGCTTCAGGAAGCATCAGAGATGTTCTATCTGGGCTTTGTTGCTGTTGACCATGACATTTCCAAAAATAATGCATCAAACGTCTATGCAGCTATTAATTGTGGTTTTCTTACGGGCTGAGAAAAAGCTGGAAAGATGCTAGCAAGCACAACTGAATGTAATCATTATAGTTTCTGCAAACTGATCTGATCTCTATCATTGGACTTGTATCCTTGGTAGTTGAAGGCATGTAGATATTTCCTTATGTAGTAGAAAATAAAACACTTGCAAAAGCAATTGCCCTATTGTAATCTTGGTATGGAAGATATGGCAATTAAGTAATATTTTTAAATCTAGTTTTCATGTTTTATTCATGTGATTGCACCAAATAAAAAAGTACCTCCATTTTTCCATATTGTTCCTGAACAATACCATATCTAATTTCCTAGTAGCCATGTGGAAGATTAGATAGAGAGATAGATATATGAAAAGTAAATGTAATACTAATGTCTTGATATTATTCCTTATATTTTAATAATGTTTGGACTGAACATATTTCTGGACTATGCCCTTATTGTTGTAATCTTATAATATGCCATTTGTTTTCCATTGTGGATTCTAGAAATGTTGGTTTTACTACATACCAATGGTTTTTGAGCTCTATGATTCAGTCTGTTTTGAAGAGAAAAAAATATATTGGAGATCACTTGGTTAATGAAGGTCATGGACATTTATTTTATGTGAAATATTTAAGGAGATAATCATTTATTATGAAAAAATACTGAAGTATTCAAAGATAAAATGTCACAAGTATAATGATTGGATGATTTATGGTAATAAGGCATTTACTTATCTGGTTTAGAGGTAATGATTTCATTATACAAAATTGAAAAACATAAAAAGACATTTCTGAACCATAAAATATACAAAAATCATAAATACCTATTATTAGTATTTTGGTATATTTCTAAAATGAAAGTCACACACTATACAATATATAGGTTTTAACAGGCTTTCTCCTGGGAACATATTACAGTTAATTACATATACTCCCAGATTACGAATTTCATTTATTATATAACATCTCAGCCTTTATATGTATCACAATTTAAATTATTTATCTTGACTCTATAGATGTTTCTAACATTTCCCTCCTATCATACATAATCAGATGAGAATCACAATTATAAAATGGTTTGTATGCTCTTTAAAGTTAATTCTTTGGATATATTTTTTGCTATACGGTTATTGCAGCAAAGGGTTATTTGACAATTATTTTCAAATTACTGTTCAGAAAAGGGAGCAGCATATTAGGAAATCAGAAACAGCAGAGTTGCTTACAAAAACTTAATTATAAAAAACAGATAAATTTTGATTTAATATATTCTCTACACAGGAGGTATTACTCGCTAATTTAATGTATTTAATTATATTTATTAAATTATATCTTATTCTAGGTTTCTCAGGAAGTGGAATCTGAACCAAACATCTCTGGTGCTGTCATTTCACTCATCAGAATATTAGAGAACATAAGGTGTAACCAGGGAACTAAAGGACAAGAGGACGGTAGCCCAATATAAAAGCATTTTATCAAAGTGGATGCCACTCTAAGTGACCACAGGTATATATCACCGTAACCAGGAATACAATGTTTCACTTTCCTCCTTATACCACTCTACTTAAGCATAGATAAAAGCCACACTAGTTGTGACGGCATTGAATGCCAGGTGTATTGCCACACACCTCCTTCATGGACATGCTTATTGCTCTTCTGCTTCTTACATATTCAGGTACAAACACTTACCCTGAGGATCTGCTTTCTAGAATCATTCCTGATACTGCCTTTGCATAGGTTACGTACTAAGCAGAACTTAAACTAAATGACATATATGCTGTTATTTTACTTGAATGTATAATTTAAAGGTGTAAGGGTCAGGATACAGTTTGAGCTGTTCGCAGGGTTAGCCATAAAATACATCCCAGGACTTACATTAGGAGAAGAGAAAGGAGCAGGATTTGTCCTCTGGTTCTCATTTCCTATTCATCCAAGTTTCATCCTGCATGGCATGAAGCCCTCACAGTCTCAGAGTATGCATGCGTGGACATGAAGCAAGTTCTCACAATGATGCCACAAGAAACCCTGGAACAAAAAGCTTATGCCACTGAAGCACAGTGCGGAATCCCAGGTGGTGACTGGGGAAGTAAGTTGGAGCCATGGAGAGCTACCGGCTGTGGCAACATCGGCTACAAGAGGTAAGTGAAGAAGAGAGGACCAGAAATGGCACAAGATGGGTCTCCTAGAGGTGGTCTGCAAGTTGGAGAGTTCTACACAGCAGAACTAAAAGTGGAATCTGGGCTACCCTATGCTGACTATGATTGATGTGCACCACTTTGTAAAATTTGAAAAATTTGTAAAGCTCATTCCGAGGCAGTCTCTATTTGGGTTGGAGTGGAGTGGTCCAGTTATACACCTGCATCATTAAAGATCTCTTTGGGGGCTATCTTCCAAGCACTTGTGGAGAAAAGTGAAAATGATGGCTGCATTAAAGAGTTCATTTAAGATATATATACATATACATATACATATGTATATGTGACATATGTCCATGTGACATATTAACACAAAGAACAACAACAACAAAAATAGAGGAAGACACATTTCATGGAGAGAAGGCGATGGCCAGTGTTGGCAGAGTCCCATATGTATATGTATATGTATATGTATATGTATATGTATATGTATATGTATATATATCTTAAATATATATATTTATATATATATATGGCTTCCACAAACATGAGAACAAGATCTCAGGAAGAAATATGTGGGGGTGGTAGAACAAAAGAAGAGCCTTAATGGGAAGCCTTGGATGATGGCAGTAACGTTTTAAGAGTAGGGTATACTCTCAAACAATATTATGTTAATAGATAGAGGAGTCCAGCAACCTACTAATCTGAATTTTCATTTTATGAACAAATGATGTTAGATAAGAGTTAAACCTCTCAGTATTTAGAGGACTAAAAGATAGAATCAGATCTTACAACTGGTGAGAGAGGACGTACTTAAATTTAATCAGTGTAAAGTTATGGGCAAAGGAGAAATGCCTTAGAGAAGGAGCAAAGTTTTAGCAGCCGCACCATCCTTGATGCATTTGCTCATAAAATAAAATAATCCATCCTCCTTTTGAGGCAAAACATTATATGATTAACAGAAGTAATCTGTTCCCTGAAAATCCTGTTAACCATGATTTATATCTTACCATTAAAATTTCAAAAATTGTTTATTATTGAGAAGTTCTCGCCAGACCTAATTTGGTCTTTTAGTGCATAACTATTCTATGTAGGTCAAGCAAAGAAGAGTACATCTTTCCTTCTAGCATAATGATGAGAAAAATCTGCTTCAGCCTTGTTTATAATGAGGCTAGAGTGGGGACATTTATCATTCACCTCAGACCCCAGTATCAGTTGGAATTGGAATAGTTTTCAATGTAAGATTTCCCTAAATAAATGTAAATTCCCATGGTGGTATCACAATAATATTTTTGTTCTTTTATTCTCATTAAATAGCAATTCACAATGCTGTGAAATCCATCTAAGAAGAGGCTATCATGACCCACGGCTGTGATGCTGGTCAGTCAGATGACTTAACCTGTCAACCTTCTAGCTACTAACCACATATATTTCTGCTAGAATCTAAAATATAGACTGCCACTACTCACATGTCCATGTGACATATTAACACAAAGAACAACAACAACAACAACAAAAATAGAGGGAGACACATTTCATGGAGAGAAGGCGATGGCCAGTGTTGGCAGAGTCCCATGGGAAACACTGAGGGCGGCCGGTGCAGGTGAGAAGCGTAGGGAAAAGAAGCTGGAAGAGCAACTATGGCAAATGGGACAGAAACACCTGGATTCTCTCCCCTGAGTGTTATTATCACATATTAAAAAAATTTTTTTAAGCAAATGCATTCCATTTGACAATTATGTGTTTTCAATAAGTTTAAGTTCTCTTTCCTCTCTCTTTCCTTCGAAGTCTTAACTGTTAGATTTCCCATCCGCTAGTATACAGCTCACACTTGCTCACATTGTCTATTTGAAGTCTCCCCACTGCTCTTTTTCAGCCTGATTTTCACTCTCAGAAGTGGTAGCACAGGTAGAGAAACAGCCCACCATTTTGCCCTTTGGGGCATGGTTGTATAGGTCAGTGCCCTCCACTGCCCTTATCCACAAAGGACTGAGAATTTGCTTACGTCACCTGGCGCTAGAATGAGTGACTTCCCTGACAATCCACACTCCCATGTCACTCCCTTATTTGAGTAACCCTTCACACAGTCCAGGCACTTTCGGGGGAAGATAAGCAGCTGTCAAGGATCGTCATCCATCCCATGCTGTGGTTTTCAAGGAGCAAAGATTCCATTTCCCGCTTGATGCACATCTGAGAAGATTCCAGCTAGAAGCACTAAAGCTTGAGAGGCCAGGAACTAGGACACAGTGTTCTTTTCGGCATAGAGAGCTGAGACTTTGAGGAAGAAAAGACTGTTGTGAATAAGGGAAGGTAAAGGACAGTGGTGATAAGGCTGGAGCCCCTGTGATCATTGGCACTGTGACACAGAGCCCAGCAAGCTTGCTGTTGTTAATGGTGATGTGATTCTGTGCTCATTGCACACTATTGCTTAATAAATGGTCTTGAGTTAGGGGCGTCTGGGTGACCCAGTTGGTTAAGCATCTGCCTTTGGCTCAGGTCATGGTTCTGGGGTCCTGGGATTGAGCTGCACGAGCTCCCTGCTCAGCAAAGAGCCTCCTTCTCCCTCTTCCTCTGGCCCCTCCCTCTACTCCTGTCCTTGCTCGTTCTCAAATAAATAAATCTTTTTAAAAAAAGGGATCTTGAGTTAAATACATTTCTTAGGCTTTATAGTCCATATATTAGCATAATAAGCATATATTAACATGATAAGCTGTATCAGATATTTGAAAAAGGATCTCTAAATTAAATTTAGCTTCCTCCCATTAGTTATAGAGAAATTATATTGATTAAAATTTTTTATGAATCACTGGGATGATAAGTTGTTGTTATAATATTTTGAATCTCTTCCAGCTAACATTTATTTTAGCCAGTATAATCAAGTCCTAAATAATTGGCTTAAATGCATATAGTGTTCATTCAAAATCTCAAATACTTGGAAAATAGTGGGCTGCAAAGAAAAAGTTATTAGTAAAATAGTGAATTTATCAAACCATTACAACTATCATCCTAATTTCATTAACTGAGAGAATGATCAATATCTTAATTTTAAGTAATATTTCATCTGTTTATGAGAAAAGCCTCATACCTTCCTTCACTCTCATGCATTCCTTCACTCTGTTTGAGATATATTTTGTTTCAAACCACTTGCATCAATTTTTATGTTAATAATTATATCATAACCTGTACTCCTTCTTATAACATATTAAATTAACATTCCGAAGTGTAACAGGTACACTGTTAAATAAAAATATATGTTAGAGGAGGTCACTGAGAGGACATGGCCACTAGTTGACTTGCTAGCTGGACCTGGGCAATCAGAGGCTCCTCACCACCCCACCCTTCTCCTTGGAATTTGGGTACCGCTTGACTTCCCTCCTCCCTGAAGCTGCCCCAAGGACATAGCCTCAAGATGGTGAAGCAGTGTTGGGACTATGGTATTTGTGACTGAACCCAGTTAAGACCACTTCAGAAACTTTAAAGATTCTGGTGGATGGGTGTGTAGGGATCTACTCTTCTCGCAGCTCCCAAGACAAGCCTCATATGTAAATTTCCTTGCTTGTTTCAACCTGCCACCTATCAATCTGGAGTGGTCTTTCTCTTTCTTTAGCTCTCCCTGGCCCTCTCCAGGGTCAGTTTCAGATTACACCTGGGAAATTTCTTAAGAGTTTGTGAATCAACATTTGGTAAGCTGGCCAGGAGACCAAGGAAATGGGCCTTGGGAGTGAGGTATCTGTGGGGGAGATCCCAAATTGGCCATTGACCTCTGTGTGGGGAGGGGTGGCCCTTATGTCAGATGTGTGGACCACAATGTGAGTATGGAGATGCCCTGACGACACCGGTCAGTTCGATCTGCTTGTTGGAGGAAACTACACATAGCACCCTGCTGCAGAGGAGAGAAATAAGTGGCTACCACAATGGGCTGGCCTCTACAATGGGCACACCAGCAGCCACCCATGCCTGACTAGAGGCTGAAGCTTGAGTTAGCAAGAAACTGGAAGAAAACTGGAAGAAAAGCTGACGTTAGAGAGGGATCCGGATGTCTAATTAGATCCGGATGGATCTAATGTCCACTACTGTGTTAGATTCAGGGCTGGAAGACAAGGTGAGAGAGCAGGATGAAAAGTCAGAGATTAGGTCAGAGATTAGTGTACAGTTTGCAAAATTAGGAGGGCGTATATGCCAGGGAGTAGGGTTATAGCACTTGTGACTAAGCCTGACTGGTACACTAAGAAGCGGATTCTCTGGGAAAGTGATGAGAGTGAAGAGGAGTATGTTGTGGTAATTAATAGTGAAATGGATGAAATACCCCATACCCTCCTACCCCAAATAAACAAAAAACAAAAGCATTGCAATAGCAACCCCAGGCAGTGGGACAGCCCCCGATTTAAGAAACATTTACGATGAGAGACAATACTCCCACTGATTATTCAGATAGCTGCTAAGTTCCAGAAAAAAGGCCAGAGGAAGTATCCAGACTTGCTTAGGGAAGCTGTGGGATACTGAAGGTGATAGTATTTCTCTGACCAGGTGAGAGGCAGAGAAAATGAGAAACATCTCCACATACCCTGCCCTCCGGCAGCACCTGTATGGTGTTTGGGGGATTCAGCCTCCCTTATGGACTGGATTATTCTAGCCTGCTGTGGGGCTTGGCCCAATGAGCGGAATCCCCCTGAGCATGTGGGAGCCTAGAAACATATAGAGGAGGCACAACACATTTTTAAGGAGTTGAGAATGAACCAGAATGTTTATACCTTTGTCTTCGAAGACCCTGATTGGGCTGTATTCACAGCAAGAATGAGAACCAAGAATCTCCTATCAATACCCCAAAAGCAGTATGGGATGCTGGTATCCATACTGAGCCCAGTTGTGGGACAGACATTCACAATGCTGAGCGATCCATTGCTGATCTAGGCTATGGATCTGTAAAGGGTCTGGTAAAAATAACCCAGAAGAAAATGTGGTTTGACCTCATTGCTGTAGTGACCCCATGTGAAGAGATGACTAACAAACCAATATTGTGCTGGTTGGCCTGTGGGAAGCCTTAAAACCTGAAAAAAAGTTCAGACCTTCCCCATTTGCCTCTATCATCCCTGATGTCTCACATGCTCCAGCCCAGGCCTCAGAGATATTCAGAGATATTCAGGGTGGGTGCTTCTCACAGCTTGCGTATAGGTTGCAGGTCAAGAGTGTCTCCAGGTGAGGGGCATTGGAGATGATCAGAGGCTTCATGTCGAGGTCTCTATTTACTCATACTCCAAAAATACACAAGGGGGAGAGCTCTGGTGGATCCTGGAGTTGAATGTAGTCTAATACAGTAACCCTCAGAAACGTTCTGCCCCCCTCAGTGCCACTGATGCTTACAGAAGACAAACAGTTATGGTCAGGAGGGTCCTTTTGACACCAAAAATTGGGCATACACCCAATAATGTGGTTTTTTATCTGTGTAAGACCAGAGAACATATTGGACATTGATATCCCACAAATCAAATTCTGCAAACCTCTATGAGTGAATTCCCTCTCTGGGGTAAGCAGTTAAACGAGCGCTGATGGGGAGCACCAACTGTGTAGAATGGTTACTGTCAAATAATACAAACTGCCGAGAGGATGTAAGAAGTCAGGGAAACTATCCAAAAACTGTAACAGCCTGATCTGGATGATAAAACCAGACGGCTCATGGTGAATGACAGTGGATTACCAGGAACTAAGAAGGGGGCAGAAACCCTACAACCCCAGAGGTAACAGTTTCTAGCAGTGTGCGTGGTACTCCTGTATGTAGAGCCTCTCACATATAGGCCTGTGCAGCAGCCAGTGGGCTGAGCTCAGAGAAGTGTGGTTAGTGACTACTCATGAGTCTTGCCTGTTAACCCTATATGCCAACAGTGAGACTACTCTAAAAGGATTAGCCTTCAAGTTGGGCAATAGAAAGCCAAGGAGTAGATGATCATAAATAAGCCCCTATGGGAGCAAAGTTTGTGGAAAGACATTTGGGTCCATCCATAAGAAACTAAGGCAGTTCTCACTTTTTCATGTCCTAGTGCATAAGGGAACGGGACACCCCCGGGTTTTAGGATGCTGATGTTTTAGCTCAAGTATGAGTTTATCTACTGACCCTGAAGTAGGTATTGCAGATTGGATGCATAGAAAGAGTGGCCATCACACCCTCGGTTTTTCCTTGTTGCAGAGATGAAATCTGCTCCAAAGTAATAACAATGGCTATCCAAACTCTCTCTTTAAAGCCAGGTAGGCATATTCTGTCTTTCACTGGCATGATCATTTGGCCACCACCTTTGTTCCCTCCACTGGCTTAGTGGATGTTATAGCACATACAAAACGCTTACCACATTTACTCATCAAGCTTTGAGTAATAGCCAACAAAGTCTGTCCTTATTGAAACACTGAAATGCCTCTAATGAGAAAAGCTGTCCCCCAAAATAGGATGGGTTCACAAGGTGACACATATGCCATCACCCTAACCTAATGTTGCCTATTCATCCTTGATGAGTCTGCTAATTTATTATCTTTATTAAATCACATGAGGATATCTATGAATGCCATGACTGATCCAACACTCAGCCTGGGGAATTTAACAAATCAGTGGTTCAGACGCTGGATCTTGGTTGAAAAAGTTGTCAGTAATTTTGGAAATCGTTTTCTTACTCCATATTTTCTCTTACATGTGCCTCCAATGCAGCCAGATAGCCACTTCTATGCTAATAAATCCCCTTGCTGATTGCTCAAGGCACATTTTGGAAAAGGGGGCAGGCATGTAGGATTACAAGAGCCAGTCATGAAGGATAAAGTATTGAAGGAGATTGTGAAGAGGAAGTGACAGCCAGTTGACCCTTGAGCTGGGCCTAGGCAATTGGAGGCTTCTCATCACCACCCCTATCCTTGGAATGTGGGTTCTGCTTGCCTTCCTTGCTCCCAGAAAAGTGCTCCAAGGATATAGCCTTGTGATAGTGTTGTGGTATTAAGGCCATATGGGCAGTATATATGACTGAACTCAGTTAAGACTTCTATATAAACTTTTAAGTTTGGAAAGCAGGTGCAGTGATCTATTTGTCTTGCTGCCATCCAAGATAAGCCTTGCAGCCTACCAACATGGAGTGGCCTGCCTCTTTCTCCATCTCTTCCTCCTCTGAATGCAGGGCCTATTTCCCATTACCTCCTAGGAGCTTTCAAATCAACAGTGTATCCTATGCTATTTTTCTAGATAGTAAACAAAACAAAACAAAACTATGAGAACAAAGACTTCTTACTCTGACACTGGATTATACAATAAAATACATCAAAGCAAAGGGAGAATTATCCCTTCCTTGTGTAGTAGAATAGCTACTAGAAAGAATTTGATCCAGTAATCTGATCATGTGCTCATCCTTGAATGGATCATAGAGGTAAGTAGTGGGGGCCAGGGTATTGGCACCTTGATTGACGGTTTACTAGAAGAATAACCTGTTCAATGAATGTAAAAATGCTCTAATAAATAGAGGGTGATTTATACATACATGGATGTGAGATGCAAAAAGGTTGGACAGCCAAATGATAATGGTGGTGTTTAGTCAAGTGACTTTATCACCTTGTGTTGGAACCAATAGTCTATCTACATAGTTCTACAAGAGTATAGACTGTTGACCACCACCACCATGAAGGACTGAAATAGTACATTACCTTAATGACTAAATACTACATTACAAGTTAGAAGAAGAAACATTTCATGGAGACAGAGCACTGGTGCCTCAGATAAGCACACGAAGTACAATTCATGTTGTGTAATAATAGGGAAGAACCCAAAATGAATGTAGAGGTGGAGCCAAACAGGGATGGCAGGAGGGAGCAGTACCCAGAATGTGACTGGAATAGAATTAATTGTTTCAAGGAAACGAAGATTAAGAATTCCACAACTCTATGAATGTAAATGAGTATATAGGTACATATTTTGCGATAGAATAACAGCCCAATTTTAACTGTAGAGAGAATAATTTAAATAGGACAGTAAAAGAGTTTCCTCAGTATTTAAAGTGCTTTCTGAGTCACCAGGCAGCACTGCATTTTGTATTTCCTAGAGGACAGAGCATAAACTTGATGCAGGCTCTTTCACTCCTGGGGTCGGTGGCAAAGTTAATATTCTGGGTTTAGACAGAAAGAGTCCAAAATAGTTTGATCAAATAGGATAAGAAGAGAGGGTCACCTACTCAGTAACTCATTTGTCCAACCGAATTCTATATATATCTATATATCAAAGTATATATATAGATAGATGATATATAAATACATAGATAGAGGTATATATCTATATATATGGGAACATAGAGTTGAGGCCAACATACTTTCCTTCGATATCAAATATCAAAAAGCATACTGTAAGGAAAGTGGATAAAACATCAAATAAGACATTTCTATGGCTTTTTGTTTTAAGACTGCTTTTCTTTCGTTCTATTTGACCTTACATCTCATAGTCACAATACTGCCATGACCAGCAAATGGTCCTTTTTTATTGCTATAATCATTGAGGCTATACCATATGCTTTCTAACAGATGAACATGAAAAAAGTAAAACTAATCATTTAAATTAGTTTCGGGGATCCTGTTCTTGGCATAGAACAGACTTCATGAATCTTTTGCTGCTATTTCAACTCGTAATGTACCAGCTTCTATAGACTTAACTCTCAACCTATCCTATATTTTCTTGACCTTGAACACTTATTAACATTTTATGATTCTGGAATAGTACTTACTCTATAATAACCACACTCTTTTATGATCTATTATAATAATAGATTATACAATTATTTTATAGGATAATATATTAAAATCCTCTGAATTTTTAAAAAGCTTTTGAGCACAATGTGACTAAGTCTAACAAGATAAAAGAAATGACCTAGTTACATTTGCTTAAACTTGGGCTTATCTCAACAAAAGGGATACCTAACTCAGCAAAATCCATCACCAAAATGACCTCTCCTCTCTAGTCCTCCAGGATAGGCGATCCTCTATCTTCAGGCTGATAAGAGGAACCAATATCTCTGTTTCTGTAAAGAAATCCTTCCCTCTTATCTCTATCCCAATAATTAACACACCAATATAACACAAACATTAACTTTCTTTTTGTTTTAAATATTTCATTGCAAAACAAACACCAGAGCCTCTTAACTACACTTAGCCGTTTTATGTTACATACTGCCATTAACACTGAATTTCAGTCATCACTATGAAATAAGCATAAATCTTAGAAATCAAAAAAGAATCTTTTTGAGTTTCGTGGTTTGGTTTCAGGAGAGTGAAATTAAGTAGGTTTGAAGCCGTCTCTGGAGAAAATGGAGCAATAAAGCTGTTAATCATGTTTGTGGCAAGCAGAAATGCAAAACCTCTAAAATTATCGGAAGACTTACATCTAAATGAACATAAAGATGAAATAGATAGAGGTGCATAAAATATTCCAGGGACTTTTTACTATTATGTTCATTAGAGTTCCAGCTTAATGCATGCTTTATTGCCCAGAAATTCATTTCATTTGCATTTTAACTGGGTTTTAGTCAAGTTAATCCTTTTTCTTTCCTTGCTAAGAAACTATTCAGCAACTATAGCAAAATACTGAAAGAAGAGAAATTGAAACAGCCTACTTACACCAAAACTTAAATTTGTCAGAGTTCACTGAAGAAAAGACCAAGTTCACTAGATGACATTATTTTAACACCAAGGAGTATCTTCTGTATTATGAAGTTTAGCTGTTAGATGAGAAGCAATTATATTCATTTGTGCTAAAGATTTAATATCAAGGGAAATTTCATAAAAATCAACATCTCATTTTAACAGGAGCCAAAGCGATAGAGCAGTCACATATTTAGAAACATGCAATTAATTTTCATCACAAATTTCAATATGTAATACCATGCATCATTTAAACAGCTGTGTAAATAAATAACAGTTTAACTTGTATTTTGAAAGTGCATGCAGTCAGTGCAGTAATATGTTGGCCTAACAGAAAGAGAAAGTTATTTTTTCATCATGAAAAAAAGTAAATTCATTTCCTAAATGCTGATGATTGTAAGGTCCACACGGAAATAAAATAGTTTGTCCACATGACAAACTTTGTTTATTGAAAAACAAAGTGATGATAACCTTAAGCAAAATCAAGGCAAACCAACATCTTGGCAAATCCCAAAGAAAAAGAAATGGAAGAAAAAGAAAAATCAGTAACATGGGGACAAATAAAGTCTTCAGACAAAAGAGAACTTGCTTTATTATTTATTTTGAAATATTTAATCACATAAGATAAAATAGAATATTTTGAGCAGCATTACCATCCCGTATCTGTTGAGAATCATCTCAAAGTTTTCTTTCCGTAAAATTTTCTTTTAAGGTTTTGCTATATCCCAAGGAAAGCTCAAAGTGTGTTTTCTCCATCATTAAAATTTGAGAGATAAAATGCCTGGCTGGTCCTGACTTTCATACCTTACTTACCTAAGCCATCATTTCAAATTTGGGATGCCTTTTTGTAAAGCTTTTGACAGCAGATCATCTGTGTGGAAGGATTGTTGTTGTTAATTACTATATTTGAAAAAATTTTGTTTTGTTTTGTTTTGTTTTAAGATTTTATTTATTGATTTGACAGACAGAGATCGCAAGTAGACAGAGAGGCCGGCAGAGGGGGTGGGGAAGCAGTCTTCCCACTGAGCAGAGAGCCTGATGTAGGGCCCAGGACCCTGGGATCATGACCTGAGCCAAAGGCAGAGGCTTTAACCCACTGAGCCACCCAAGAGCCCCTGAAAAAAATTTTTAAGCTGTCAATCATTCCAACTATGCAATAAAGGTAGTTTGGTGGAAAACCCTACATTTGTTTCAGGCCTATCATTGCCTGAAGAAAACGGAACAAAATGGTTTTGAATGATTAACTGATTGTTAAACAGAAACCCATGTTTTTCACCCTCTCCAACCCTCCTGATTTGTGCTAGATATAAAAATAAAGACTCTAAAAGAAAACAAAGCCATTCCCCTTTAAGAGTTAAATGATCTTCATGACCAAAAGGAATTCTAGTGCAATCCTGATCTTCGGGTAAAACAGAGTCCTTACTCTTAGTCCAAAACTTTATTCCTACTGAGAAGCTGGTGGAAGCATCTACTTACCTAAGTGAAAGTATCACCAACTTAATTCATGGAAAGCTAAATGTCGAATTTATTTTAAAAATGCATTTATCTTTGCTGAAGTGTTTATGATACAGGAGTGAGTTCCACGTAAAATCTACAAAATCATCTTAGTATAGGTCCATTATTAAGCTAATTGTCATAAAATTTTGATTTATAAGACCTTAAAACCACATTACTTAACTTCAAGTTTGTTAAATTTTTAAATTGTATCTATCTAATCTATTCATCTATTTATTGGATTAGCAATTTATATGAGGTTTGCATTCACTTTTATTTGCAAATGTTGGTTGACACTTTAGCCTATTGTCTCACAACCTTCTACAAAATAAAAATGTATTAGCTAATATTATCCTCATATATTTTTTAATACGGGAAATTGAGATGAATTGATAAGATAAGCATACTTTTTAGGAGATAAGAACAGAAACAGAGAGAGGCAGAGACAGAGAACGAAGGTACAGAAATTAAGTCAGGAATAATAAAAGAGAATATAGAGGTGCCTGGGTGGCTCAGTGGGTTAAGCCTCTGCCTTCGGCTCAGGTCATGATCCCAGGTCCTGGGATGGAGCTCTGGTTAGGGCTTACGCTCAGCGGGGAGTCTGTGCTCCTTCTGCTCCTTCTCCCTTCCCTCTTCTCCCGTCTCTTCCCACCCCTACCACCCCAGCTCCTGCTCTCTCTCCCACTTGCTCTGTCTCTCTCAAGTAAAGAAATATCTTAAAAAAAGAGAGAGAGAGGATATAAACAAATTGCACCGACATTTGAAAATGTGGATGTAATGGACACATATCTATTAAAGAACAAACCTAAAAACAGATGAAAAAAGAAATAGAAAACCTGAAAGTGAGAGCCTATTACAATTAAAGAAATTGTAGTAGTGATCAAACACACACATACAGCTTAGATGATCTTGCCACTAGGTTTTATCAACCATTTAAGGTGCAACTAATTCTGAAATTTTATAAATCATTCTAAATAGTTGAAAAAGAGAAATCATGCTCCTTGACATTTTATAAATGTAGCAAAAACTTTTATACCAGAGACTAATAAAAAACAGTTTGAAATAAGATAATTACAGTATAGTAACACTTATGAACAAATGTGAAACTGAACTCTAAAAATATTGAGAAACTAAATCCAACATTGTACTTTAAGTATAGTACATTTTGGCACAGTTTGATTCAATATCCATAATGGTGGTTTTAACAACTACCTACCACTGTTATAACTGGTCCAACTTGTGGATAAAGCTGTACACTTTAGGTTTTAACTTTTGAAAAGATTTTTAAATATTTGCTCATCAATATTTGTAATAAATATTCTCATTCTCAAAATATTTATGTTTAAATTACCCAGTATAAGGAAATAGCATAGAAATAAAACATATTTATTTTAAAAAGACATGCTTATAGCTGTATCTATACATCAGTGTATTTGTATAAGAAAATATATGCATTAAATTTTCAATAATTTTATAGGTTTTCATAACATTTAATAATCACTGCTGAACTTAATATACATTTCAGTGAGCATCATATATGGAATATAAAATGAATCCCCTGAAGATAAAATCATCCTATAAAATCTGAGTTATATTTAGGAAATTTCTAAGTTTTCTTTAAATCCTGTTTTCTGTTGAAAAAATCACCCTATAATAATTATCACCCAAAGTATCATTCAGATAATGTTTACAAAAATGTTATTACTAAAATTAATGATTTATAGTAGTATATGAGAAAGAAAAATTAAATAAACTTCTAAAATTACAGCACAAATCCAGGTTTTTCAAGGAGAAGACATATCCAAATTTGAGTTCAATAGAGATATTTCCAAGATCCATGGAAATGGGTCACCTTTATTGACATTTACACCATGTTAGTAAGAGGTAATTGGGTTTATGAATACTAATATTATTCTCCTAGTTACAAACAGACGTGAACAAACACATACATCTCCAAAGAAGGCCTGCCCTTACATTATTTATCACATAGAGAGTTAAAACAGAGGTCTTATTTTCTTCGGGAAGGTAGATATTGCTAACATTAATCTGAATTCCTATTTCTGCCTCTTAGATCTAGCATTAAAATAAATGCTTCCTCACTTGGTAAAATGCATAAGAGGTGTCGGTGTTAATAAAAAATGGACACAAAGTCTTGTGGGGAAACATGCCTTTCCAACAGTGTACTACCACAAACATTTAGTGATTGCATCAATTTTTTTTATAATTCAGCATTTCTTTTTCTTCTGCAAAGAGATTGATGAATTTATTAGCAACTAGTTTTGCCAAATCAGCAACTGAAATCACCATTGTTTTATTCATAAACTACTTTTTTAAAAATTTTTTTATTATTTTCAGCGTAACAGTATTCATTGTTTTTGCACCACACCCAGTGCTCCATGCAATCCGTGCCCTCTCCAATACCCACCACCTAGTTCCCCAACCCTCCACCCCCCGCCCCTTCAAAACCCTCAGATTGTTTTTCAGAGTCCACAGTCTCTCGTGGTTCACCCTATTTTTAATATAGATTTTATTTATTTATTTGAGAGAGAAAGAGGGAGAATGAGAGAGAGAGAGAGAGCATGAGAGGGGCGAGGTTAGAGGGAGAAGCAGACTCCCTGCCAAGGAGGGAGGCAAATGCAGGACTCAATCCTGGGACTCTAGGATCATGACCTGAGCCAAAGGCAGTTGCTTTAACCAACCGAGCCACCCAGGCACCCTACACATAAACTACTTTTAAAAATCTTGGTACATGGTGCTTGGGTGGCCCAGTTGGTGGGTTAAGCCTCTGCTTTCTGCTAATGTCATGATCTCAGGGTCCTGGGATCAAGCCCCAAATCAAGCTCTCTGCTCAGCAGGGAGCCTGCTCCCCCCTGCCCTCTCTGCTTGCCTCTCTGGCCACTTGTGATCTCTGTCTGTCATATAAATAAATAAAATCTTCTGAAAAAAAAATCTTGGTGCATGTAGTGTTGTATTTTATAGTCCGAGTCCTCTGAAAACTTTTACAAATAGATAAGTTACAGTATAAAGGATTGGAGAAATCAATGGTCACTCTGAACAAAATTTCAGAACATTAATATTAGACTTGATTTTATTGTTTTTAAATTTATAGGTGGTACTAGAACACCTAAAGCAATAATGAACAGTAAAATATTTAAGAATGTGCTAAATTATGTGCAATATAATTATTCCAAGTCCAAAATTAACTACATAAAATTCAATTATAAAGGAATATATTTTAATTTTGATTTTAATTTTTACCAAATTAAAATAGAATCCTATGTAATGTTGATATCTATTGTTTAAAGTTTCCAAGGTTGACCTAGAAGTAGCTTCTTGCTCTTTCTCGAACCTCTGTTAGTCTGAGCTTACTCGCCTCCACTCCAGCCTTCACCACATCCATCAGGGTAACCCAAAAATCCTATAAGGTGCACACCTCCAACCCCATACCTTTGGTAGCTGCTTGTGCAGGTGCCCACCTGGCACCCACACCAGCTCCCTAGTCTTTTCCCACATGGCCAGGAGTGACAGCTTCAGGGATATCCTGTCCTGCCAATCAAGCATGACATGATTGGGATATGGTGGGGCCAGGGGTATGGGGGGCATCATAGCTATCTCACTGAACCAGAGACTTCTGAGCCCCCTTAAGCTGGAAGTGAACCCCAATATCCAGGCTGTGCATACCCAAGAGAAGGAGAAGATTAAGACCCTCAACATCTTTGTCTCCTTCATCAACAAGCTGCGGCACCTGTAGCAGCAGAACAAAATTATGGAAACCAAGTGCAGCCTCCTTAGCAGCAGAAAACAGCTCAGAGCAACATGGACAACATGCTCCAGAGTTCCACCAACAGCCTTTGGCTGCAGCTGGGCACACTTCACTGGCCAGGAGAAGCTGAAGCCAGAGGTGGAGCTTGGCAACTTGCAAGGGCTGGTGGAGGACGTCAAGAAGAGGAGATCAAAGAGCATGCATATATGCAGAATGTATTTGTCCTCATTGAGAAGGATGTGGATGAAACTTACATGAACCAGGTAGAACTCAAATCCCGCCTGGAAGAGCTGACCAATGAGTTTAGCTGAAGATATGTATATGAAGAGGAGATCCGTGAGATGTAGTCACAGATCTCAGGCACATCCATGGTGCTGTCCATGGACATGGACATGGACCGCAACATTGCAGAGGTCAAGGACCAGTAGAAGGACATCACCAACCTCAGCTGGTCTGAGATTGGGACCAAGTACCAGATCAAGTAAAGTACTCGAAGTTGCAGACATTGGCTAGGAAGCACCAGGATGAATTTTATTGCACAAGGATAGAGATTTTTTATATGAACCACAACATCAGCCAAATCCAGGATGAGACTGAGGACCTCAAAGGCCAGAGGGCTTCCCTGGAGGCAGCCATCGCTGATGCTGAGCAATGCAGTTCAGGTAGAGCAGTGCAGGTAGACGGTTGTTAATGAAGCCAATGCCAAGCTGACCAAGATAGAGGCCACCCTGCAGCGAGCCAAGCATGACCCTGCAGAGAAACTGCACCAGTACCAGGAGCTTCTGAACATCACACTGGCCCTGAACATGGGGATATCGGCCACTTACTCCAAGCTGCTAGAGAGGGAGGAAAGCCTGTTGGAGTCTGGGATGCAGAACACAAGTACTCAAGTCCCCAGCAGCTACTCAGGTGGGTTGAGCTCAGCTTATGGGGATCTCATGAGCCCTAGCCTCACCTGTAACCTGAGCTCTTTCCAGTCCAGGTTCCTCTCTAGCAGAGGCTCCAGTTCCTTCAGCCCATGTCAGCTCCTCCCAGGCTATGGTTGTGAGGAAGATAGTCACCCACAAAGGGAAGCTTGTTTTTCAGTCGTCTGATGTCCTGTTCAAGTGAACAGTCACTGTGGTCTCTCTCAGCCTTCCTGCTTCTGAGGGAAGGAGCTGTGCAGGGGAGAGCTGGGAACAGGAAACCCACCTGAGAGGCTCAGCCTCAGTGCTCAGCCTACGCTTGGAGGAACTCTACTGCCCTGGCTATCCCTTCTTGCCCATGCCCACAGCTAAAAGCCAATTCAAATGTCTTTTCCCAAATAAAGCTTCAGATGGCTCTGCCAATATCATCCCCCCATATTTTCCCCCAAGGTTATTTTCCAAATTGAAACTGGAACATGGTTCAATATATCATGATGTGCTTTTTGTAGCAAAATTGATTATGCCTCAATTTTAAAAGCACAATTTCCTTGGATATCGAGTTTTTTTCTTTTAAAAGATTTTATTCATTTGACAGAGAAAGAGAGAAAAAGAGAGTACAAGCAGACAGAGTAGCAGGCAGAGGGAGAGGGAGAAGCAGGCTCTCCGCTGAGCAGGGAGCCCGATGTGGGGCTGGATTTCAGGACCCTGGAATCATGAACTGAACCAAAGGTAGTCACTTAAGCAACTGAGCCACCCAGGCACCACAATATAGAGATATTTCTAAATTAATACTTAATGATTTTTGAAAAGTAAAGATCTTTTTTTTTTAAAGATTTTATTTATTTATGTGACAGACAGAGATCACAAGTAGGCAGAGAGGCAGGCAGAGAAGAGGGGGGGGGGAGAAGCAGGCTCCCCGCTGAGCAGAGAGCCTGATGTGGGACTCGATCCCAGGACCCTGGGATCATGACCCAAGCTGAAGGTAGCGGTTTAACCCACTGAGCCACCCAGGTGTCCCTGAAAAGTAAAGTTCTTAATCCTAAGATTAAATCCTAAAACATTATTAAACCTAAAATGCTTCACACCATAATTAAATAGAAAAAAAAGAATTGTGTGCTTGGATTAATTAAATACGTTTAACCCTGATATTATAGTCATGAAAAAATAAAAGAAATAAAAACTAAAAAAATATTATATAACATGACTTTTCTCCTGAAGAACCTCCTTCAGTTTAAGTAACCCTGCAGATTCCTGTTATGGAACATTATGAAAGGATTCAATTTAAGAAGAATGAAAGTTATATGTTTCTTGATGAGATTAAAAATGTTAAATCTCTTTCTATTGTATGTTCAAAGAGAATGAATGACCAGTGATCAGGAAAGCAGAACTTGAGCTAGGAAATTAGGTATATATCTCAACACAGTCCAGAGTTAATTCTTGGACAAAATTGCAGAATTGCTGATTTTAGCAGCCTTTGTTTGGGTGGTGGAGTAAGGAGAGGAAAGTATACTGCAAAGCAAAATAACTATTGCTTCAGACTGGTTTTGAATCTTGGTCATCACTTCCTTTTTATTATATACTTAATTCTGTCCCATCTCTGTGTAATAATGGTTGGGAAGCACAGTGAGAAAGCATGGTTTCTGTAGAAATTACACAGAAGATGCCAAAATCCAGATAGTATTTATTACAATCTTAGGTCATCTTATGATTTCTTGCATAAATAAATCAATTTCTCTAAACTTAGTAACCTAGAAATTAATATATATTTCAATCAGGGAATAGTTCCATCCCTGGCAGGATCGACCAGAAAAACTGTTATTATAACACAAAGTAAATATAAAAACATGATAGCAAAAATAACAATATCTTAGAATTGGTATCATATTATCAACAAGACCTCACTCAGAAAACCATCTCAGGCTTTTGTCTGGGAGTATCATTGATATTTCTAGCTCTCGGGTTTTTTTTTTTTTTTTAAGATTTTATTTATTGACAAAGATCACAGGTAGGCAGAGAGACAGGCAGAGAGAGGAGGGGAGGCAGGTTCCTGCTGAGCAGAGAGCCTGATGTGGGGCTTAATACCAGGCCCCTGAGATCATGACCTGAGCTGAAGGCAGAGGCTTAACCCACTGAGCCACCCGGCACCTCAGCTCTCAGCTTTCTGTGCACCTGTGGGGTACATATTTCTCAGTCCCCTCGTAGTTAGTGGGACACTTGCCCAGTACTCACCAATAGGCTGTAAATAAAAATAATCTGTGTAATTTTTAGGAGGATTTATTTCGGAAAACATGTGAGCATCTAAGTTCTCAGTGTCCTGTGCTGTCCAAAAGTCCATGTTTTGAGACGGAGGAATAATATGGTAGAAGCAGCTGAATTACTAGAAAAAAACTTACCAAAAAAGTTACATATCACTCGGCATCAGGGAAATACAAATCAAAACCACAATGAGATATCACCTCACACCAGTCAGAATGGCTAAAATCAATAAGTCAGGAAATGACAGATGCTGGCAAGAATGTGGAGAAAGGGGAACCCTCCTACACTGTTGGTGGGAATGCAAGCTGGTGCAGCCACTCTGGAAAACAGCATGGAGGTTCCTCAAAATGTTGAAAATAGAACTGCCCTATGACCCAGCAATTGCACTACTGGGTCTTTACCCTAAAGATACAAATGTAGTGATCCAAAGGGGCATGTGCACCCAAATGTTTATAGCAGCAATGTCCACAATAGCCAAACTATGGAAAGAACCTAGATGTCCATCAACAGATGAATGGATCAAGAAGATGTGGTATGTATACACAATGGAATACTATGCAGCCATCAAAAGAAATGAAATCTTGCCATTTGCGACAACATGGATGGAACTAGAGCGTATCATGCTTAGTGAAATAAGTCAAGCAGAGAAAGACAACTATCATATGATCTCCCTGATATGAGGAAGTGGTGATGCAACATGGGGGCTTAAGTGGGTAGGAGAAGAATCAATGAAACAAGATGGGATTGGGAGGGAGAAAAACCATAAGTGACTCTTAATCTCACAAAACAAACTGAGGGTTGCTGGGGGGAGGGGGTTTGGGAGAAGGGGGTGGGATTATGAACATTGGGGAGGGTATGTGCTTTGGTGAGTGCTGTGAAGTGTGTAAACCTGGTGATTCACAGACCTGTACCCCTGGGGATAAAAATATATGTTTATAAAAAATTAAAAATTAAAAAAAAAGTTACCAAACTCAGACTGTACTTGCTATGAGGAAGAAATACACCTCTGTTGAATTAGGTCACTGATGCTTGCTTTTGCAATATTACCTTGTCTCTGGACTAACAAATTATTTATTTCAGTTTTAGGATTTATTTTGCACACTCCTGGGTCCTCAAGTTTTTAATATTTATTATATCATAACAAGTATTAATTTTGTTACTAAAAGTATACTGTGCAAAGTGTAAAGGACAATGTTTATGATGGAACACCCAGAACAAATTATGGTGATGACATGACATTGTTTTCAGGTGTGTGGTCATTCCAGTATTTACCATGCTATAATATATTTCACAACCTTGAATAAAATATCCTTCTCTGTTCTTATATTTTTTAGCATAGTTTCTGATGATTAATTATAAAAGTTTTCCATAATAGCAGCAGGCTAATATGATTGTAATGATTCATAGTATGAAAACGTCATGGAATTTTCAATACATAAACTATCTAAAGGATCTTCCCATTATAGGTTTTGTATATATCAATCTCCTCTCCATGGTATTTGCTCAGTCTTGAAATATTGTCATCCACCACTTGTAGCATATCTGCCTTCACGGGCAAGAGCGATTTTATTCCTGGTACTCACTGTCGTCTCTAAAACACAGGGTCTCCGATTTTTAGTCATTAGTGTACAAACATACAAATCTGATCTGACAGTAATAAGAAAGCCTCTAGCAATGTTATTTTCTCTCTGAAAAATCAGTAAGTCTGATATAGAATTTTAAAAGTGACTAAATCGTGGAAACATTTGGTGATGAGAGTATTTCCAAATTTCTTATGTAATAGATACAGAGGTTCTGCAGGAGCTGGGATGCCATGAACAAATGTGCATGTTTTATAAGAAAGCTAAGAACTTGGACTAGATCATTACTGTCATAGTTTTATTTTTTGAAGAGTCTTATTTTCAGAAAAATATTTCTCATCATCTTTTTGTCCTCAAAAATGGGAAAAACAAAAACAATGGCAAAAAGATGATCAGGATGTTTTCTGTAACTCAATGAACTCTATGGTCCCTTCACTAGAATTTTGAGATGAAACATCAGGTTTTCCGAAACTTGTGAATGTTCTTTGCCCATCTTACATGAAAACACTGTTTCAAAACAAAAATTTATACACTTGGAATAAGTTACATATTTGCTCATACTCCTCATAAGAAAGAGAACAATTTGGTGACAGTGTCATAATTATTTGGGTTTATTGAAACCTAGTGTCTTGGCTCTATGGAGATGGGAAAGCTGGGATGAATAGCACTAATCTATTTGGGGGGCAAATCTTTAAGGACTCAATCAACACAAGACAACAACTCATTTCCAGACAGGATAAACAAGGTATTCTAGGTAGGGAACCTCTTGGGATTAAGCTTTGTATACACCATCTAATGTCTGGCTGAAAGTATGGGAAATAATCTAGTTTAGAGTGAGTGGCCTAGTAAGTGTGGGACAGAGCACCAAGAAGGGTTGAATTAAGGAGATGCCTTCTATTTCCAAACAAACTAAATGAGTTAGAAAATCAAACAAAACTTGAAGAAAATAGTGAACACTAATATAGGAACATTTTTAAAATCATAAACAAATCAAGACATATTAAAATTATGGGCAAAATCCTTCAAGTATTCCTCAGGATTGATTCAAGATCAGTCCTAATGTTGGACAGGTGAGTCTTGTATTGTAGTGACCATATCTTAATATGTGCAAACAATAAATTATCAATAAAGACAAAAATCAAGGTCCTAGAAATTGGTGGGTAAAATAGAAGTAATATTTAGGTAAAAGCTAGAATGTGAAATAGCATGGAATTTCTAACTAAAACAGAAGCTTTGTTTTACATAGCAAAATGGAGTTAGAGTAAATATCCTCAGCTTCTCAACTATGCCAGAAAATTAGTGAGACTAAAGCTAGGTTTATTTCAAGACTTAATTTCATTTGTATTCATTATTTAATTATTATCTATAATTTTTATATCACACTTTTATCTATGTCATGTCAATATATTCTAAAATATATTTTAAAGTGCCTTGGAAAAGATTATCATATGAAATAAAATAACATCTGTAAATCTAGATACAGAAAATGAGCAAAGAAGGGTTTAAGACAGTTGGGGTTTAAGAGGTGATATACAGATCCAAGCACAGTCAGCGGCTAAATAGCTTCCTTCTTAGCTCTAGGCTTTCTAGCGACTATCTCGGAATTTTTATAATTCATACAGTTCACCATATTCATAAGATAAGAATAAAATTATATGCCCTATAGCATTATACTTTCTTAAACTAAGACTCAGGAAGAATTTCCCACAAGAGTCTTTGAGTAGACATGAATAATGTAAGAAACAATGGCCTGATTAAAAATATGTTGATGAATATTAAATATGAACTGTCTTTATTCCTTAGACTAATATTAATCATAAGGAGTGATAATATTCAAACAGAATCAGACTGACCCAAACAAGCACAGTACATTTGAGGCTGTCCTGCCCTCCATTTTATCCTAAGCATATGGCGTTTCCCCTTACGGATGATCAAAAATGACATATTTTCCTATAACTCTTTTTTGAGCCCCAAAGAATGGGCTTTCTTTGATTGGAATCCCTTACTTTTGCTGCTAGTTAAAATACAGGCAACTGGAAATCTTCATTGCACAATGGCAAATTTGATGCTGAACCTATCTGTTGTTGTCTTAAATTATGGAATAATAAAGAATGGCTATAAAAATGAGAATGTTATAGTTATTTTTGTGTGTCTACTTGACTGGATCAGGGATGCCCAGCTATCCTGTTAAACTTAAATTCTGTTTGTGTCTGTAAAAGTCTTTCTTTCTTTTTTTTTTTTCATTTTATTTTATTTTATTTCTTTTCAGTGTTCCAGCATTCACTCATTTATGCACCACACCCAGTGCTCCATGCAATCGTGCCCTCCATAATACCGACCACTAGGCTCACCCAACCCCCTCACCCTTATCCCCTCCAAAACCCTCAGTTTGTTTCTCAGAGCCCAGTCTCTCATGGTTTGTCTCCCCTTCCAATTTCCCCCAACTCACTTCTCTCCATCTGGATGAGATTAGTATTTGAATCAATAGTTTCAGTCAAGTAGATTGCCGTCTCCAAAATAAGTGGGCACAATCCAATCCACTGAGGACTTGAATAGATTAAAAAGCAGAGGAAGTTGGGATTGGTCTCTTCTTTTTTGTTCCTGACTCACTGTTGAGCTAAGACATCTTATCTCCCCCTGTCCGGGGACTGGGATTTACATCATGAGCTCCTCTTGTTTTCAGAACTAGAAACTCAAACTCAATTTTATCACAGCTTATCCTCTGTCTCCAGCTTGCAAAGAGCAGATTGTAGGGTTTTTCAGCTCCTATAATTGTATGAGCAAATTTCTCATAATAAATCTCCTTTTGTATCCTCTCAGTGCTGTAAATCTAGAGAATCTTAACACAGACAGTAAAAAGAGTTGACATGGATGGAGAAAAATTGGAACCCACATATACTGCAGGTGGAGAAGTAAATTGAAGCTACTTTGGAAAACTGGCAGTTTAAAAATAGAGTCACCATATAATACAGCAATTCGAATCCTAAGCATGTACCCAATAGATAAGAAAACATGTCCGCACAAACACATGTATATAAATGTCAGTGTTCTTCTTCTTCTTTTTTTTTTTGCAGCATTCTTCTTCTTTTTTTTTTTTTTTTTTGCATCCACTTTTTGTTGGAACTTTCTAACATTATTTTTAATAGTTGAAAATTGGAAAGCCCAAATGTCCATTAACTGTTCAATAAATTGTGATACATCTCTACATTAAAATTTTTTTGGAAATAGAACAAATGCAGAACTGATACACCCTACAGTGAGGATAAACATTATGACAAACGAAAGAAGATAGTCACAGAAGATGACATTGCATGATTCTCTCTATATATGAAATATCCAAAAATAGGAAAATCTATCAGGAAATATAATACACCAGTTGCTACTTACGGCTGATGAAGGCAAAGACGTTGGGGTTGGGGGGAGGGTATGTGATGGGTTAGTATTGCTTAATTATGATCACACTTGCATAATTTCATAAATTTACTTAAAATCAGTGAACTGTACATGTCAGCAGGAGAAGACTTTATTGCATGTAAACTATATACTAATGAAAATGCCTAAGAAATCATTGTAAATGTTTCCTTCTAAATCTAAATCTGGCTGAAACTAGTGAATACCCTGAGATTAGTTAACACTAAAAAAACCTGTTGCCTTCTCTATTTCTTCAAGAATTCACGCATCCATAGCTGCTGCAAAAATGGGGATGACTTTTCTGAAGGCATGTTTCACAGAATTCTGTAGCATATCCCTTAGCACTAAATTAAGGGTAACCATGATTCAAGAGAATTTTTGCAAAATTCACCTCAGAGACATGAAGCTTCCCTAGCATTCACCAGAAGTTTACTTACTCTCCTCTTTTAGAAAGAAAGAGAAGAAAGAGAGAGAGAGAAAGAGAAAGAAAAATAACCCCAATAATGACTATGAAGTATTATGCTCAAGTAAATCATTGTCTCAAACTGTCATCCATTCTCTTTCACATTCTTGCAACAGATGGAACATTAAAAACTTGTGAAGTTCCCTTCAGAGCCCTCTATTCAAAAATTGTCCCTGTGTTTGTGTAATGTGATTGTGAGAAAACAGTTGGCCTGCCTTGGAAGGAGGGAATGAATTCCTGACTGGATGTCCTTACTGCTAACTGTCTTTGCTCAAAGTCTGAATGTAAAAACATTCAATGCCTCCTACCAGAAAAAAACGTGTGGTGATTAGGAAAACATTCGGTTTCACTTTCTACACCAAAGTTGGTATCGATTCAAGGGTATATAAGAGGACTATTTTAAGAAAGATCTACACAAGTATTATGAAAGTGACTATATATTTTATATGAGAAAAAAAATCACAACACATTAAAACTTTAAGAGGTTCATACATTCAAAACTTAGAAAAAATAGCATATTTTTATTAACTCATGACATGCCTCTATAC
Organism: Mustela nivalis; assembly: GCF_964662115.1. NCBI lineage: Eukaryota > Metazoa > Chordata > Mammalia > Carnivora > Mustelidae > Mustela > Mustela nivalis. Next base: position 165,532,598 of record NC_139022.1, on the reverse strand, counting down.
TACTTTTTCTATAATATTGTTAGCTATACACTATGATTACCTCTTAATATGAAAATATTTTATTTTTTTTAAAGGAAAGAGAAAAATCTTTCCTTTAGTATATTTGATATTTTTTATTGTTAATATTATTGATTCCTTAGAAAAAGTAGCTTTGGGTCTCAAATAATTCTTATGTCATATAATTTTTTAGAGTTGTTAAACTTGAGAAAAACTATCAAGCATTTTTGATTTATGAACTGTAAGATTTCAGGGTACTTTAAAATTTATTCCTCAATGAATAATTTTAAGTATTCATTCATTAACTACTTTGTCTTTAATATCTTTATGGGGATAACATTTTATAAGTTTTATGTTACTACCATTGGTGTTGGTATCCTATGCCAAGTGAACAATGCATTTCAAATTTTGTTATATGTTTTTATGATTAATCATTTTAGATAAATGGATTCTCAAAACCCAGACCTTATTCATTAATTAGTTTTGGAATCTCTTCTTAATGAATTACTGTATTTAATATTACTTATTTATTTTATAATTTACATCTTAATATCAAAATGTTTCCTGTTTTACTGCTTATATTTATCATTTCATATTCCACTTATTTTTAACCTAAATTTTTCTGTTCTTCAATAACAAATATTAAGCCAACAAAAGAAATACCTTTTATAAAGTGTCCAAATCAGGCATCTATTATTTCTTATGTATTTTATTAAAGATTACAAGATGTCTTTGGAATTGCAGTTGAAAGATGTATTTGAACCATAGCAACGTTTGGAGTAAACTTTAGCATTTCATTTGTGTGGGTTTCACCTCTCAGATTTTGAAAATATGTTTTAGAATGCTTAAAGTGGTTTTACTCCCATATTTCAAACCCTGAACAGCTTTACAGTGGGCAGATAATCTCATTACACTTTTAAAAAATCCAAATTGGCAGCAACATAAACTTGAAATAAAAATATATTAAAAAGTACAAGGTAGCAAGTGCCAACAAATTTAGGTATTGTGAAAGCAGCTTTTTCTCTGATAGGATTAAGAGAATGAGTGGTATAAACCTCTATTGTACAAACCTTTGGATTCACCACTCTCTATGAGTCAGAAGTCCAGGCCATAAAAATGTTTCTGGAAGACATTTCAACATAAGGAACTTTGAAAAAAAACTTTAATATATATGGAAGCTACTCTAAATATATCGAGCTAAAGAGTAACTGTGCCCCAAATTATCTCCCCATAGCTGATCCCCAAAATAACTACGGCCATTTCAAAATCACCCACAAGAGGGGACTATTCAATCTAGTGGCCAAAACTACAGGAGACACCACTCTTCAACAATTGTGACTAAAACCTTTACCCTTGCGTATTGTATAAAGAACATGCTTATGTGAATCTATGGCTAAGATCACTTAGCTTTAGAGTAAATAAGCTTCAACAATGTAGAGTCAAAAGCATAAGACCACAGAAAAGTGGAGAAATCTTCTAAGCAGGAAACTGAAAGGAACATATGTAGTAAGTAAAATATGAATTTATTTATTTAAAGTAAAATATGAATTTATTTAAATAATATTTTGAGTGGGAATGAAAGGTCACTTAATTAAACCTTGAATAGTCTCTGGGATTCTATGTACCTTGAAGTTCTTAAACTTCAAGATACATAGAAAAATTCTAGTTTAGGTGAAATCTAAAGAAGGACATTTCACCTGATATTAGCATTCAGGAATATATGTATTAGAATCCTAGTACTGCTTTTGGTTTTCTAAAGCTGCATAAAAAGTCGCTATAACTGCAGTGCCCTAAAACAATATACATGAATCATCTCACACTATGTGTGGGTTAGGAATCCAGGAACAGCTTAGCTGGTCTTTTGCTTAAGGTCACACATGGTTGTCATAACTGAGCTGCCTTCTCATCTGCAGGCTCAACTGGAAAACAATGTTTCCAGTTCCACTCAGGTTGTTGGCAAAATTCATTCCCTTGTGGCTGCAGACTGTGGCCCTCCACATCTAATGGTCAACAGTGGGGTTACCTGGGTGGCTTAGCTGGTTAAGTGTCCAACTTGATTTACAACACAAGTCATAATCTCAGGGTCATGGGATCAACGCTGCCTCAAGCTCCTTATGAGCCTGGAACCTGCTTAAGATTCTCTCTCTCCCTCTCTCTCTGCCCCTCCCCCCACCCCTTGCATGTACATGCTTTTAAATAAATAAATAAATAATAAATAAATTAAAGTAAAGGTCAACTGTAAACATATATTTTTATCCCCAGGGGTACAGGTCTGTGAATCACCAGGTTTACACACTTCACAGCACTCACCAAAGCACATACCCTCCCCAATGTCCATAATCCCACCACCCCCTTCTCCCAAACCCCCTCCCCCCAGCAACCCTCAGTTTGTTTTGTGAGATTGAGTCACTTATGGTTTGTCTCCCTCCCAATCCCATCTTGTTTCATTTATTCTTCTCCTACCCACTTAAGCCTCCATGTTGCATCACCACTTCCTCATATCAGGGAGAACATATGATAGTTGTCTTTCTCTGCTTGACTTATTTCGCTAAGCATGATACGCTCTAGTTCCATCCATGTTGTCGCAAATGGCAAGATTTCATTTCTTTTGATGGCTGCATAGTATTCCATTGTGTATATATACCACATCTTCTTGATCCATTCATCTGTTGATGGACATCTAGGTTCTTTCCATAGTTTGGCTATTGTGGACATTGCTGCTATAAACATTCGGGTGCATGTGCCCCTTTGGATCACTACATTTGTATCTTTAGGGTAAATACCCAATAGTGCAATTGCTGGGTCAAGGGCAGTTCTATTTTCAACATTCTGAGGAACCTCCATGCTGTTTTCCAGAGTGGCTGCACCAGCTTGCATTCCCACCAACAGTGCAAGAGGGTTCCCGTTTCTCCACATCCTCGCCAGCATCTGTCATTTCCTGACTTGTTGATTTTAGCCATTCTTACTGGTGTGAGGTGATATCTCATTGTGGTTTTGATTTGTATTTCCCTGATGCCAAGTGATATGGAGCACTTTTTCATGTGTCTGTTGGCCATCTGGATGTCTTCTTTGCAGAAATGTCTGTTCATGTCCTCTGCCCATTTTTGATTGGATTATTTGTTCTTTGGGTGTTGAGTTTGCTAAGTTCTTTATAGATTCTGGACACTAGTCCTTTATCTGATATGTCGTTTGCAAATATCTTCTCCCATTCTGTCAGTTGTCTTTTGATTTTGTTAACTGTTTCTTTTGCTGTGCAAAAGCTTTTGATCTTGATGAAATCCCAATAGTTCATTTTTTCCCTTGCTTCCCTTGCCTTTGGCGTTGTTCCTAGGAAGATGTTGCTGCGGCTGAGGTCGAAGAGGTTGCTGCCTGTGTTCTCCTCAAGGATTTTGATGGATTCCTTTCGCACATTGAGGTCCTTCATCCATTTTGAGTCTATTTTTGTGTGTGGTGTAAGGAAATGGTCCAATTTCATTTTTCTGCATGTGGCTGTCCAATTTTCCCAGCACCATTTATTGAAGAGGCTGTCTTTTTTCCATTGGACATTCTTTCCTGCTTTGTCGAAGATTAGTTGACCATAGAGTTGAGGGTCTATTTCTGGGCTCTTTATTCTGTTCCATTGATCTATGTGTCTGTTTTTGTGCCAGTACCATGCTGTCTTGATGATGACAGCTTTGTAATAGAGCTTGAAGTCCGGAATTGTGATGCCACCAACGTTGGCTTTCTTTTTCAATATCCCTTTGGCTATTCGAGGTCTTTTCTGGTTCCATATAAATTTTAGCATTATTTGTTCCATTTCTTTGAAAAAGATGGATGGTACTTTGATAGGAATTGCATTAAATGTGTAGATTGCTTTAGGTAGCATAGACATTTTCACAATATTTATTCTTCCAATCCAGGAGCATGGAACATTTTTCCATTTCTTTCTGTCTTCCTCAGTTTCTTTCATGAGTACTTTATAGTTTTCTGAGTATAGATTCTGTGTCTCTTTGGTTAGGTTTATTCCTAGATATCTTATGGTTTTGGATGCAATTGTAAATGGGATTGACTCCTTAATATCTCCTTCTTCTGTCTTGCTGTTGGTGTAGAGAAATGCAACTGATTTCTGTGCATTGATTTTATATCCTGACACTTTACTGAATTCCTGTATAAGTTCTAGCAGTTTTGGAGTGGAGTCTTTTGGGTTTTCCACATATAGTATCATATCATCTGCAAAGAGTGATAATTTGACTTCTTCTTTGCCGATTTGGATGCCTTTAATTTCCTTTTGTTGTCTGATTGCTGAGGCTAGGACCTCTAGTACTATGTTGAATAGCAGTGGTGATAATGGACATCCCTGCCGTGTTCCTGACCTTAGTGGAAAAGCTTTCAGTTTTTCTCCATTGAGAATGATATTTGCAGTGGGTTTTTCATAGATGGCTTTGATGATATTGAGGTATGTGCCCTCTATCCCTACACTTTAAGAGTTTTGATCAGGAAGGGATGCTGTACTTTGTCAAATGCTTTTTCAGCATCTATTGAAAGTATCATATGGTTCTTGTTCTTTCTTTTATTGATGTGTTGTATCACATTGACTGATTTGCGGATGTTGAACCAACCTTGCAGTCCTGGAATAAATCCCACTTGGTCGTGGTGAATAATCTTTTTAATGTACTGTTGAATCCTATTGGCTAGTATTTTGTTGAGTATTTTCGCATCTGTGTTCATCAAGGATATCGGTCTATAGCTCTCTTTTTTGGTGGGATCCTTGTCTGGTTTTGGGATCAAGGTGATGCTGGCCTCATAAAATGAGTTTGGAAGTTTTCCTTCCATTTCTATTTTTTGGAACAGTTTCAGGAGAATAGGAATTAGTTCTTCTTTAAATGTTTGGTAGAATTCCCCCGGGAAGCCATCTGGCCCTGGGCTTTTGTTTGTTTGGAGATTTTTAATGACTGTTTCAATCTCCTTACTGGTTATGGGTCTGTTCAGGCTTTCTATTTCTTCCTGGTTCAGTTGTGGTAGTTTATATGTTTCTAGGAATGCATCCATTTCTTCCAGATTGTCAAATTTATTGCCGTAGAGTTGCTCATAGTATGTTCTTATAATAGTTTGTATTTCTTTGGTGTTAGTTGTGATCTCTCCTCTTTCATTCATGATTTTATTTATTTGGGTCCTTTCTCTTTTCTTTTTGATAAGTCGGGCCAGGGGTTTATCAATTTTATTAATTCTTTCAAAGAACCAGCTCCTAGTTTCGTTGATTTGTTCTATTGTTTTTTTGGTTTCTATTTCATTGATTTCTGCTCTGATCTTTATGATTTCTCTTCTCCTGCTGGGCTTAGGGTTTCTTTCTTGTTCTTTCTCCAGCTCCTTTAGGTGTAGGGTTAGGTTGTGTACCTGAGACCTTTCTTGTTTCTTGAGAAAGGCTTGTACCGCTATATATTTTCCTCTCAGGACTGCCTTTGTTGTGTCCCACAGATTTTGAACCGTTGTATTTTCATTATCATTTGTTTCCATGATTTTTTTCAATTCTTCTTTAATTTCCCGGTTGACCCATTCATTTTTTAGAAGGATACTGTTTAGTCTCCATGTATTTGGGTTCTTTCCAAACTTCCTTTTGTGGTTGAGTTCTAGCTTTAGAGCATTGTGGTCTGAAAATATGCAGGGAATGATCCCAATCTTTTGATACCGGTTGAGTCCTGATTTAGGACCAAGGATGTGATCTATTCTGGAGAATGTTCCATGTGCACTAGAGAAGAATGTGTATTCTGTTGCTTTGGGATGAAATATTCTGAATATATCTGTGATGTCCATCTGGTCCAGTGTGTCGTTTAAGGCCTTTATTTCCTTGCTGATCTTTTGCTTGGATGACCTGTCCATTTCAGTGAGGGGAGTGTTAAAGTCCCCTACTATTATTGTATTGTTGTTGATGTGTTTCTTTGATTTTGTTATTAATTGGTTTATATAGTTGGCTGCTCCCACGTTGGGGGCATAGATATTTAAAATTGTTAAATCTTCTTGTTGGACAGACCCTTTGAGTATGATATAGTGTCCTTCCTCATCTCTTATTATAGTCTTTGGCTTAAAATCTAATTGATCTGATATAAGGATTGCCACTCCTGCTTTCTTCTGATGTCCATTAGCATGGTAAATTCTTTTCCACCCCCTCACTTTAAATCTGGAGGTGTCTTCGGGCTTAAAATGAGTTTCTTGGAGGCAACATATAGATGGGTTTTGTTTTTTTATCCATTCTGATACCCTGTGTCTTTTGACAGGGGCATTTAGCCCATTCACATTCAGGGTAACTATTGAGAGATATGAATTTAGTGCCATTGTATTGCCTGTAAGGTGACTGTTATTGTATATAGTCTCTGTTCCTTTCTGATCTACTACTTGTAGGCTCTCTCTTTGCTTAGAGGACCCCTTTCAATATTTTCTGTAGAGCTGGTTTGGTATTTGCAAATTCTTTCAGTTGTTGTTTGTCCTGGAAGCTTTTAATCTCTCCTTCTATTTTCAATGATAGCCTAGCTGGATATAGTATTCTGGGCTGCATGTTTTTCTCGTGTAGTGCTCTAAAAATATCATGCCAGCTCTTTCTGGCCTGCTAGGTCTCTGTGGATAAGTCAGCTGCCAATCTAATATTTTTACCATTGTATGTTACAGACTTCTTTTCCTGGGCTGCTTTCAGGATTTTCTCTTTGTCACTGAGACTTGTAAATTTTACTATTAGGTGACGGGGTGTGGGCCTATTCTTATTGATTTTGAGGGGCGTTCTCTGAACCTCCTGAATTTTGATGCTCGTTCCCTTTGCCATATTGGGGAAATTCTCCCCAATAATTCTCTCCAGTATACCTTCTGCTCCCCTCTCTCTTTCTTCTTCTTCTGGAATCCCAATTATTCTAATGTTGTTTTGTCTTATGGTGTCACTTATCTCTCGAATTCTCCCCTCGTGGTCCAGTAGCTGTTTGTCCCTCTTTTGCTCAGCTTCTTTATTCTCTGTCATTTGGTCTTCTATATCACTAATTCTTTCTTCTGCCTCATTTATCCTAGCAGTGAGAGCCTCCATTTTTGATTGCACCTCATTAATAGCTTTTTTGATTTCAACTTGGTTAGATTTTAGTTCTTTTATTTCTCCAGAAAGGGCTTTTATATCTCTCGAGAGGGTTTCTCTAATATCTTCCATGCCTTTTTCGAGCCCGGCTAGAACCTTGAGAATTGTCATTCTGAACTCTAGATCTGACATATTACCGATGTCTGTATTGATTAGGTCCCTAGCCTTCGGTACTGCCTCTTGTTCTTTTTTTTGTGTTGAATTTTTACGTCTTGTCATTTTGGCCAGATAAGAGTAAATGAAGGGGCAAGTAAAATGATAAAAGGGTGGCAACAACCCCAGGAAAATATGCTTTCACCAAATTAGAAGAGATCCAAAATCGTGAGTGGGGAGAAAGGGGATAAAAAGAGGTTCAAAAAGAAAGAAAGAAAAAAAAAGAAAAAAGAAAAGAAAAAAATTTTTTTTTAAAAAAGAAAACACCTGAGAAAAATGTAAAAAAGAAAAAATATATATATTAGATAAACTAGTAAAAAATCGTTAAAAAAGAAAAAGGTAACAGTTAAAAAAAAAAAATTTTACCCGAAGGCGAGAAGAAAAAAAAAAAAATGAAAAAGAAAAAATTAAATTAACTGCAAGACTAAAAAAAATCACAGGAAAAAAGCCATGAGTTCAGTGCTTGGCTTTCTCCTCCTCTGGAATTCTGCTGCTCTCCTTGGTATTGAAACCGCACTCCTTGGTAGGTGAACTTGGTCTCGGCTGGATTCCTGTTGATCTTCTGGGGGAGGGGCCTGTTGTAGTGATTCTCAAGTGTCTTTGCCCCAGGCGGAATTACACCGCCCTTACCGGGGGCCTGGGTGAGTAATCCGCTTGGGTTTGCTTTCAGGAACTTTTGTTCCCTGAGCGCTTTCCGTAGAGTTCCGGAGGACGGGAACACAAATGGCGGCCTCCTGGTCTCCAGCCCGGAGGAGCCGAGAGCCCAGGGCCCCACTCCTCAGTGCGCCCTCAGAGAACCGCGCCCAGTTACTCCCGTCTGCCTGACCTCCGGCCGTGCTCCGAGATCACCGAGCCTGCGACCGGTTCAAGGTAACCCCGAGCTGTGAGCTTACTGTCTCTGCAGCCGGCTTTCCCGTTCTATCAATACCCGCAAGCTCTGCGACACTCAGACACCCCCCATCCTTCTGTGACCCTGCGGGACCTGAGGCCACGCTGACCCCGCGTGGGCTTCGCCCCGGTTTAGCCTCTGGAGCGATGTCCCTCAGCGAAACATACTTTTAAAAGTCCTGATTTTGTGCGCGGTTGCTCCGCCGCTTGCCAAGAGCCGGCCCCTCCCCCCGGGGTCTATCTTCCCGTCGCTTTGGATTCACTTCTCCGCCGGTCCTACCTTTCAGAAAGTGGTTGTTTTTCTGTTTCCAGAATTGCTGTTCTTCTTCTCTTCGGTCTGCCGATGGATTTTCAGGTGTTTGCAATCTTTAGATAAGCTATCTAGCTGATCTCCGGCTAGCTGAAGCAGTCTCAGCTTGCTACTTCTCCGCCAACTTGACTCCCCTGTAGTTCCTTGCTATGTGGTCCTTTTCATAGACAATTTACAGCAATGCTGGATTACTTCTTCCGGGTCAGCAGGAGACTCTGTCTCTATTCTGCTAACACAGAGTTTTGTGTAATGTTAAGACTTAATCATAGGCATGAAACCCAAACACTTTGCTATATTCTATTGTTAGAAGCAGGTCACAGTTCCCACACGCACTGAAGAGGAGAGGATTATATGGTGCATCATCAGGGGAAAGAAATCCAGGGAACATTTTACAATTTTCCCTACAACAGCATAGAGATTATTGATTTGCAGTGATTTTGTAATTTCTTAAGATTATCTTATAATAACAGGTACAACAGAGGTAGCCAGTGATGTCAGGTAAAATTTGATCAACTTTGAGGAAAATCTGACATTCATTAATATAAACACAGAGTCTTTATGAGGAAAGAATCTGTGATTATTTCACCGTATATTTTATTTTACTTTTGACTTTCATTTATTAACTCCACTTTTATAGGACATCAGTAAGAATGTGGTGTTCTTTTTTAACAACTTGACCAAAGCAAGTCAATATTTAAGGGGAAAAAAAACCAATATTGGTTCTTCCACTAAGAAAAAGAACCTGTGAATAATATTAGTGCAAAGATCTGTAAATAGTGCACTGCCATTTTCCCTGAGGAAATAAAAATCTAATCAGAATATAGAGTTTATATAAGAAATGCAAAGAATATTGTGGAAACAAAGGTAACAGAACAAATAATTCCAGTCATACGTGTCCTGGCAGTTTATAAAAGGAGGTGAAATTTAGATGGAATTGTCAGAATTGGGTAAATGGAGAAAGGGGCATGGGGAGTAGTAGAGAGAAATGGATCAGTTTGTGCAAAAGCTATTAGATTGAAAGAAAATGTCTTTGAGGTATATTAAAGAGGTAATTATGGTTGATGTTTAGGAATCAATCAGAAAAGACTAATAATAGGTTTAATTGTTAAGCTACATTGGGGGCAGTTCAATAAAAAGTATGCAGTTTGAGCTATAGAGTAATATTTTATACCTTAGGCAACAGGGATTTGTGGTGGCTGGATAACATCTGTACACTAAAAAGGAGATTAATTAGCATGGGAGTTATTTTAAAGGTAATGGATTTACAGATTGGGAGAAAATAAAAATTGGTAGGTATTTATAATTTTATCTAGAAAAAGTTAAGTAAAGGAAAAAGAAATGGTTGTCATTGCCTAATACCTAAGGCTTCCTGGATGATCTGAAAGAGATGGTGAGTAAAAGTGAAGAGCTGATAAACAGACTCTCAAATTATAACGAGGAAAAAGGAAAAGATAAAGGAAGAAAAGGGCGCCTCAGGGCTCCGTCAGTTAAGCATCTGCCTTCGGTTCAGGTCATGTTTCGAGAGTCCTGGGATCAAGTCCCACAGTGGGCTCCCTGCTGCACAGGGAGACTACTTCTCCCCGTACCCCTCCACCCACTCATTCTCTCAATCTCTCTCCCTCTTTTCCCTCTCTTTCAAATAATAAATAAATAAAATATTTTTTTTAAAAAAGGAAAGGGAAGAAGAGTTTCCTGCATGCAAGGGATACTGAGTCTAATCAATGCATAGTTGGTGTTAAACATGTCTAATAAATGAGGACTGGAATTTCCATCAGTTAATGTTAAGAATTTTAAGGCAAGTTCCCATGAATTTCTGTGTTACATCTACGTTGGTGGCCAGACATAATATATATCAAAAATTCAGCTCACAGATAATGAAGGATTAAATGAAAGTCCATGGAAGCTGGGATGATAAAGAATTATAAACCATATCTAACTAAAAGAAAATCACTTGACTGTATGAAGTAAGAGGGAAGTGTTGAAGATAAATAACCCTTATATTTCTAGCTCAAGAAAAATCAGCAATTGTGATGTCATTAACAGAGATAGCATACAAAAGAGGGAAAGCAAATGTAGTGAGTATCTACTGATAATAGTTTAAAAATATTCATATCTAAATGATTGAAATCAAAAGAGAAAATATGGTATTATATGAAATGCAGCATTAGGTAACAGAATAACAAGGTTAATTAGAACAACAAGTTATTTTTTATTTATATAATGCTTATTTATTTTCTTAATAATTTCAAAAATTTTTTGTTGAAAGGATAAAGCATCTTAACTTGTAAAAATATTTACATTGTTTTAATATTTTTATTGGGTGAAATGAGGAAAAAGTGGGAGTGATTTAATTGAAGTAGGTGAGAATATTGAACCTGCTATGAAACTCAAATAGATCTTTAGGTGAAAACAATCAATTTTCTACAAGAAACATTTTAACAAATGCATCATTTAGAACATAAATAATTCAAAGGTTTCATGGTATAGTCTGTCTGAGTTGTGTATTGCTGCATAACAAATGACCCTAAAATTTAGTGGCTTACCAGGGAATGGCAAACTATGACCCATGGGTCGTACTCTGTTTACAGGTTCTTCACCTCTAAGTGAAGAGAAGTTTTACATTTTTTAAAGGTTTATAAAAGAAAAAAAAAAAGGAAATATGCAACAAAGGTCATAAGTGGATCGCGTATATACCTGTTCATAAACATTTGGTAACCACTGGCCCCAAGTGTCTACAAGCATTTGTCATTATTTTATAGTTCAGACAGGGCCTGACAGGGATGGCTCCTCACTGCTTCACATGGTTTTGGCTGGAGTAACTACAGTGGGTCTGGAAAGTCTTAAATGGCCTGAATCACGTGACCAGCAATTGTTTCTTAATCTTGGTTTTTTACCTTAGCTGGATCTTCCAGATGAAAGGCCTGGTGACTCTCAGTTGAGAAGGCTTGTAGACCTAAACTCCTTACTTTCCATGGGCTTTTAAGACTTCTCTATTTGCTATTTGGGCTTCCTCACAGCATGGTGGAGTTTTTAAAATGAAGCATTCCAAGAAAGCTGAGATTAGAGGATGCAGATCTCTTAAGACTCAGCTCCAGAGGTTACAGAGGATCCTTTTAGATCCTTTCTGTTGGTTGAGGGCTGTTACATTGCTAGGAAAGGAATTAGAACCCAGAGTTGTTGGAAGGAAGGGTAGAATATCCCTCTTCCATTTATCAGATAATTCTTAGAATAAAGCTATTATTGAAAACCCTGAATAGGCAGGAAAACTTTATACAATTTAATCAATAATAATTTAATTTTGATGAGGAGATTCAGAATATGTTAGAGTAATTTTAGTTGTATGGTGTTATATAAATAATTTCTAGTTTCTCAAGCTTTTGCCAATGTTTTCTGGATCTAAACAAAGATTAAAAGCTAACCCAGGGGGCGCCTGGGTGGCTCAGTGGGTTAAGCCGCTGCCTTTGGCTCAGGTCATGATCTCAGGGTCCTGGGATCGAGTCCCGCATCGGGGTCTCTGCTCAGCAGGGAGCCTGCTTCCTCCTCTCTCTCTCTCTCTGCCTGCCTCTCTGCCTAATTGTAATCTCTGTCAAATAAAATAAAATAAAATAAATTAAAAGCTAACCCAGTACTTTGAATTTGCAAAAGAACTTGTTTCAACAACTTTCTTTCTTTCTTCCTTCTTTCTTTTCCTTTTTACTTTTATTCATTAAATCTAATGTAAAGGTTAAACCCAATTTTTGGAATTATAATTTTATATTAACATACTAGAGAAGTATGTCTGCCAAAATTTGAAGTAACATTTCAGAGTTAAAAGCATACTAGGGTATATATTAGCTCAGTAATTGGTACAGACTAATGGTACAGGCATTTGTAAAGAAATGACAACTGTTTGTAGTACAAGTGTCAGAGTATATAATGTAAGGGAAAATTTAATAAGGACAATTAAATATTCTTGTGGAAATTAAAGTTTTAACATTCATGTTTCTTTTTTAAATGTCTCTAACAAATATATATTATTTAGTTTATAGACTTTTCTGATTTTCTTTAAAATAGCATCATGAAATTTCTCTATTAATAGCAGTGGTGATAAATTCATAGAAAGGATATCTGGATTTTCTTTTTTGAGCTTATTACAGGAAATTATTCAGAATGCTGTTAGTAAATTTTATCTGTGTTAGACCTTAAAGAAAACAAAACACTATTAACTAATCAAAATTATTTCTTCTTATTATATTTGTATAAGATCATAATTCCCGTTTTCTATAGTTGTGGAGTAGAACTCATTTTTAAATAATATAACTTACTTGAAAGAATGCATTGTAAATACACACAACAGATGTGTTTGTATTGTGTGTATCCCTAGGAATATATAAATGCACCTGTCATAAAAATTTAAATATCACATACATAATATTAATATGTTTCTTATAATGATTCAATGGAGAGAAATTTACTGTTTTGTAAGCTAATCAATTGCTGCAGTTTCCAAAATCCAAGACTCTTGGTCAGAGACAAAGGACTGTATTACTATATTAGAGGAGGCAACCTGAACTTGGTGTAGATGGATGCTTCAAATATTATTTGCATCACAGCCAAGAAACCCTGAAGTTAAGAAACACCAAACTTTTAATGAAATGCTGTCTGGGGACACCTAGGTGGCTCAGTTGGTTAAGTTGCTGCCTTCAGCGCAGGTCATGATCCCAGGATTTGGGGATAGAGTCCTGCATCGGGCCCCTTGCTCAGTGGGGAGCCTGCTTCTCTCTCTGCCTCTGCCTGCCGCTCTGCCTGCTTGTGTTTTCCCTCTCTCTCTCTCTCTCTCTTTCTCTCTCTGACAAATAAATAAATAAATAAATTCTTAAAAAAAAAAAATGCTGTCAAATCTTTCTAAACTTTGCCAGAGGGTAAACATTGTCTTTATTAAACTTTAACATATTTGTTCTCTGCTCTAGAGCAAACTACTATCTCTGTCTAAAGCCATTCATTATACAAACATCCAAGAAAAGATAGTCTAGACAAATCAATCAGTGTCTTTGGTTGTATGATATGCAGAAATGCATGAGAACCATGGAGAATTGCCTCACAAAATAGATTATAGTCTTCTAACTCTCCAGTTTAAAATATGAACCATGTGTGTTTACACACAAAAATACATAATATAATCATTTGAATTTCTTCTGAAAACATGAAGATTTCATTAACAACAATAGCAGCATAATCCATGAATTTAAAATCCGAGATATGGGGCTTTTGACACTAATATGTTAGTCTCATTACCATAGAAATGCAATTCTGAAATGATTTCCTTTATCCAGGTCACTATTATTAAAGCAAACAAACACAAATGCTTCCCCTATTAGTGGGATGGCATTAATGAAATTTTTGTTGTGGGTTGTGGGCTCATGAGTTGGAAACATGTTGACTCTGAATACCTGATTAGAATCCCCTTATGGAAATTAGACTACAAATAATAATGTAATAGGTCACAATTTATAGGAAATCCCACCTAACTAGTCACATGACCAATTGAATTGTTCATTAGTAAACAGATATTTCTTATAGTTTGTTTAAACCTATCTGTGGAATAGATGCTAGAGCAAGAGGAAAATTAATTGAGAGCTTAGAGAATGTTAATATGATTCTATGTCTTTTACAATTAGTGTGACCATATAATTTGTCATCCAAATAAAATCATATTTAGAATATAAAAAGATACAATTAATTATTCTACCATGGAAACAGACATTAATCTAGATTGCTTTTGATAGACCAGGATGTATAAGTATATATAAATAGGTTATATCACCATCAATGAGTTGTTTTTTTCTTTCCTTCTAAAGGATGTCATACAGACATTTAATATCAAAAGTTATTGGGTCCTGGAAATGACAGACATTTTAAAGAAGATGTCACTTCACCAGTATATATTAGATGAGGCCCAATGGACAAGTTCACTTCAATTTGGTTTTAATATTCATAACTTACACCATAAAGTTCTATATTTATTGTGCATTGTTCTGTTACTAGCACTGTGCTGTAAACTTCCCATCAATTATTTCATTTAATCCTCACTTTATTCTATCATAGAGTTTTTATTAATCTCATAATTTTATAGGTGAAAAAACTAAGCCCAAGGAGACTCAGTGATGTATGCAAAATCACACAGTCTATATGGGGTGGAGCCAGGATTTGGACCCAGTCAGTTTGACTTTTGTGATGTAGATATGTTCTTAGTATCAACATGTCAACTTTGTTACTCAACTATGTTTTTATTTTGAAATGGATAATCACTAGGGCAAAGCACCAATGACTTTAGTTTACTTTCACTAGGTGGTGGGAAACTAGTTGGCCATTTATATTTGTTTATTTTACACAAAACAGGTAGGAAAAAAATGACCTCAACCATGGATATTGCTGAGCTAAAGTGAGTTGGTTCTTATACTTAAACTCCACAAAATGTTGCCATATTCTGAAATATGGATCTCATTATTTGGGTTGACCAGTTGAACCATATTTTGATAGTAGACATGGAAAATTCAGCTGATGATGAATGGATTAATTCTACCCGGGGGGAAGATAAAAGTGAAACCCTCCTGAAATTACCCATCCCCTTCTGCCTACTCTATTATGCTGATTTATACCTTAATCTGCTAGATGAGGCCATAAAATGAAGATGTGAACTTAGAAAACTGAGTCAGCTAAAGGAGAATTTTATGTATGTATCTCCCTGCTCATTAGGAAATGTCTAGAGAGTTAGTCTTTCATTCAGCCTTCAAACACGATAAGAAATCACAACTATTATGACTACAAGTCTATAATAAGAACTAATAGTCTATGATAAAAGTACCAACATAAGCATCCATAGGGGAAAGAAAAAACAAAAAAAATTCTTTGATCACAACATCCAACCAGAAAGCTGAGGGGTAAAATGAAATTCCTTCTTCTTTATAGTCTCAAATTAAGGTCTGCTCAAATTAGGTCTATTAAAAAAAATGCTTCATGGGCGCCTGGGTGGCTCAGTGGGTTAAGCCGCTGCCTTCGGCTCAGGTCATGATTTCAGGGTCCTGGGATCGAGTCCCGCATCGGGCTCTCTGCTCAGCAGGAGTCTGCTTCCTCCTCTCTCTCTCTCTGCCTGCCTCTCTGCCTACTCGTGATCTCTCTCTGTCAAATAAATAAATAAAAATCTTTAAAAAAATGCTTCAGCCTTATTAATGACAGTTCTATTATTATTATCCCTCAAACACACACACACACACACACACACACACACACACACACACACTTTTAACATTTCTCTCAGTAGTTCATTACCCAAACTATCGGTACCACTCTCTTTCCCCCATGACCATGATCAGGAATAAATGTAGAACTTAAAGATCATTTAGTGTTGTCTATAATTTCAAGAAAAAACTTAATCTGAGGCAGGCATGAAGCTTATTGATATGATGGTGATGATGAAAAAATCTTCACACAGAAGGATCATAGTTTTGGATGGAAAGGTAATTCAGTAATTACAATTATGCATATTATATGTTGTAATAATGCTCTGCATCAGATTGAAAGAACAGATGTGCAAGATACCCATGAGAGATGATGTTTAAGCTGAGTTTTGAAGGTGTACTTGGTTACCCATACAGAACCGGGGAAATTGTATCTTATTAAAAAATACTGTCCAGGTAAGATATTTATGCATGATACTAGAATGCAAGTTTTATAAACTAGGAAGGATATCTTATTTTATAAGTCCTAGTTTGGGCTCCTTGCTCAGCCCTACCTTTCTTCTTCTCCCTCTCCTCTGTCCCTCTGCTCTTTCTTTCTCTCTCTCTCTCCCTCTAAAATAAATAAATAAATCTTAAAGTTATTTTTTTGAAATGAAGCTGTGGGGTTCTTTATTATTTAAATATGTATTTCTTCTCCTAAGTTAAACCATGAAGATAAAATGTGCCATAGTAAGCTATGCAAACTTTATTCTCAAATTAATGGAGAGAGGCACATGGGTGGCTTAGTCAGTTAGTGTCTGCCTTTAGCTTAAGTCATGATCTGGGGTCCTAGGATCAAGCACCACATCAGGCCCCCTGCTCCATGAAGAGCCTGCTTCTCCCTCTCCATCTGCTCTACTTCCTGCTCACACTCTCTCTTAACCTCTCTCTCTCTTCCAAATAAATAAATACATAAATATTAAAAATATAAATTGATGGAGAGTCATAGAATGATAGAATAATATAGGAGTTGGTAAGTTAAATTTTATAGTCAAGGACAGTGATTCTAATAACAGAGCAAAGATAGAATTGAAAAGAATCAACATAGTAGAAATAAAGAGAAGCACATTCATGCATGTGTTATCTCATTCTTGAACAAATATGCACTGAGCACCAAACATATGTAGCTATCTGTGCTAGCCACAGGAATACAGGTGACAATAAGGCAAACTTGGGCTTGACCTTGTCAGGTTTGTAGTCTAAAAGTTCAGAGAAATACTGAATTAGTAAAGTGAAGTTTGATGAATGCTAAAATTAATACAATAAGCATGACAGAATAATCTAAAGATTGATGTAAACATATAAAATAATTGTACAGTGAAATACAAATTTCAGTAGAAGTGAAGTAGGTGGAGTGGAGGAAAAAGACTGTCCTAGGCAAAGGGTAAAGCATAAGCAAAGAAGAAGCCAAAGAACAATGACTGAGTTAGTAGAATGGGACAGGAGAAACAGTGAGGAGCAAGTCTGGAGAAATAGGCTGGGAAGAATTTAGTATTTTCTCTGAAGTCAAAGAGACACTATAAAAGGAAAGATAAATTAAAGGAGAAGATGAATGAATGTAGAATAAGTTGTTAAAAGCTTGGACTAGGATAAACAATGATTATGTCAGAAGTGATGAAGAAGTAAAGAATTTTTAGATGTTTTGGGTGTTCAAATCAACAGGAAGGGGAAATGGTGATTGAAATGAGATAAAAAATGAGAAAAATTATTTTTAACTTTCAAGACTATATTTATTTGTCTCTAGAAGGTATAGTCAGCTTTGTGTTTTTTCCTACTTGGAGAAATTATGTATCTTATTTATAACAATATATATTTCTGTATTTAGGTTCTTTTGGATTGGTTGATAGACATACATAGGTAGATAGATAGATAGATAGATAGATAGATTTAAAAAACTATACCCAAGCAAATATATTCAAAAGTTTGATATAAAACTAAACTAAAATAAAATAAAGTGACTAATTAAAAAATGATGCAAGCCAATTTTGCAAGTTAACATATTTAAAATCTGCATTATGGCCAACAGGTTGGAGATTCAGGTCAGAGTGGATTTTGCACTCTTAGTTTGAAGACCGAAAACAGAATTACTTTTTCTTTGGGAAACTTTCCTTGTTTTGGATGATGCTCACTGATACTGGGGAGAGTAATATGCTTTACTCAAAGCCAACTGGTTGTCAATGTTAATTACATCAAAAAGAGACTTTATAGCACATCTAGACTGATGTTTTACCAAAATCTTGGCATCATAATGTAGCCAAGTTGACATATAAAATAACTGCCACAAGATTATAGCAAGATAGATGAAGAGCAGGATATCTTGGTACACAGAGGCCAAGAGTGAATGTTTGGAGGACAGAATGGTCAAAAGTTTTGAGTAATCCTGAAAAGTCAAACAACTCAAGTACTAAAAGACATCATTTAAATTTATTTGTGTTAGTAAGCAGTAATAATAAGAGTTTAGACAACCAGGATAAAGTCCAATATAAGACAGCAGTCCTAAAAATGCACAGATAAAAAAGAGCTTATTTGGTAGCCTCTATTGAAATTCAACAACTGGTTGATGCTGGTGATGGAGGGGAAAATGTCAAGGATAGCTTTGGTCATGGGATCAATGTCATTCACTAAGCATCAAATGCAAGAGATAGATAGGTGTGGAAGACGGAGTTTGAATTATGTGTTCAACTTGGTATCAAATTGCACCTAATTGCATGCCATTTAGTAAAGGTCAGCCAGCTTTGTGAATTAATGACTTTAGACAGAAAAATTTGCTAGAATTAAAAAAAAAAAAAAAAAAGAAGAGGAAAATTCTTCCCTTCCCCCCACCCCCGACCCTGGGGACAAAACACATTAAGAAATGAGAAAAAGAGATTGAGAATAAGTGGGATGAAGAAAATGATTTTTTCCTTCTGTGCTGTCATTTTGCGCTTAGGACTTTGAAAGTACTTAACATATCCAAACCTACATTATGAGGTAGACCATATATCAGTATCAGTAATCAAATTGAGCCTCTGGAAAAGTAAGTAACTTGCCCAAATTGCTTGTTAAAAGAGCGTGATAAAAAAACAAAACAAAACAAAACAAAACAAAACAAAAAACTTCCCTTTCTTTAAACTAAAGTAGGTTCTCATAAGTCCTAAAAAGGTCAAGAAAGTTGTTGTGGTATGCAAAATAATGCCCCCCTCTCAGATGTCCACACCCTAATCCCTGGAATCTGCGAATATGTTACTTGAAATGACACAATTAACTTTGCAGATAGAATTAAGTCAGGAGATTATCCTGGATTTCTTACATGGGTTTAATATAAGTAATCTCATGAGCTCATAAAAGTGGAAGAGGGATGGAGAAGAGTCATAAAAGAAATACAAAGATGGAAGAAGAGACAGGAGAGATTTGAAGTGAAAGAAGGATTCAACTACCATTGTGTATTTGAAGATGAAGATGGATATCTCAAGTTGAGCAATGTTGGTGGCTTCTAGGAGCTGAGAAGGGCTCTCACTTGACAGCCATCAAGGAAATACGAATCTAAATAGAGGGTTCCAGAAGGAATGCGGCCCTGCATTCTAGATTTTAGCTACTAATACTGTGTCAGAAATATGAGGTAATAAATACACATTGTTTTAGGCAAGTTTGAGCCTGTTTGTTATGGCAACAATAGAAAACTAATACACCTATATTAGGTTATTTGTATGAACATGTTTTGCATATGTTTTACTAAGTGGTAGAGAGAGAAAAATATTAATTAGAATATGAATACTGGTGCTGAAACAAACTGATGAACATCTTACTCCTATTTTGCTCATATTTATGTGACAATGAAAATGCATGAGAATGAAAAACAGTATAATCCAAATTTAATATAATTTTTATAATATAAATATTATTGAATAGAAAGAACATACAATTCTGTTGTTTTACAATTTTAAAGAACAACCAGAACTAGTCTTGATAATCAGGATAACACAGTCGTTTATGGTGTATGCTTTATCATGTCTAACAAATTCTCACTAAAATGAAATACTGAAGCCAATTCCATTTTCTAGCAGTAATAAGTTTTTGTTTTACCCCCAGGGATCTTGGGCCAATTCACCCAAGTGTAGATTGAAATGAACACTTCAGTCCCTCAGATTCTTAGACCTATGATACCAAAACATTTCCTATACACAATATGTTGGCCTTTTTTCCTTTTTTTCATTTTTGTACTTTCTGTTATTTATATCATATTTGTTCAAAATAGAGAATACTGGTTACTTTTTATTAGAGAAATAAATCATTGCTGAGAAGAAGTTGGTGTACAGATATTTAGTTTATTTTAGCCCATTTGTCTGGAATTATACTGTAAAATTGAACTGTGTGAAGACAGATTAGTTGAAGCTGGTCTTCATTGTAACATTAATAGGACAAGAAATGGCACCAAATGTTAATATTTAAGGCTCAGTGTGTTTCCACTGCAGGCTATGAAGTCAATGTGATTTAGTTTTCACTTTATTTTTAAAACTACTGAGAACTTCACAACATTCAAAAAGAGTGTTTTCCACTAGTTTATGGAAACAATGGCCCTATTATTTCTATTCTTTACAAATTCTATTTGCTATATTTCTTTTTGATCTCACACTTTCAATGATTCATTCCTTCTAGGCAGGAAAAAAAAAAAAAGCCATCAAAATAATCCCATCTTTTTTTCTGTTAGTTTGTACAAATCAAGACATGAGACTTTAATTTACTTAAAAGAGTAAATGTGATCTCCCTCACCCATTAACATAAAGTTAAATAAAAGTCTGGCTTTCCAGACAGTCATAGAAATTTCCTTTTTATTGTTGCCCAAAATTACTCTAATACTACCAAAGCTAACTTTACTGGATCCTTTGTTCAGGGCTGGATTATATATAACTTAGTGAATTATAATTGATAGATATGTTTCATTTTTTGAGGTGATGGTAAAGATTGCAGGATATGACGTTTCCCTCAGAAATTTGCTATCAAGATCAAATAAAAAGAAAAATACATAAAATCTTGGATGATATATGGTGACAGATTTTAAATGCTATTCTATTAGAAAGATAGACTTTGTGTAGTTGAGAATTTATCATGGTGTTTAAACCTAGGCAACGAAAATAAAATAGATGAAACCACTGGATTTTTATTTTCTTTTTCTTTCTTTTTTTTTCTCAGCAAAGTTACTGACTTAATCAAGCCTAAGTTGATGTTCTGATAACACCTAAGCAAACATTTACTGCAGCACATATCACAGGACATTGAATTGTGACTCTAGATGTATATATTTTCCCTGTGGTTTCTGTAGGTCACATTTGTATCTTTTTAAATTTTACTTTTCTTTTGGATCCCTGGTATTTAGCATAAAGCTAACTTAACATCGTTTTTACAATATATACATACAATACAATATTTTTTTCAAACTCTTACACTAACCCAAGCTAAGGTTAAGGTGGAATTTGAACCATGGTTTAACAGGATCCTGAAGATGCATTGGGAGCCTGGAGATCATAGGGAGGTTGATGTATAAGTACACACACACAGAGATTGGTGTACCTTCTTTATTTAGGATCCATGGAATTCTTTATGTCAAGTACTTTTTAGGAATTGTTGGATTCTGATCATTGCACCAAGGATATCTGGTCCAGTTCTACATTCACACCTAAGAAAATGCACTTGCTTTGTCCAATACTCAGTCCAGTGTGGACCAATCCTTTATTTCCACCTGTTCCCAACAGCTTCTCTACTAGTCAGGAATTCTGTAGTTGACTTATAGATACAAGTTAGGGAGAGAGACATCAAAGTGGGATAATCATCCTTACAGAACCACTTCTTCCTCTTCAATGTGTCAGTTCTCATATTTTTAATGATATCCCACTTCTGCTTACACCCATTTTTCACTCTGTAAAACTTGACCAAACATATCTTGATTTAAAATGTATGCTACTGTTTTCTATGGACACTGTCCATCTTATATGTTGTGGCAATACATTAAGAAATGATCTGACCGGGCGCCTGGGTGGCTCAGTGGGTTAAGCCGCTGCTTTCGGCTCAGGTCATGATCTCAGGGTCCTGGGATCGAGTCCCGCATCGGGCTCTCTGCTCAGCAGGGAGCCTGCTTCCTCCTCTCTCTCTCTGCCTGCCTCTCTGCCTACTTGTAATCTCTCTGTCAAATAAATAAATAAATCTTTAAAAAAAAAAAAAAAGAAAAAGAAATGATCTGACCAGTTGTAATGAAGGAAGAAAGTCCAAAGCCTTATATGTAATATTCTATAAAAAACCAACACAACATTCCAGATTTTCAAAGAAACTTCAGAAATAAAAGAAGGAAGGGGACTACAGTTAACACCATGTTCATGAAAGAGACAGTAAAGCTCTTTTTGACTTCCACAATTACCCTTTATGACCACAAATGATGAATTCCTGAAACTGTATATCCTACTACTAATTTTTCACCTATCTTAGGTTTAGAAGTCCTCCTTTTGTCTGACCATCTAACATATCACCACCAGTTGGAGCATGCAATATCCCCATCCACTTCAATGTCTCTTGCCAGTAAAGCTACCTAACCAATTTCACCTGAACTTTAAGGTTGACTAGAATCATAGGCAGGCAAAAAAAAAAAAAAAAAAAAAAAAAAAAAAAAATGATGAGACATTTAAGAGGCTAGCAGACTAAGAAAGAAATTATAAGTGGATCTTCAGCTGATAATATTAGCACCTGGTGAAACAGGGCCAGATGAAAAGCAACAACAACCTTAAATTAAAATAATAGGAACTTTCTGAGAGCTTTGGAAATTCATTATCTAGGGATTATTCTGCTTGCACTGAACACAATTTAATTAGTGGTTTTAGTCAGAGGTTGGAAAAAGTCTCAGTAAAAAGCCAAATAACAAATATTTTAGGACTGCCTGGTGATAAGGTCTCCCATGACTACACAACCCTGAGGAAACCATAGATAAGACAAGAATGAATGAGCATGATTATGTTCTAATAAAACTTTATTGACACAAACAGGCAGGGAGCCATATTTGACACCTTGAGCTGTAGATTGTCAGCTCCTGAACTAGATGAGCAAGGAGCAAATATATAAAAGGCAGAAGAGTTCTGAAGAAAAAACAAAATATTAGAATTTTGGAAACTAGAATCGGGAAACTTTAATAAAAAGTATTTCAGAAAGTAGAATTGAGGTAGCTCTAATATTAGAAGAAAAATTTTCCCTCAAAATAGAACTGCATATGCAGATTAGCTTTATTAATAACAATGGAAATTTGAAAGCAGAACATCTTAAACCTTAGAAATAAAAAGGACAAAGAATTGAATGGGACGAATCCTGTGCCTAGCTAGCAGTCCTTTCTTTCTTTCTTTCTTTCTTTCTTTCTTTCTTTTTTTTGTCAACAGAACATGTAATATAGATGTGTTAGTTTTCTAGGGCTGTCATAAAAATAAATAAAAACAAATTAATAAAATTAAGAAAAATACCACAGACTTGGTAGCTTAAGCAACAGAAACTTATGTTCTCACAGTTCTAAAGGTTAAAGGCTATTGGGCCTCAGATCTAGGTCTATTAAGGCCAATTTCTGATAAGAGCTTTTTTTCTGAGTTCATACAGCCACCTTGTTGCTTGTTTTCAAATTGCCTTTCTTCAGTGTACTGTTGGTTGGGGAAAGAGAACTGTCAGGTGTGTCTTTTGGGGAAGCATAGAGGGACAGTGAAAGAGTAAATCTTAAGCAGGGTCCATAGGCAACACCCAGCACAAAGCCAACACGGGACTCCATTTTAGGTCCATCTCAGGACGCTGAGATCATAACTGGAGCTGAAATCAAGAGCTTAACCAACTGAGCCATCCAGGTACCCCAGGTGTGTTCTTTTATAAGGGCACTAAACCTGTCCAATCAAGGTCCCAATCTTAGTACCCCATTTAACTATTTTATCCTCATCTCTAAAGACAGTCACATGGGGGGTTAGAGCTTCAACATAGGAATTTGGCTAGAATCCATAACAATAAAGATATTGTAAATGGGCAGTGCTAGGAAGACTAGAATTGTGTAACTAACAAATTAACATATGAAATGGAGGAGAAGTATCTTCAGGTAAAGCCTAGTTGAAGCTGAGAGCTAATTGTATTATATAGTATTGTAGCCAAACCTTAGAGTTATGGGATATGGGAAAAGAAAAAAGAGAAAGAAAAATTAACTTAAAAATCACTTTGTAAATAGGTGTTGAATAGAAGCATTTGAAATAGCACATATTAAAAAAAAAGAAATAGTACATTTCATGTGGTGGTTTGGGGTGTGCTGGGGAAAGTGAAGTTAGGGGAAGATGTTACGTCTCATTTTGCCTATAATAATGTAGAAATACATATTTCATCATGACCATTGGGAAAGAAAGTATGCAAATTAGAAAAATATACATTTCTCTATGTATGTGTGTGTATATATATATATATATATATATATATGATGAGATAAATATCAAGTCGATCAAATCAGCAATAATAGGATATAACAGAAGACAACAATATAAAATAAATAATAAACCTAAAGTAAGCAAAAAAACAATAAAGTTACATAAGATATAATTACTATTTGTTAAAATCTCCTAAAAAAGTTATGTCAGATAGGTTTTTTTTTTTTTTAAGATTTTAAGTACAAGTAGGCAGAGTAGCAGGTAGAGGGAGAACCAGTTCCCTTCTGAACAGAGAGAACAATGCAGGGCTTGATCCCAGGACCCCAAGATCATGACCTGAACCAAAGGCACACACTTACCTGACTGAGCCACTTGGGCACCCATGTCAAATAGTTTGTAAAATGTCTCATTTTTATATTATTTACAGGAAATTAAAAAAATGAAATGCTAAAGAAAGCATAAGAAATAAAAGAAAAAATGTGTCCAAGATAGACGTTAAATAACTTAAAATTATATAAAGCACAACTTAGGAAGGAGATATGTATCACATCATATATACATAAAACTACATAGAAAATGCTTAAAAGGGGATAATAAATATAAATAAATATAAATATAATATATGAATATATGTTATATATAATATAAAATATATTAAAGACAAATATAAATAAATATAAATAAAAATATTCAAAAAAGGTATAATTAATTAGCTATAATAAAATTGACCATGCTACTATGGCTAAATTTAATTCCAAAGCCAAATGTACTTGTCAATAATGAAATATTTTTCAATTTAATTCAGCTTTAAGTAGTTCTCCAAATATTAAGACTCATTTTTTTAAAAGATTTTATTTATTTATTTGACAGACAGAGATCACAAGCAGGCAGGGAGGCAGGCGGGGGGCAGGGAGAAGCTGGCTCCCCACTGAGCAGAGAGCCCAATGCAGGGCTCAATTGCAGGATCCTGAGACCATGACCCAAACTGAAGGCAGAGGCTTAACCAACTGAGCGAACCCGGTCCCCCTGAGACTCATTCTTTAATATCCTACATACACTTAAGAAAGTACTGTGCAAAAGAAAAAAAAATCTTAAAATTCTATGAATGCATAATGCCCATATAATTACAAGATGACCTCTTTATTTAAAACTAGTCATCATGAATAATTATTTAGATAAAAAATACTTGATGACATCAACTAGTATTTATGATAAACATATGTGCTAGTCCATTCCAAGTACCAGAGCTGGGTGATGTACAAACAACAAAAATTTATTTTTCTCATTCTGGAAGCTGAAAAGTCCAAGTTAAGGCACTAGCAGATTTGGTACCCGGTATGATGCCTCACATGGAAGAAGGGAAAGGGAGCTCTCTGGAGTCCCTTTTTTAAGTCGCTAATCTCATTCATGAGCGCTCTACCATGATGAGCCTATAACTCATAAAGTTCCAACCACCAAGTGCCATCACACTGGGATTATATTTCAACATTTGGGACAGAAACATTCTGTCTATAGCAAGGTATAAATACATCAAGGTATGAAATAGCATTGATAATAGTGTCCATCAATGTTTAGAAGGACATGCACTAAGTATTAGCTTTGCTACAAAGCACCATAAACTAGAAGGCTTAGACAACACAAATTTATTCTTTCATAATTCTGGAGGTTAGAAGTCTGAATTTAAAGGGTCTACAGGCCCATACCCTTCTGAATCCCAAGGAAGAATCCTTCCCGACCTCTTCCTAGCTTCTGGTGGTTGCTAGTAATTCATGGAGTTCATGAGCTCATAGATGTGTCACTCCAATTTCTGTCTTCATCCTCAGAGGATGCCCTCGTCTGTGCCTGGGGACCCCCATAATCCAAAATGACCTCATGTTAATGACTCCTGCAAAGATCCTATGTCTAAATATGGTCACACTCACAGGTACTGAGAGTGAAGGCTTCATTAGCTCTTTTCAGGGAAGACATTTAACTAACAACATTTGTTCTGAGTGTTATTTCTGGGTCATGGAGTTTATGGGTATCCTGTATTCTTATTTGGACCTAACATGATTTCCCAAATGTCTACAATGAATATAAATTAATGTAAGAATTAAAATGGACATTTAAAACCAAATTTAAGGGGCTCCTGTGTTGAGTAAGCATCTGCCTTTGGCTCAGGCCATGATCACAGGTTCCTGGGATCGAGTCCCACAAGAGGCTTCCTGCTCAGTGGGGAGTCTGTTTCTCCCTCTGTTCTTCCCCCTGCTCATTCTCTTTCTGTCTGTGTCAAATAAATACATAAAATCTTTAAAAAATAGAAACAAATTTAAAGGGATCATATAATATGATTTGAATATAATATTTTTCAAGGTTTATTTATTTTGAGAAAGAGAGAGAGAAAGCATGTGAGTGAGGGGAGGGGCCGGGGGAGAGAGAGAATCAAGCATACTCCACACTGAGTGCAAAGTCTGATATTGGGCTTGATCCCACAACTGTGACAGCCTGAGCCAAAACCAAGAGTTGGATGCTTAACCAACTGAGCCACCCAGGCACCCCTGAATATGATTCTTTAATCAGATTTAACTGACTTGTTCAAGTTACATTATGCTTTCAATTATGAATAGAGATAGAAATATACCAAATATATAATTAATCTGAATTGTAAGGTGAAAATCATTCAAGTACTCAGAAAAAAAAAAAAAATAGAAAAGAAACTATACCCCCCCTTATATAATCCCTATTTAATATACCCTTACTTAAGTGGGGGATAAGTACATGGACTTGCTCATAAATTGAAAAGCTGTAATGGAGAGAATTGTAGGGTTTATTTCCCCAGAATCTCCTTTTATAAAAGAGAAAAGATGTTCCTGCAAGTTGTAATTGGTTAAAGCTTCTCACATTCTTTCCTAGGGAAATTTTTTCAAACCATAATGTATGACTAAAATTCATAATTATGAATTTGGGAACAAATGCTTCCCTTTTTTGAAAAGAAATTCCATTTTAAAAGCATCATACACTGTTTTCCTAAAATTTGGCTTTGGGCATTAACTGATTTTCATCGATGAGAAGTACTGTTAGTTGAAAGTAACTGTGTAATTTCCAAATCCAGGAGAGGCAAACTGTCTTTTTTTGGTCATATGAATTATGATTTTACTGCATTTAGAGGATTTCAGTAAAATGGAAGCAATAAGGGAAGATAATTTAAGGGGATTAATAATTTTCAAAATGCCAGAGGCCAAATTATAATCAAGTTTTCATACATTTAGTTAATTAACACTTTGAAAGAGACTTAATTTATGTGGAATTTAGAGTACTCTTAATAGGTTAGACACATGTAATTGCCTCTAGTACCTATAATCATCTTGATGCATAATTTTCATGGATTAGGATGAAGATAAATGATCTGGAAAGCATTAGAATTCCAAAAATCTTGCTAAATGTTTATACCAATGTTCAAGTCCCTTGAAGAGCACTCTAATCTGTTACTTCATTTTTAAGAACCTTGTAACTATTTATTAATAAGATAAAGTAAACTTCTTGCTATAATTGATGTCAACATTGTATTATTTAGCAGTAACCTACTTGTTATTTATAGAAAGCATTATAGAGATAAAAATGAGTAGCTTTTCAGAAAAGTTTAACAAGGTTCTACTATGTTCAAAAAACTGTAGAAGAAATATAAGGCTCAGTTGTTGCTCTTAAAAGGTGTACATGTAGTTGGTAAGATAAGATTTGTTCAACAGTAAATAAAATGTGCATTAAGTCAATGAGACAATGTACAGAAAACAAATGAGCATACAGATATATTAACTCTTTTATAAATATTTGGGAGAGCTATGTACTTGAGTGTTTGTTCTTTTCTCCAGTTCCAGTATCAGAGATTTCAGCTAATGTATTAAGGTTATGCAGAAGAGATATCCTAACAGGAATTAATTCTAGAAGTTTCCACCCAAGGAATAAACTACATTTAATTTAATTACATTAAATGTAATTTCTTCCTTACGGCAGTGAGTGAAATTCGTATTCATATTGTTATTATATCATTATATATTATATAATAATAATATTATGAATATTATGAATATTCAGTCATGTTTCTTATTCTTCCTTCTCTTTCTCATTTTAATAAAAAGCAAGAAAGCCTCTGAGAAATATTTATTCTTTCTATATTTCTAAGTTTATAAACCTTGCTGGGTTTAAACACTTTTTAAATAACTTTATTTATATCTTCTACACTTTCCAGTGGTCACTTGAGATTAATGGAGATGTGCCTTACTTTCTGTTTCTCCCAAAATTTCATCATATCCCCCCTTTTTGAACTACTGCCTTAGAATTGAACTGATGCCCATTTGGACTCTTGCTGCACTTCCCAAAATATTTGATCATTACTATGCACTCTTCTTCTTCAACAGCATTAGAGTCTGGTGCCCCATTCTCTTGTCACCATATAAGCCTCAAATTAAATTTACAACAGTTTTGTTCATTCGTTCTTTCTTTCTTTTTTTTTCCTTCCTTCATTCCCTCCTTTCCTCTCTTTCTCTCTTCTTTCTTCTTTCATCAGTTACCTCATATCATTGACAGAAAAGAGAGAAAACAGAAAAACAAGCAGAAATCTCCATACTCTGAGCTCCTGTTTGCAGAATTCTAGACAAGATGAAGTTTGTTTTAAATGTTGAGATTGCAGTATTTATTTCTTAAGAATTTAGGATGACCTTGATAACATTTGGAGCAAGAAGAATTTTAGAACAGTATGAAGGTTCCATGCTTCTTGTCTTATCTTCTGTTTCTCCATGTTACTTCCCTTTTGTGTGGACCACTACAGCTTATCTCTGAACCTGAGCTGTAGTCAGTCCAGAAGACACTACTATCTTCTATCAGGATCATAAACTGAGCTGTTCTGCCTACACTTCTCTGTTACCCCTCGTTCACCATTAATATTTTAACTACACTTCTCTGTAAAACAAATTAATCTTCTTTTTTTCTTTTTTCTAGGCTAGATCAAGTTAGCACAAATATCTTACTTTTCAGGAGTGGGGTCTCATCCTGCTCAGTTTGTGTTCTGTTACTATGGTTGTGCTTTGTAAAATAGGCTTTTACAAAAATGAAAATGGTATAAAAGGGATAGCTTGAGATTGCATGGGTTCTCAAACACATGTGTTTATCTCTAGTCAAAATACCTAGTCAGGAACTAAGGACAGGTAAGTGACGTCTACAAGCCTCCTCTGTTCTCCCCTCAATTACTAAAAGTCACCGTAAACCTTTCTGGGAGAGAAGTACTCTTTCAAGCTGATTCAGCAAAGCTGATTCAACCAAGTTTAGGTCCTTGAGGTTCTTAAGACCAAGATTAATTAACTCAGAATGCATGGGGTAGTATTTAACTGTCAATCAGATGTGGGACTTTGGAAAAAAAGAAAAAAAAGATGGGACACTTGAGTAATTGGAAATTTTAGCTGGACCATATGAAATTGCTAATTTGGTCAAATTGGTTATATAATAACAAAAATCCATGCAATTTAAATTAATAGATAAAAAAATGAAATTATTCCATAGAGTAAGTCTAGGTGACAAAAACTTGAAAGTAGAAGCAGTGTATTTAGAATCCTAAACCAGCAAGAAACTTATTAGATCATAAATGAGCCAAACATTATTCAAAGGTACCTAAAAGCTGTTTAAATAGAAATTAAAAAAAAAAATTTCAAACTTAGCTCAAAAGCTTAGAAGGGAAACAATATATATCTACACACACACACACACACACACACACACACACTTTTTTTTTTTTTTCCAGTTTTCACTAAAGAAAAGGACTGGGGTGCCTGGACGGCTCAGTTGGTTAAGCATCTACTTTCAGTTCAGGTCATGATCCCAGTGTCTTGGGATCAAGTGCTAGGTCAGGCAACCTGCTCAGCAGGGAGCCTATTTTTCCTTCTTCCCTGGCCCCCTGCTGTGCTCTCTCTCTCTCTCTCTCAAATAAATAAATAAAAATCTTAAAAAAAATAAAATAAAAGAGGAAATGATTATTCTATGCATGCAAATCAGATGAGTGGAAACCATGACGAGAGCCTCTAAGACCTGCAGGGAGAAATACACAAAAGATAATCTCAGGGCTTTCAATAAAAACTGAGGACCCACTGAGCACATACCATAGGATGTTTAGTGGCTTTTCCTTTGTAATTATCCTGATTTAACATTACCTCGTAGGAAGACAGTTCTTCCCCATTTTCTACATGAACACTTCTACCTTCCTTGACTGTCCTCTCCTTCAAAAGAGTGGAAGATGGCTGCTATCCTCTGATTCTTAGCACAGACAGAGGTCTGTTATATTTTCCTTAAACCTACTTCTAATTTTGTTATTGTGGGACTCATACCAAATGTTACAAATTGTTCAAAAAATGATAAGACATAAAAGGGGTCATAAAGTGAAGATGATAAAGACCAGTTCAGCCCTCTACATTAAGTACTCATTTATGTTAGTGCCCATATATTTGTGTATCTCTCTGAAAAAAAATATATAAAATACATTTTACATATATGTATATACAAATGTATATATGTGTATATATATAAATATATGTATATGTATATTGTATGTGAGTATATGTGTGTGTGTGTGTGTGTGTGTGTGTGTGTATTCTCATAAACAGTGGGAAATAGTCTGTAGAAAGAGCCTTTGACAGTTTGCTTGGGTCACTATGCTAGTTCCCTTTGTCACAAAATAATCAACCCCACCTTCCTTTGTGCCATAAGAGAATCTCAGTAAAAGAGAAAAATAGTTCTCAGAAAACAAAAACCAAACAGTTGAGATTTTTCTCAGTCTCTGTAAAGTAGTTACCCACACTTCTGAATAAAGTAGGTAAAAGAATATTTATAATAGCAAGGTTTAATGACTAGCTGAGTAGCAGGAGTGTGTATTTTTTTTTTCTCACTTTATGCAGGACATGCAAATGAAGCACATAGCCTTAATGTCAAATTTTACTATGTGCGATCTATTTCCACCAAAGCACAAGGTGTAACTATGCAGTAAGCTTTTATTTTTAAATTTTTATGATATAATGTTTCCTTCCAAATACATACGATGGCCTTCATTAAATCTCCATAAAGGAGCATATGTAAACTCAATAATTGTGCCAAGGTTCAGAAGGATTATGGTTACTCTTCTTTGGGATCAACTTCAAATACTCTCAGGTTTGGCCAGCAAACTGAGATGGAGAATGAAAAGCTTACTCCTACTCCAGTAGGAGAAAGAAGAGGGTCTGAGGCCCAGAGGCTCTAGTGGTGAAAGGTCCCAAGCCAGACTCTGCCTCCACCTTTATTGTGAATGTTAACAGTACAACAGAGGAATAAGAAAAACAAGAAGAGATATGAAACTGTAATAATCAGGACAGTGGTCTAGGCAGTATCCTGCGAATAGAACAAGCTGTGTTTGTGATGGGCGTGCAGAGAGTGCGTAGAGTGGAGTGCATGAATTCCGAAGATAAATGTCTCTCCTAAGTCAAGAATTTGCTTCCTGGATGAGTGTCTTGAACCGCAATAAGGATCCGACTGTTTTCAGCCCAGAAACCTTAAAGGGGGCCCGGTTTTCTGGGCACTGCTTCTTTGCTTTTCAATTAGGCTCATCCAAGGATGCATGTGTTTATTAAATCTTACTGTGTCAGGCACTATGAATTCTCACAAAATACGATGGAACACTATCTTTTCCTATTTTTATTGGAGACAGAGCTTAGATATGAGAATAGAATTCATGGTCAAAAAAAGACCAATTTGATTTCAGTTAATTTGTTGCATCAGAGTGATTTAAATTATCATTTAAAAATTGACAATTAAAAAAATGACTTTTCCATAGTTTTCATGCTGAAATGTGGATCTTCTTTCACTTCCCAAGTTTATAAAACTTCTATTTATGATGTTATAATGTTAGTAGGTCTATATGTACTGTGTTTCATCTTCAGTCCAGGATGGATAAAGTACTGACATTTTTCACAAACCAGCATTACTAAATCCAGCTTGGGTCTTGCCATTTAATCTGTTATATACCTCTTTGCCCGGGTGTATCATGTCTGTCTCCTATTTTCATTTTGAAAATGGCTGTAAAAAAAAAAATCTCTTTTTTTATCTTAAATTTTTTCTTGTTATTACATGTTTTATCTTTAGTATACTCATAAATCATTTCGAACATTTTGTTTTATTCTATTAATAATTTTAAGTCTAAATAAACCCAAAATATTATGTCATATTGATCATTCCTATTTTTCTTAGGCCACAGTAACCAATCTTATGAGCTCAACACATCATGTATCATTCTAAATGTCATCTCATCATTTATATTTTTATAAACATTTTATTTTAGAGTTTTAGATTCACACAAAAATGGTAAAGATAGTATCGAAAGTTCCCAGATCTTACACACCCAGTTTCTTCTATTGTTAACATTTTACATTAATAGGAATGTATATCACAATTCATGAATCAATATTAATATATTTTTATTAACTAAAGTCCATATTTTATTCCTGTTTTATTACCATTAATCTAATGTTCATTCTCTCTTCCAGGACCCCATCCAGCATACCACAACATGGTTAGTCATGTCTCCTTAGGTCCACCTTGGCGATGATAGTTCCTCAGATGTTCCTTGTTTTTGATAACTTTATGTTTTAAGGTCTACCAGTCAGTTATTTTGAGGAATATCCTTCAATTGGGATTTGTTTGATGTTCTTTTTATTATTAGACTGTGGTTAAGGGATTGGGGGGAGGAAAATGCCAATCTTATCACATCATCTCAAAGGTAGGATATTATCTTATCACATCATCTCAAAGGTAGTATACTATCAAAAAAAAAAAAAGGTAGTATATTATCAAGAATTATCAAGACCAATATTAATCATTATTGCCTTGCTGAGGTGGTGTTTGTTGATTTCTCCACTGTAGTTAGATTTTTTTCTCCCTTTCCATATTGTATTATTAGGAAGGAAACCATTTCGCACAGGTCACACTTCAAGAGTCAGGAGTAATGTGCCACCACCCTGAGGATGATTGTCATAAACTGGTTGTGATTCTCTGCACAGGAGATTAGTCTATTCTCCCCCATTTGTCTATTCATCCATTTATAACA
Source organism: Mustela nivalis (assembly GCF_964662115.1). Taxonomy (NCBI): domain Eukaryota; kingdom Metazoa; phylum Chordata; class Mammalia; order Carnivora; family Mustelidae; genus Mustela; species Mustela nivalis. The sequence continues at coordinate 165,499,414 of NC_139022.1, read as the reverse complement.
ATACAGACTTAGGAATGTTTATTTTATACATTAGGTTAACCCAATATGATATTTATATAAGTTTTCCTGCTCAAATTTTTCCTTCTTTTGCCACTATCTCTGTCTTTCTGACATATCTCCCTCTGTGTGTGTGTGTGTGTGTATGTGTGTGTGTGTGCGTGTGTGTATTCAAGCACTTCCTTATAATCATTGTTAAATATTTTTATTCATCTTGTATATTCTAGCACCAGTCTTAGAACTAGATCTTAATCTAAGAAGCACTAGTTCCTTTCATTGAAGAATGATAATACAAACCATAATGTGGGCATGTGGTGTGCTCAATGCTACATCATTTACTTTTATTTCTTTATTTTTTAAGATTTAATTTATTTCTTTGAGAGAGAGAGGGAAAGAACATGACCAGGAGAGAGGGGGCAGGGAGAGAAGCAGACTTCCCACCAAGCGGGGATTCTGACTCCATGCTCAATTCCAGAGCCCTGAAATCATGGCCTGAGCCAAAGGCAAACACCTAACTGACTGAGCCACTTATGGGCTCCTCATTATTTTTTTTTTAAGTTCTTATTATGTTATTGAAAACAAGAAATAACTTATGTGATGATTTTAGCTTAACACAGTCAGATAGATATATGAAGGAAAGAGCTATTACAATGAATGCATAGTAGGCAATGTGTAATGCAGTTGGTTTTTAATATTTTGTTTTAAGGGTGCCTGGTGGCTTAGTCAGTTAAGCATCCAAATCTTGATTTTGGCTCAAAGAGATCAAAGCCCCACATCGGGCTCCACACTCAGTGCTGAGTCTGCTTCCAGATTCTCTCCTTTTCCCTCTATTTCTCCCTCTGCTTGAGTGTGCTCTCTCTGTCTTTCTGTCTAAAATAATCTTTAAAAAAAAATGTTTTGTTTTAAATAGTAACTTAGTGGATCACCTGAGGGGCTCAGTGAGTTAAGCATATGACTCTAGATTTCACCTCAGGTCATGATCTCAAAGATGTTAGATCAAGCTCCACATTGGGCTCCATACCTAGTGTGCTTAAGATTCCTTTTCACACTCTCCCTCTGTCCCTCCCGTCTCTTTCTTTCTCTCTATCCCTCTCTAAAAGTAATAATAACAAAAATAAATAAATAGTAATTAAGCAATGTGAAGTCTTTCTTTGACCATCCTTTCGTTGTTTTAAAGAACAAAACACTTCCAAGCTGAAAAACTTTAAGTGACTTTCCTTATCATCCCTTAATTCTCTCCATGGTCATAAAAAATACATTAAAACATGCATAAAACAATAAATATTGAAAATTAACAGAAAATTTTTAAAAAATCAATGATGTATGTTTTCTTCATTGAAATTTGGGCTACTTTGAGAACTGCTAAATCTCTTATGTGTCATACAAAATACTTTGCCAAGAGATTACTTATCTTTCAAAATCTAGTGGCTAAGGAGACATAATGTCTGATACATGAACACAGTAAAGTTGTAGGATACAAAATCAATGTAGAAATCTTGCATTTCTATCCACCAACAATTGAGCAACAAAAAGAAAAAATAAGGAATCAATCTCATTTACAATTACATCAAAAACCATAAGATACCTAGGAATAAACCTCACTAAAAATGTGAAAGACCTGTAATCTGAAAACCAGGTAACACTGATGAAAGAACTAGAAGATGACACAAAGAAATGTAAAAAATTGCCACACTCATAGATTAGAAGAAAAAAAATTGTTAAAATGTCTATACTATTCAAAGCAATCTACACATTTAATGCAATCCTTACAAAAATACCAACAACATTTTTTATAGAACTAGAAAAAACAATCCTAAGCTTTTCATGGAAACATGAAAGACCCTAAATAGCCAGAACAATCCTGAAAAAGGAAAACAAACCTAGAAACATTACAATTCTAGACTTCAAGTTTTATTACAAAGCGTTAGCAATCAAAACAGCATGGTACTGGAACAAAAACATACACATAGATAAATAGACTAGAATAGAAACCCAGAAATGAACCCACAATTATCAACAAATCTGGGAAGAATATCCAATGGGAAAGAGTTTCTTCAACAAATATCAAGAAAACTAGACAGCAAAATGCAAAATAATGAAACTGGAATACTTTGTTATACCTTACACACGGGTAAATTCAAAATGAATTAAATACCTAAATGTGAGACCTGACACCATATAAATCCTAGTAAAGAACACAAGTGTGACCTCTTTGACATCGGCCATAGCAACTTTTTTTTTTTTTTTTTTTTTTTAAGATATGTCCCTTGAGGCAAGGGAAACAAAAGCAAAAAATGAACTGTTGGCACTTCCTCAAAATAAAAGGCTTCTACACAGCAAAAGGAACAATCAAAAAAACTAAAAGGAAACCTACAGAATGGGAGAAAATATTTGCAAATGACATATTCAATAAAAAGGTTAGTATCAAAAATATATTAAGAACTTATAAAATTCAACACTGAAAATATGAGTAATCCAATTAAATAAGTACAGAAATCATGAAGAGACATTTCTCCAAAGAAGACATAGAGATGGTCAACATGAAAAGATGCCAAACATCACTCATTATCAGGAAAGTACATTTCAAAACTACAATGAGATACCCCCTCACACCATTCGGAATGGCTTAAATTAACAACACAAGAAAGAAGAGATGTTGTCGAGGATGTGGAGAAAAATGAACCCTCTTCACTATTTGTGGGAATGCAAACTGGTGCAGCCATTCAGGAAAATAATATGGAGGTTCCTCAAAAATTCAAAAATAAAAGTACCCTACAACCCAGCAATTGCACTTCTAGGTATTTATCCAAAGGATACAAAACTACTAATTCAAAGAGATACACGCACGCCTATGTTTATAGCAGCATAATCTGTAAAAGCCAAATTATGGAAACTGCCCACTTGTCCATTGACTGATAAATGAATAAGGAAGATGTGGTAAACACACACACACACACACACACACACACACACAGAAATATTACCCAGCCATAAAAAATAATGAAATCTTGCTATTTGCAGTGACATGAGTGGAACTAGAGAGTATTATGCAAAATGAAATAAGTCAGCCAGACAAAGACGAGTACCACATTGTTATACTCATATGTGGAATTTAAGAAATAGAACAAATATACATACATAAACAAAGGAGAGGCCAAACAAGAAATAGACTCTTAGCTAGAGAACAAACTTATGGTTACCAGAAGGGAGGTGGGTAGGGGTACGGGTGAAATAGGTGATGGGGATTAAGGAGAACACTTACTGCGATGAGCATCATGTATTGTATCAAAGTGTTGAATCACTCTATTGTACACCTGAAACTAAAATTGCACTGTGTTAACCAACTGGAATTTAAATAAAAACACTATCTTCAAAAAAATTTGTCATAGTTGAGGTTAACAGTACTATTCATTCACCAAGTCAAAATATTTATTAATCATCTATTAAATGGGGGACATTGTTCTGGAAGCAGATTATCATAAAGAACAAGATCAACAAACATTTCTATTTATAAAATCTGAAATCAGTCTAGCAGGCAACACTGAAAGAAAAAGCCAATTGTAAATCAGGATTTTATGAAAGAAATATAGCAGATAGTACTTAAGAGGGGTTCATAAGTTAGCCTTGAGGAGTCAGTGAAAACTTCCTAAATTAAATCATCTTTATGCTGAAACCCAAAGCAATCTCTAGATAAAGGAGGTTTTGAGGTTTAGAGATTTTTCCTGTTTTGGGAATAGTTAGAAGCTGGAGAAGAACTTCATTGTAGTAGATGATTGCCATCATCTCTGATAATTTCAAGACATGCTCATGCAAATAAAATTGTCCTTGGTAGAAGAGATAATATTCTAGTAATTTAAGAAAATTGTGTTCAAAAATGTTGTTTTCTTATTGATGCACCTGTTTCATGTGGAATTATCACTGTTACAGAATCAGTTGGAGGGCAAAACAACTAAGAGTTTGAGGACTAACACAATCAGGAAACTGCATGTAGAAATAAAATACAAGAATCGTATTCTTGAGCTTGAATGTTGGAGCTGACTTGTGACAAAAATGATAACTGTGACCCCTGTTTCAGTCAAGTGAGTCTGTGTCTCCTTTCTAAGGTAAATTAACATTTTAAAATTAAATGGAACTAGGAGTTTCTCACTTCCTCATTTGCCTTAAGCATTTCTTACATGCCTATCACCAAGTTCCACTGCAAAGAAGTATGGAGTTATCTGACTTCCAATCAGAGCCACCGGTGTATTGTGGTTTTGGAAAGTATTATTGCGATCCCAAGGATCAGTTTCTACTTTTCTATTTGGATGAACAGTCACTCTATAGAGCCTCTCAATGGATCCAACTTCATATCCAGTGTGGCTTTGTCCCACAGAGACAATATGATGAAAAGCATCATAGTATAACTAAGTGTGTGTGTGTGTGTGTGTGTGTGTGTGTGTATACACTTCCATGTAATTGCATAGAAATATCACAGGGCCTTAAAATAAGTATATTGGAGTCCATAATATGAAGATATGAAGAGTGGCTGTCACATTGATGACCTCTGATTTTTCTCTTTAAGTAGGGATAAATGTCTTGTTCTGTAGGATGGCATCAGCAAGTGGAGCAGGACAGGATGCAAATATAGCACCTCCCTTGTAGAAGAAAAAAAAAAGATTCATTCTCCCTATCTTTGAAGAAAAAAGATAGTTAACATGGGGTTTACTAATAATGCACATTATTTCTTCTTTGTCCTCATACTTTTATATACTTAACCCATTTTTCAATAACATAATTTGGCTGCATTTGGTAAAACATTAAGCAGTTAAAAATATAAAAATGAGTTTGCCCTGGGTGCACATTCATTTGGTCTTGACAATATGTTTTGAAATGGTGTGTGTGTGTGCGTGTTTGTGTGAACTCATGCACACATGGGTACTATAGTTAATATAATTATAAAAGCATATAAAAGGTATAATGTTAAAAGTATCTTTTTTTACTCACTGTCCCTCAACTCTATTCTTTGGCTATACTTTTTCCACTATTCCCACATGAAAACTCCTGCAAGCTTCATGATTTCCTGAAAATTTTTTCACATTTTTTTAATTTTAATTTTTTTATTAACATATAATGTCTTATTAGCCCCAGGGGTACAGGTCTGTGAATCATCAGGCTTACACACTTCACGGCACTCACCATATCACATACCCTACCGATGTTCATAACCCGACCACACTCCACCTACTCTCTGTGTACCCCACAGCCCTCAGTCTGTTTTGTGAGATTAAGAGTCTCTTACGGTTTTTCTCCCTCCTGATCCCATCTTGTTTCATTTTCTCCTTCCCTACTGAATTTTTAATAAGAAATAAAATATTATGTAGTAATTTAGATCATAAACACATTAACCAAAAGTGACCAGTGCCACGTCATCAATTCAGAGCTGTGACCTTTTAAATTTCCCCTAATATAACCACTCAACCCTTTCAACAGCTTGAGTCTGTTAGCCTTAATGGTCAATACAAATTAAAAATAAGAAGCTTAATTAGCCCTGTTGAAAGTGTGGGAAAACACTTCTCCCCTCCTTTTTTTGGAGCATTTTTCTTCGGGGAAATTGTAAGCTCTTACTTTGCCTCTTTAAATTGTATGTAAATTTTTTCTTTTCAGTCCTATTTTATTTTCTTTCATTTCTTTTTTTCATGTTTTTACTTAAATTCCAATTAGTTAACATACAGTACATCACAAGTGCTCTCCTTAATCTCCATCACCCTTTAACCCACTCCTCCCAACAACCTCCCCTCCAGCAACCCTCAGTTTGTTCTCTATAATTGAGTATATTTCCTGGTTTACCTCTCTCTGTTTTTTTCCCCTATGTTCATCTGTTTTGTTTCTTAAATTCCACAATGAATGAAATCACATGGTGTTTGTCTTTCTGACTTATTTCACTAAGCATAATCCTCTCTAGCTCCATCTTTGTCATTACAGATGGCAAGATTTCCTTCCTTTTTATGGCTGAGTAGTACTCCTGTGTGTGTGTGTGTGTGTATGTATCTTATTGATAAGAAGTTGCTAAGGCTAATGTCAAAGAGGTTACTGCCTATGTTCTCCTCTAGGATTTTGATGGCTTCCTGTCTCACAATTCCAGACTTAAGTTAAATCACAATGTTGTTGTAATCAGTACAGTATAGCACTGGCACAAAAACAGACACATAGATCAATGAATGGAATAGATAATTCAGAAATGAACTCACAACTATATGGGCAATCAATCTTTGACAAAGCAGGAAAAAGTATACAATGGGAAAAAAAAAACAGTGTTTTCAACAAATGGTGTTGGGGAAAAAAAAGGATATGACATGCAAAAGAATGAAACTGAACCACTTTCTTACACCATACATAAAAATAAATACAAAATGGATAAAAAATGCAAATGTGAAATAGAAAACCATCAAAATCCTAAAGAACAAAGGCAGTAAACTTTTCGACATCAGCTAGAGCAATGGCTGACTAGATAAGTCCCCAAGGCAAGGGAATAAAAAAGCAAAAATAAACTAGCAGGATTGTATGTAAATCTGTTTTGTTTGTTTGTTTGTTTGTTTGTTTGTTTTAACTCCCAGTTCTTTTTTATTCTGAAAATTAGTCAGAACTGGAGAAGCAAAATCTTTGTTTTCAAAAACAAAGAATAAAGGGAAATGACATGCCCTAATTCATGTATTTAGAATGGAACAGACCAGGGATTATCATCATCTCTCAAATTTGGGTCTGCTCTGAGTCAAAGCAACATTTGGAGCCAATAGGAACCATTGGGGCTTTGGCTCAGGGATTCTTCTTCAAGATTTATGCTATTAAATAGACAAAGGAAACAAAAGCAAAAATGAAACTGGGAGTTAATCAAGATAAAACATTTTGCACAGCAAACAGTTGATAAAACTAAAAGGCAACCTACAGGAAGGGAGAAGATATTTGCAAATGTCTTATCAGATAAAGGGCTAGTGTCCAAAATCTATAAGGAACTTATCCAACTCAACACCTAAAAAACAAATAACCTAATGAAGGATTGGGTAGAAGACATGAAAAGACATTTCTCCAAAGAAGACATAGAAATGGCACATTAAGAGATGTTCAGCTTCTCTTGGCATCAGGGAAATACAAATCAAAACCACAATGAGATGATCTCACACCAGCAGAATGGCTAAAATTAACAAGTCAGGAAACAAGAGATGTTGATGAGGATGCAGAGGACGTAGACCCCTCTTAACACTGTTGGTGGGAATGAAAACCTCTTATACTCTTGATGGGAATGCAGCCACTCTGGAAAACTGTACAGACCTTCCTCAAAAAGTTAAAAAGAGAACTACCCAATGACACAGCAATTGCATTCCTAGGTACTTATCCAAAGGATACAAATATAGTGATTCGAAGGGGCACATATATGTAAATCTTTTAAAAAGCTAAGTAAGCCTCAACTTTGGGACCCAGGAATGTCTTTGAAATGACCTGGGAGCCAATCCCTTGAAATGTCATTATCTAAGAAGACAGTGTCCCTATTTCCCAGCATCTGTGGGAGAGCAGGAGTCTAAATTGTGTAGGCAACTAACTCCAGATCGCAAACATACTTCCTGTCATTAAAATCTGAAAAGTTTGTGCTTCCTTTGTATAATGCCAAATAGCTAACAGGTGATCACTTCAATTAACATGTGAATTTAGGATGATTTCTGTGTGACAAATGGTCTGCCAAGTCCTTATAACATGTACGTAATGTGTTACATCTGCTTAATTGCATAAGTGGGTATGGTTTTATTTGATCTTTGCAATCTTTTGGCAACTTGACTATGATATGCATTGTATTCTAGTCTAAGTATTTTTCAATAATAAAACAATTTCATTTCTTTTCTATTTTTGTGAGGAAGCTTTCTGGCTTGGAAAGGAGATTTTGTTTTAATTTATATTTCCCCAACACTATACACTGGCCCCTTGTAGTAGGGAGAGATGAGTAAATGTCCTCTCTCTATACCTTTATGTTTCTCCTCCTCATTTAGCTTTTAACTTCAAGGCAAGGGCAAGGAACAATACAGTGAAATAAAAAGCAATTACCTAGTAGGTCAGCCAGCAAGATGGCCTTAGGCTGTTTGATCTTGGTCAATAGTCAGCACTGACTTTTTCTTTCAACTGGAAACTTCCAGTTCTATTTGTCAGGGGCCATGCCTGTAGCTATTCCTGCACTCTTCTTTGGGCATTGTATTCACTTATATTTAGTACCTATAAATTCCTCATGGAGTTCTAGAAATAGGAAAACAACAGTAAATGGAACTGACAAAACCCTGCCTTGATCAGTCTCATATTTGAATCGTATATGCTAATATGGGCTTTTAAAAGATGAACTGAGACATATTAAAATTTTAAGAGCTTATCTGAGCAAAAAACAACTTGACAAGGGTAGTGCCACGCTGCAAGTGGTTAGACAAGCTCCACTGACAGAACCTGGGAAAGATAGGGAGAAAAGATGACAGCAAAGTGAGGAAATGATGGATTGGCTGTAACTCAAAGTCTAGTTGGCCATCTGTGATTGGTTGTTCTAAGCTTTTGTGACCTTGAGGCACTTACAGGCTTTGGTTTTGGTTTGCGGATGTAGGCCACCTCAGCATTAGAGCTACCTCAGTGTAATGGGTTCCTTGTTTAATTAATTTAACACGGCTAAGAGAAAACAAATGAATAGAGGAGGAAAGTATGTGTTAATGGGGAGCATGCGACAACTCCCGTTTAGGTGGCTAGATCTCCACTCAGTCTGAGGAAGGTGGTACTCTACTTCTTACGTTCTAATGAGATTTCTTTTAATCATCTACCTTGATTTAAAGCAATTTAAGTAGAATTCTAGTCTTACAAATATCAGTATAACTAAACCATGTTGGTCATATTAAGAATATTAAAGTGCAAAAAAAAAAAATAAAATAAAAGAATATTAAAGTGCAGTGGAAGGGCAAGGGAGGAAGGCTCCAGATGTTTCCTTGTGTTGAGATTCATGTTGCATTAAGGAAATTTGCTTAATTAGGAAAGAAAGTTAATAGGTGAACATTCAGTGTTTCAGACACGATACAAAATAATCAACATTCTGCAGGTACCATATGATGAAAGTAACAGAGAAACAGAGCTGGAGGAGCATAAATATATTGTTAGGGGCTGTGTATTGGAATGTGGAATTTCTGATTAGATCTGGGTCCTGCAGTGAGAATATCCTGTCTTTGCATAAGTGGGCAGTCTCTGTGGAACTGATGAAGTTCTAGAACCTAGGTGAGGTTTGGTGGGCTGAGGTCCGGAGCCGATGACCAAGAAAGAATTCTTGAGACATCTTTGGTGCAAAATGGTGGTTTATTAAAGCACGGGACAGGACCCGTGGGCAGGAAGAGCTGCTGCCCTGGGTTGTGAGGGATGGCAGGTTATGTACCCTGCTGTTGGGGGAAGGGGAGGGGAAGGGAGGTTTCAATGGAGTTTTCATATGCTAAAGAGGGCCTACAAGGTGCCAGGATGTTCCAGGCCTGCCGGAGGCCTTGCCCTTGCTGCTGGATCAATGTTGTCTTTAGACCAGCCATTAACATTAAGATCTTTGGGAGACTTTTTGGTGGGGTGTCACAATCCTGATATCAATCGTCTTTGTTAGTGAGATTTAGGACATTTGTAAGCCAAGGGAGACTCCGGTCTAGCAGGATTGTGAGCTCTGCAAGTTAACTATTTGCTTATTGTTCATGGCAGTCAGGGCTGCCTGAGGGATGCTACACATTTGGAGGGGTGCGGATGAAGGGGGGGGTGCAAGGCGCCAGCTTTTGCTTTGTCCTCAGCCAGCCTCCTGCTCCCTCATCAGAACGATGACTGAGGCAGGGAAGGATGAGGTGGATTTGGGTGGTTTATGAGTCTGCAAGGGCTTCCATAGCAAAGTACCACAGACTGGGTGGCTTAAACAACACAGAAGTATTTTCTCACAGTTTTGGAGGCTAGTGAGATGGAGATGGTAGAGACCTGTCACAGAGGCCTCTCTGTAGATGTCTGTAGATGTCGATGTCTGGCTTATAGATGTCTGTCTTCTGTGTGCATCATTATGCAGTATGATACAGATTGGACTATGGCCCTCAGCTCCATTCATGCTGAGGTCCTAGACACCAGTGTGACTGTCATTACAGATGCGGACTTTATAGATATAATTTTAAGGTTAAATGAGGTCACAGGGTAGGGCTGGTGAGAAGCAAAAAGATCACGTGTGGCCTGAGCAAGAAGGTGGATGACAGCCACCCAGAAAGAGACCAAATCATCTAGTGCCTTGATCCGGGTCTCCCACCTTCAGAACATTGATAGGACACATTTTTATTGTTTAAGCCATGGGTCTGTGGCATTTTGTCATAACAGCTTGAGCAGACTGATACATGACATTCTCTCTCTGAGCATGTCTCTGTTTAAATTCCCTGTTCTAATAAGAGTATCAGTGATATTGGATTCAGGCCCACCCTAATGATTTCATTTTAACTTAATTTTCTTTTTCAAGGCCTTATCTCCAAATACTATAACATTCTGAGGTACTGGGGATTAAGATTTCAACATATGAATTTTGGGGAAACACAATTCAACCCATAAGAAATGGTGAGGGATATTAAATTGTGATTCACAATTATTTTTCTCTACATTATGCCATGTTTCCCTATAAGTAAACTATATTGCCAGTTGACTTTAAGCGCAAGACTCCACTGGCCAGCGGATGGTCGACAATGAGATATGGTACATGCTATTTGCTGCTGCGTCTTGAAATTTTGCCCTCTGCCATGTATCCAACAGGTCCTAAATAAGGATTTCTCCTTCAGCATAAATTCTGGAATGAGAAGGCCAGTGAAGCCACGCATCATCTGCAGAAGCCAGCCAAGGAACATCTCGTCTGTAGCCATCAGTTAATGTAAACAATAAAAACTTACTGTCTCTGTAAGTCCTAAAATACTAGTGTTGTTTGTTTCTAAAGTAAGAGCTGACTTAAAAAAAAAAAAAAAGTACAATAACAACACGCTGCAACAGCGAACACCTAAAATAGATGGCATAAGCTTTTGTTCTAGATACCAATTCATGAGAAAAATGCTATTGAGTTTTGCAACCACATTATGCATAAGAAAAACGTTACGTAGGACTATCACCCATAGTAACTTGCAAGACAGAAAAATTGTCAAATAAATTTATTACTTTGAGAAATGAAGTTTAGTCCCAGAGAGAATATGGCTGGTATGAATTGCTTAATATTAGCTGCATTAGATAAACTCTGGAAGAATTAGATTGGCCCAGGAAAAGAAAGATCTGCTTACAAACAGAATTTAAAAAAGAGAAATGAGAAAATCTAGAATATCCGAACTATGAGGATTTGAAGAAACAACTCCTTCTCAATTCCAGCCAGTGAAAGGATTGATAAAAATATTTTTAAAAATAAAGTCAAGGATATAAAGTCATCCTAACCTTTGTTAAAATATATAGTTAGAATAATTTTGCACTTGGAAATTCCTTTTTTTTTTTTAAGATTTTATTTATTTATTTGACAGAGAGAGACAGGGAGAGAGGGAACACAAGCAGGGAGAGTGGGCGAGACAGGCTTTTGGCTGAACAAGGAGCCTGATGCAGGGCTTAATCCTGGGATCCTGGGAGCACTACTTGAGTCAAAGACAGATGCTTAACAACTGAACCACCCAGGCACCCAGGCACCCCTGCACTTGGAAATTCTGTTCAGTTAGACAGAATGTCGAACTGAATATTATCTCATGGATATTATCTCATGGGAACCTGAGAAACTCAAGATATTTCTAATCAGATACAGAGAGACGTCTATCTATAAACATTTGGAGCTGACTGGAATCAACTAATAAGATATTTTTAAAAAAATAAGTGTGTTGTATTACCTAAAATCCTAACAGTCTAGATTAAGGAAAATTGTGACTGTTTGAGAAGATATGACCTTTGTCTTCCAAAATTCCTAGGTACAAGAAGCGTGCTTAGAATACTGCATCATCCCCTCAAAGTAAATAGTCTTTCCTCTTCAAAAGTGTCCCAGGAGGCTTATACAAAAGGAATGCCTTTCCACAGAGCAGAGCCATGGAGAGCAATGCCTTAGGGAGTGCCTCTTAGGGTAAACAAGAAGGTCATCAAGGGATATTCCATATTTCAAGACTAGGGGGACTTCACAAAATTTGCCTGGACTTCTGATCTGCTATTGACCAGTGAATTGTAGGTGTCTATTCTTTCCTCTTTTCCAGGTGTGATAATTTATTGTCATTGTCTTATTACTGTTTCACTGTTCTGTGGTGTGAGCATGTGTCATGTATGCGGGTATGTGATGTGAAAAAGCAGTATCTTATTTTTCAGCTCACAGATGTTGGATCAAGTAAAACTGCATCCTGACCTGAGGCGAATCATCAGCTCCAAATTTTAAGTCTGATTACAATAATTGGATGAGGCACTTGGCATCTTTCAGAAAGGATGGGTTTAATTGCACTAAGAGAAAGCAGATGTTTTGGCCAAAGGGGTAGAATTATGGTAGAATGTATTAACTATTCGGTTCTTTGTTCTCTTCCAACCTGTGCCATGCTTTCTTGGAGACTGCGTGTATGTACTGACTTGCGCTCAACCATCCATACACTGTTTGACCAATGGTATGCAAGCAGACATAATTTTCTCCAGATACGTACCAAAGTATTCAATGAACTGACATGATTTGGTTCTGTTTCATTTTGTTCCTGCACTAGGACCATGATAACAGCACATCTCAGGTGTGGGCAGCCTTTTGGTCTGCGTTAAAGTACAAAACTCCTTAGAGAGGAGAAGATTGCAGAAAAGCTATAGCTCACCTGCAATCTCAAAACCAACAAAGAAAACCAGCAAAGAAAACCAAAGAAGCTGTGTTTTTGTAACTGTGATTTGGAGGTTGTGGCTTCCCTAAGAAATGATTAAAACAGATAAATCATCCAAATAATCACTGGAGCACATGTGCAAGACTGTGTGTCGTTTAGGTAGAGAGAAGGTCAGTTTTCAAAACCTAAGCAAGTGAGTCATGGTGATCAAGAGATCATAAAATCTTGCCAAAGAAGAGTACCTGAATTTTGTTTTGTTACCAGATGCTATAAATAAAAGGAAAGAGAGAGGGAAAGAGAGACATTTCATGCTTTGAAAGAGGCTAAAAGAATGCTATTAAAACTCACTGTGACTTGTGTCAGGCAAGGGAGTGGATAGCCTCTCAATTTGAGATTACAGCAGCTGATGCAGTTTTCATGAGTGAGAGTGGAGTTTCTGTGCATTCTTTATGAACCCCTGCTCATACCAGCCTTTGGGTTTAAACAGAGAACAAAAATTACACTTGGAAGAGTAGGTTTCTGACTCTGGGTCTTGAGGTCTTTTTAAAAACCCACCTTCATGGGGTGCCTGGGTAGCTTGGTTGGTTCAGAATGTTCCTTCACCTCAGGTCATGATCTCTGGCTCCCTTCTCAGTGGGGGTCTACTTCTCCCTCTCCCTCTACCTCTCCACCCCTGCTGGGTGCCCTCTTTCTTTCTCAAATAAATAAAGTCTATGAAAATATAAATAAATAAATAAACAAACAAATAAATAAATAAATACAGCTTTCAATTCCTTTATGAAATTCTGAAAGTATTATTTTGCTTGAATGCCTAATCATTTATTACCTAAGGCTTTCCCTAATCTGGCTCTTGTTTAAACACTGTAGCTCTGCACCAAGTTTTCCTTGCTATGCAGCATAAACACTAAAGAGACCACTCTTTTTCTCCCACTGATGCATGAACATCATTAACATGCTCAACCTGAAGAGAGGGAGGAATGCATCTCTCTTGCCTGGGTGAGAGAGTTTTCAAAACACTGTGCTACCAGTTCCACAGAAATTAAAACAAATATGTATACATTTGTTTATTTTTACTTAACAACTCATTCTATGAGAAAACCCATAGAGAGCTTAGCCAGAGAATAGTCACAATAAATCAACTTTTATTTTTTTAAAGATTTTATTTATTTATTTGATAGAGAGAAATCACAAGTAGATGGAGAAGCAGGCAGAGAGAGAGAGAGGGAAGCAGGCTCCCTGCTGAGCAGAGAGCCCGATACGGCACTCCATCCCAGGACCCTGAGATCATGACCTGAGTCGAAGGCAGCGGCTTAACCCACTGAGCCACCCAGGCACCCAATAAGTCAACTTTTATACCACAGAGTTCTTTCTCTTGAAAGCTCAGGGGAATTTTATTGGATCAAAATTTACTCATAGATTCTGTTGAAAGAAAACTTCCTTTTTCATCGGTTGTCATAATCTGGGAGTCCTCTGTGCCATGTCTCAGGATATTTCAACCATTAGTAATTCTGGTGTGAGAATGACTGCTCATAAAATAAATTTTAAACTAGAAAAGATGAAAGGTGGATAAGTTGTTAGGAACAAAAAAAGTGATTGGGTAGGAAGCCAGCAGTGGAAAGAATGTCACAGGAACACATAATTGGGTCGTATGGAAATTAAAGTAAAGTAAATGCAGGTTAATGATCATCATTAGGAAGGAAAGATTCTCTTATGGGGTTAACACCTACAAGACCAGAGAAACACCATACACTCAGGGTCCAAACTGAATGAGGAGACAAACCCAAGGTCTTCAAATTGAGTTTTCTTCAAATAACTGACAATTAGGACTAGCAGAAGCCATAAAAATGACCTCCTAGAAGATAAAATACATCAGAGTTCCTCAACAGAGATGATGCCAATATGTCTCCAGCAAAAACTGAAAAGATTTGATCTTGAATAGACCTAGTAAACTGTCCATGATTTTATAGCCATAAACTTTAGTGATGGGATAGGAGCAAAGCCAGTTTACCATAGAATAAAGGTAAAAGAATGAGCCCAGACCAGATAAAAAATCTTTAAAGAAATGTGGTTAGATATCGATTCTATTGGCCTGCAAACATTTTTTTTTGATAGCCAAATTTATTTCTTTGAATTTCATTTGCTTATTTTAACAATTACTCCAATGAAGCAAAAACCTACTTAGAAATAACCTCATTATGTATTTAAAAAATAAAAAAAACTTAAGTAGTTTATAGAAAGATTTAAATAAAATTTAAAGCTTTTAAACTTGTGTATCTTTCAAATTAGTCACCAGTTTTTATTTACAGGGGTTATATTTTAATATTCATAAGGATAGACTCATGAAAAATATTAAAACTTGAATATTTTAGAATAAAGATGTCTAACCCGATGACTTACTGTTATCTTTCAAAGCTAATATTAATTTTTCAAGATTTTTGTTAAAATATAAAACAGTTTTACTACTCAGTATATTAAACCCCTTTAAACTTTGAAAGATATATATATATATTTAAACAACTTTACTGAGATGTAATTTGCATAATGTAATTCACCTCTTTTAAGTACACAATTCAGTGCTTTTGCTATATTTAGAGTTGTGTAGCCATTAACACAATCTAATTTAGAAGATTTCCAACAAATCAAAAAGAAATTACATAACTGTTATCAGTCATTCCTTTCTCTCCTCACTAATCTCTAATCCCTGGCAACTATAACTTTGCATTTTGTCTCTATAGAATTGTCAATTTTATATAAACAAAAAAGGAGAATTTTATGTGCATAGAATTTTACGTAGTCTTTTGTGACTGGCTCCCTTCACATACCATAATTTTGTAACATGTATCAGTATTCCATTTCTTTCTATTGCAAATAATATTCTATTGTATGTATATATCACATTCTATTTATACATTCATCAACTGATGAACATTTGGGTTGTTTCCATTATTTGAATATTGTGAGTAATACTGCTATGGGCCTTTGTGTATGACTTTTATGTTGACAGGTATTTTTATTTCTCTTGAGTAAATATCTAGGAGTGGAATTGCTGGTGTATATGGTAACTATATATTTAACATAGAAATACATTTTTATCAGTGAATTTTCTTTCCACAAAAATTACAGAAAAACAAAACCACTTTCCAAAAAAATCTGCAAAATATTTTCTTTTCCAAGAAACTTTTTAGAACCTTTTCAATCATCCATAGAAATCATGACCTATTTTGGAAATTAAAAAAAAAAAATTAAAGAATCAATTCAAAAACTGCATTTCAAATCTAAGATGGTGGCTTCTGCCAAACACACATTCTTTGTCAAAATAGCATTTGTACTTGCTGCAGGTTCTCTAAAAACCTAAATGACAAAAATGATCACAAAAGGTAGTAATTTTGTAATTTTTTGGCTGAGTGGTCCTGAGTCTATTGGCACCCAACAGTGAGGAAAATTATTTATAAACAGCCACATCATATGCCAGGCCAAAGTTCTGTGTTGCCTCTGACTTTAGAAGTCTTGCAAAAGTATTAGTGTGGCAAAGATCTTACATTATTAATCAATTCTTATCAAACTCAATGTAGAGGTTAAATTTTTTTCCTGATAAAATCAATCTCATTATAACACATACTATTATTTTTGTACATTATCATTGATATATTAAAGAGGCTTTTGAAGTAGTATATAAACCAAAAGAGCCTAGAGATTTGTTTTCAATGTCCATAAGTTTAAAGGCATTTTAATCTTTTATTTTTAGAAACTTTAAAACTATCTTATTTTATAAATATCTTATTTCTATTAAATGAGGATTTTATAACTGTTTTTAACAGATTCCAAAGTAATGACTGAATAACCACAACTTAAGGCAACTGGAGAGGGATACTTTTCACCTAATTTCTCTATTCATTTTTGAGAGGTCAAATTTCACTTTAGCATTCTTTTTTTTTTTTTTTTCCATTTATAGTCCAAGTTGACATTAGTAATGGAAATAGAGGAAAAATAATGTTTACTTATTTTCCTTATGCTTGAGTCAGTATGTTACATTAAATAACATTATCCCAACTTCCAGTCATCTACCAAGTTCCACTCATTTATCCACGTTTGGAGATGAATCAATACCTATGAGTCAGAAACTACCTTTCTTATATAATGTAGCAGAACTGATCACTGATAGAGTGGAAACTTTAATTTAAGATGATCTAACACCAAACTATGTATGCTTTTCCTAGAATACACAGATTCTTCAGAACTGAAGTCATTCACGTAATAAACAAATATTTGTCCATTGAATGCATGTTTTTGTGCTAGGTGCTAAGGTTATACAATGGAATACCACAGTTTCTGCTCAAGAGAAGATTAAAATCAACCAGGAGAGACAGAAGTAATTATTGTGTATAATTACAATAGAAAGTTGTAGGCATATATAGGCACTTTAGGCATATATACATGGGATAGACTATATAAATGACCATAATTAGGTTGTGGGGAAAGGGTTTGAGGAGAATTATTTTAGTTCAAAGTATTATGAGAGTTATGGATAGGAACTAGATAAACTCTAGAAGTCATGAGGCAGAGAAAGTACGATGCATACAGAATAATGATAGGAATCTATTATTATTATTATTATTATTATTATTATTATTATTATATATCATTATTATCTATCTATCCAGAATCTAAGAGTCCATGCTTTGGAATGTGAGGAGATGCCAACTGTCTGGAATGAACAGCTTAAATTAGATTGTGAAGCATCTTCCATGCTGAACTGCGGATTATTCACTTTTCCTCAAGGCTAGTGAGTGGCAAGGGGAAGAGTGACCCAGTGAAAACCTACATATCAAAAATGGGATTTGTGGCAAGAGTCAAAAATAAAGCAGAATTTGTCCTAATGTCTATATGTTTGTATTTAGATGGGGGTTTGTGCCCCAACCCTGTCAGTCTCCTTAAGAAATGCCAGAAACCATGCTGTGTCATTTATTTATTCATTCATTTATATACTTCCTTAGAAAACAAATATTCCAGCTATGTTTAAACATCTTAAAATTATAAAGTAGTTCACTGCAGAATTCTTAAACATTTTTCTTTTAGAAAAAAAAAAATGAAGGCTTTTACTTTAGTGAATACTAATTCTTCCAACTTGCTTATCCTTTCTTTGCTCTCTGTTGGAATCTGGCAATTCTACTCGAATGTCATTGAGATTGCAGCAATTAGCCTTCTTTTATTGCAGAACAGATGTTCAAAGTGTTGGGTTCATTTGACATGGGTTGGGATTGAGATATCACAGCTGTTATAATTTAATTCTGGTTAGGTCAAAAGGCTTCATTATTATCAGTTCAAATATTCATAAAATATAATAAAATTTACACATATTTCTGGTTAAATTGAATTTCATTTAGTCATGGTACATTGTAAACTCTACAGTCACCCACTGTCATATATGGTAGCATGGGCTATAGTTTGACAAGTCAATATTCATTTCCATGATTACAATCTGAGGGGTTTTATTTGTATACATAACAATCATTACTGTCTTATTTTTATTACAATACTGAGAGGATCCTGATTGAAAACAGCAGGAAAGATATCTTTCTGCATTACTGTCTTATTTCCAGACAATAGACACTCCAAGAACCTTTCTACATAACCAGATTCTCTGAATATTTTCCTGAATATTAACCATAGGGGGAAAAATAACATTTCTAAAAATCTATAGTGTTTGCCTATCACTCTTCAACTCTTCAACTTTCTAAATCAGAAAAGTCAATAATTAATTTTGAACAATACCAGATTAAATTCAAAAGAGCTGTATGATGAGCTTCCACAAATGATTAATTTCAAACTCAAGCAAAAATAATAGCAACTGTTTTGAAATAGATCATTCTTAACCTAAATAATTTAGTGCAATGCAATTTAGTGACTAAGATTGTTAAAATAATTAAATTGACTTTGTAATTTTCTGGTAATTTCATTCTTTTTTTTTTTTTCTGGTAATTTCATTCTTAACCACTGAATCAGATCCAATCTATATTGATGCAATCAATTTGTGACAGGTAGCTATTACTATAGCTAAAGGAACAACTTGGCATCTTTTAAGAAAGGGTTACTTTTACCATTCAACAAAAGTTTTAGCTGTGCCATACTAGATTAGTATACTTTTTTATGTAATAGAAATATAAAATTTGAAAATACAATGATTTTCCACCCTAGAGGAAGATAGAAAATACAGCTGGGTCAAATATATTATTAACCCATTTGAGTGCAATATTTGAATATTGTGTATTTGATAGTAACAATCAGGGGTACTTTGTAAGAAAGCATTATTGCCTTTATGAAAGAGCTCAGTTACTAAAAATGAGGTAGGTTCTCCATGGATGAGAGGTGAGGCTATAACAGTATTGCTTGGAAAACATTCTAAAGTACTTACCCTCTTGCTTACCTCTCCTTCCCACGGGTGATTTTTCTGCCAGGTACACTGCAACACCTGATGTTAATAGTTTTAGATGCTAATTGGCTTCTATATACTTCATATTCATTTTCTTTCCTAACATGACTGTGATAAGCTATGGGAGAGATCCTTCAATTTGTAAAAGCAAGATAGATGGTTAATTCCTGTATCTTCTTCCCTCACTGAGGGGCAAGCGAGGCCAGTGGTAGGGTGATTGGTAAGTCCATGCAGAACAAGTCTATACCGTCCCTGGAAAAGCCAGAGGCCAGCATAATCAGTTTGAGTTGCAATCTGTTACTTAGATTGACTTTTACCGATAGCTGCCATCCACCACCACCACCACCACCACCACCATCACCATGGCTACCGGTGGAGGCATACATTCATGTCTTTTGAGAATCAGTCTTCCAATATTTCGGGACACCTGAAATCATATTGTTTGGATTAATAACATTAATTTCTCTCATTGATTAATTTCTCAAAAACTTTAAGCTTTTATATGTTCAGTCTCCAGCAACCTCCAGTTCCTAGAATTCATGTATTATTGATGCTGACAATTTTTTTGAAATTTTACATTTATGTCCTAACTCCCACCCCCCACACCCTTCCTCCCTCCCTCCCTCTCTCCCACCGTTCTTTCCCTCCTTCTGTTTCCTTCCTTTCTTCTTTCTTGCTCTCTCTCTCTCTCTTTCCTTTTGCTTTCTAATCCTGTCCTTACCACCCAGTTGTTCAATCATAGTTTTGGTAGTTGGAGGTCTGCAAGGTGATATCTCACTCTCAGAGACCACAAAAGATCTCAGCAATCTGAAAGCAGTCCTCATTTTTCTTAAATTCCCATTTTTATACCTGAATTTTGTCACTTTCTCAAGAGCTTTGCTTCTTGCTATTATATATTACATCAAGTTCTCCCTAATGCATCTTTCCAGCTCCTACCCAAGAATATAGATTCTTCCTGGGACATTATCATTAACATAAAATAATAACAACAATAAATGTAATTCCCCCTCTTAAATCTTGAGTTGCTTTCCATCTTCCCCTTTGTTTCTCTCCTTCCCTTCATAGGAAGGGATTCTTGGAAGAATCACAACCCATGGTCTTTCAACTTCTGAATCTGCCTTTTGCTTATCTGTCCACAACTGGTTGGAGGCAACTTCTACCATATTTATTTTTTCAATAATTATTGCTAAATCCCCATTGGCAGCAACTCATCTCACCTGATCTTATTAAATGTTGCAACAGCAGTTCATGTATTCAACCATGCTTTCTTCTTGCAGTAACCTCTGTTGGGTGCCCTGACAGGATGTTTCTCAGTTTGCTACTGACAGTGCAGTTCATCTTACTTTCGCCAGACCCTTCTCCTCCTTTCCACATCTCATCGGTGTATCTCAGATCTTGGTTTCCTTATCTTTCCATACCATTTCCTTAAGTGGAATAAACATCATATTGCTTCAGTCAACACAATATGCCGTTTTGTAAGTTTACCTCTTTCATCTAGACTTTTTCTTTGAGCCTCACTCCCCTTTATCTAACCTATTTGCTGTCTCCACATGGATGTTTCCCATGCATTGCAAACATAACTGTGTAGAAATTCTGACTTCTCTATCCAAGCCTGTTCCTCCTGAAACTAATCATGTATCAGAAAATTATGTCTGAATTCATCCAATTATTCAGGCAAGAAAAGTTAGAGCCATTTTGCACTTCTTTCTCTCCCTCAGCCATTATATCCAAGTCTCAATACTTCTTACAAATTTAAAAAGTAGTTATTTTATTTTTTTAATCTATAATATGTTCATTTTACCTTCTTTCCATTGTCACTACCTTGGTCATTCTCATAAACAGGTTACCACAGTAGTCTCCTAATTCATACCCTGAGATATATTTGTATATTTAAATCAGACAATATTATCCTCAACTTAAATACATTGTAACTGCATTTGGAATAAAATATGGACTCCATGTTAGGCTAATAGGGTCTGTTTCATTTTGTCCCACTTATCATTTATATCTTATCTCAGCAGCATGTACTCCAATTCTACTATAGCCCAGCCCCAAACATTCTTAAGGTACTCTTGAAAGACCCGCGGATCCCCTTACCCAAGAATCCAACACTGCCACTGGATGCAATCAGCAAGAGGTTCTTTATTGTTACGCAGGCGCCTGCGGGTGGTCAGCGCGCGCCTGCGGGTGGTCAGCAGCTCCTGATAGCTGAGCACACCTGGCTGGGGTGGTGCAGGATTTTTATAGACAGGTGCAAACAAGTTTTGGGTGGGGCGCAACTGATTGGTTGACAGTTAGAACTTTTGAAAAAGGCATTCGTGGAGTTTGCTGATTGGCTTTGGGGACCAGCTCGCGCGGAAGAGAGAGGCGGGAAGGGGGAACAAGCTGATTGGTTCTGAGGGCCCGTGCGAGGGAGGAGAGGCGCAGGGAGGGGGAACAAGAAGAGGGAAGGTAGGAATGCCATCATGGCGTCTTCTATTATTTCTATAAGCCAAGCAGTTACAGAAGGGCAAAAGAGCAATTAATCACGCAATTAATAACCTAATCTACGCCTAAAAGCCAGCGGTTCACAGAAAAGCAAACAAGCGATTAGTTATCCTATCTATCTTCCAGGGGAGGGGTCTTTCACTCTTACATGCCAACCTTTTCCTCATTATTTTACATTTTCTTCTGCCTTGCCTCTGTTCCTCCTGCTTTGTTTACTGTGACCATACTCACTGGTTCTCTGTATATAATCCCAGCATAATTACTAAGAGTGCCCCTTTTCCTTCACAAATGGCTCAATTTGGATAAATTCTATAATAAATATGTATTTGCAAAGCAAACTATTCAATTTCTCAAATCTCAAAATAAATGTCACTTCATCAGAAATGTTGCCTGACAATCTTTACAAAGTATTCCCTTATTTACAGAGTTTTATCCCATATTTTGTTTCCTTTAAGCAGATGTTTTAATTATCATGTGTTTCATTATGTTTCTTTCTTTTTTTCTTCAAGATTTTATTTATTTAACAGACAGATATCACAAGTAGGCAGAGAGACCGGCAGAGAGAGAGAAGGAAGCAGGCTCCCCCTACTGAGGAGAGAGCCTGATGTGGGGCTTGTTCCCAGGACCCTGAGATTATGACCTGAGCCAAAGGCAGAGGCTTTAACTCCCTGAGCCATCCAGACACCCCATTATGTTTCTATCTGACTGGAACTCCAGGAATTATTCTATATATTGCTAGGAAAGCAGCAACTTTTTCAAATTATGAATTATTGTTTTTTTTTTTTTTTATAAACATATATTTTTATCCCCAGGGGTACAGGTCTGTGAATTACCAGGTTTACACACTTCACAGAACTCACCAAAGCACATATCCTCCCCAATGTCCATAATCCCACCCCCTTCTCCCAAACCCCCTCCCCCCAGCAACCCTCAGTTTGTTTTGTGAGATTAAGAGTCACTTATGGTTTGTCTCCCTCCCAATCCCATCTTGTTTCATTGATTTTTCTCCTACCCACTTAAGCCCCCATGTTGCATCACCACTTCCTCATATCAGGGAGATCATATGATAGTTGTCTTTCTCTGCTTGACTTATTTCGCTAAGCATGATACGCTCTAGTTCCATCCATGTTGTTGCAAATGGCAAGATTTCATTTCTTTTGATGGCTGCATAGTAATTATTGTTTTTGTATAGCTCGTAATTTTAATTTTGAACTTTCTAAAAGAACAGTTTGAATTTTATTCAACAGTTATGACTTTTGTATATATAAAAAATGGTAACTATAAGCAAAATAAATTGGTGTAGGTATCCCTAAGTCTTCCTTGAATTTACAGTCCAACTTTTTGTCTTTTTACTCACAGTTATTGATGTCCATTTTTTCTATGGGACTTTTTAGAGAATTGACAAATGCAGAGGAAAAAATGACATTTTTTTATTTTTCCAAAGTTTTGTTTGTTTGTTGGTTGGTTTGTTTGTTTGAATCATTGTTTCCTGGATTTCAAATGAAACCACTGCCACACATTTTGCAAGTTTGGTGTTGGTGCTTTCTTAATTTCAGCAGAAGTGATCAATAATCAGGATTCTTATTCCTTCTTTAAGTAATCCTGAATATCTTGTATACAGAAATATCCGTGGGGTTACCTTTCAAGATCAACCACCAGCAATAACAGCTGCACATGCTCTTACATGACCTTATTCTTTTATTATAGGTACCAGTGTCTACACCAAAAAGGACTGCCTCATTATTTTCACTTCCTGTCAACTTAAGCCAATTCCAGTCCTGCTCTCTTCCCCAGATCCCTGCATGCATCCCTTGACCATATTTATAAGTTGATGCACATCTAGGTTCTTTCCATAGTTGAAAGGAAATCCCTTTTCCTTTATGTTACTTTATTAGCCTAATTAAAAACATTAATTAATATGAGAGGCACTGTCCTTTCCCCTAAGGACTGAGAAATTTTGTCATGCAAAACACGACTCCACTAACAGCCCCGAATGAACTGCCTGACCAAATGCGCCTGTAGACAGTGATAATTACTTCTATTTCTACTACTAAAAAATGGCTTCCTGGACCATAGTAACAGAAAAGTACTATTAAACTAACAATGAATCCTAAGTTCAGAAATATTAAAATGCAAAACAAAACCAAAAAGATGCATTTTAGGATTAGTAAAATAAAGGGTATCATTGGTTGACATTTTTCATTGGCCAATGAACACTTCCTCTGGACTGAAAGGCCCATGAAATTTTATCTATTTTGTTCCCTAACCTTGAACAACAGGCCTAATGTAGTGCCTGCTGCATATTAACTGTTACATATTCATTTCTTGAATGGATGTATAAATCAAACCACATAGTGGAAACCTCTACAAATTGCTAATTTATTTTACAGAGTGAATTTATCAAAAGCTGTAAAGTGAAACCATTTCAATCTTAGAGCTTCTCACTGCTCAGATAATTTGTTTTTTTTAGTGATAAAAATTTAACATGATGGGGCGCCTGGGTGGCTCAGTGGTTTGGGCTGCTGCCTTCGGCTCGGATCATGATCTCAGGGTCCTGGGATCGAGCCCCGCATCGGGCTCCCTGCTCCGCAGAAAGCCTGCTTCCCTCTCTCTCTCTCTCTCTCTCTCTCTCTGCCTGCCTCTCTGCCTCCTTGTGATCTCTTTTTTAAAATCTTTAAAAAAAAATTTAACATGAAAACCAAGTATCAAAGTTCTCATTATCTCTCTTCATATATTTAATTTTATGATTATATTGTATAGTCAAATATTGTTAAGTAATCATGTATTGTATATAATAGTCAATTAATATACATAGTTTTATATATGAGTACTATCATATATATATACACACATATATATACATTTGATCATAAAACAATTTTGACTGGCTGTATCTGACTATAAAATACATAATTATACTATATAGCATTATGTGTGTGTGTGTGTGTATAGATAGATAGATAATTGTATATAAAAACATAAAATTTTATTAAATTTCACTTTATGTCTTTCAATCAAAAGTTTGGAAATTTAACACCTAATGTTTAATGTAAAATGTTTTTACCTTATCAAACTGTCACAGAGAAACGTCTAAATTTTGCTCTTTAATGTAGCTCTCTTTGCAAACTGGAGGAGTCTAGTTATATCATATAAAGGAATAAAAAAACAGTATGAAGACAGTTTTTCCCCAGAAAAGTTTTGTGAATGTTTTGTGATTGCAATACATTACTTTCTATTTAAAACTCCAAGAGTCGTAGGCTTTGTTTAAAAAATTGGCAGTTATAATTTTACAACCTATGAGAATTGGTGAATTCGCACATAAAGATGTGTCTTGTTGTGTACTTAATGATACATCTTCTCTCACCTCACCTAAGAGGAACGGCAGGGTTTTACCCTGACAATGTCGCAGCTGTTTTAAATTCCCTTACTTAGACATTTCCCAGCTTTTATAGCTTGTGCAGCTGTCAGCAGCTATGACTTTTTCTTTGTTAGGCAAGGAAATGTCTAAACTTATAATTAGACCTCAGTTATGAACTATGTAACTAGTTAATCATAGCTTTCATTAGAGCTTTTTGCATTCCAAAGGGATTTGAATGTAGCCAAGAATGGTGGTATGTACCAAAAAAAGCAAGCTTGAATTATTTTAGGGTTTATTTTTTCTAATTTACATCTTCACCCTATGAACCATAATTATCATCTAAACTAATATTTGTTATATTTAAATTACCTAAAATGTTTATATCACCTGTAACATCATTGCTCAAACTTGACCCTCTTTTTTAGTTAAATCATTTTAATTACATCACTGAGATATGTGTAACCAAATAGTAACAATTTTTAACCACATAACCATCAGAACATTGTCATATTAACACATAATCATACAAATACAAACAAATCTACAAAAATAATGCATTTTAAATTAAAATTTAATATAATGCTTATGCTCCTTAATAAAGATAAATCATTAAGTTTCAGGTTGTTTTGAGTAAATGGAGCCTAGTCAGTGTGTGATTTCTCAATTTTTCACTTCTTTTCTCTAATGAAACTTCCATGAAACTTTCATTAGTACAGTGTGACCTCTCACCACCTGTATTTCACTCAGGAAAAAAGCTTCATTCATGATTTAAGTCTGACTGATTTTTTTCCTATTAGCACTGCTATTTGAAGGTGTCCAACATAATCATAAACATGTATCAAAGGATACAAAAATAGCTTGGCAATATTTGGTTAAAAGACAGTTACTAGAGCACATGGGAGGCTCAGTAGATTAAGGCTCAGGTCATTATCCCAGCGTCCATGAATTAAGTCCTATATAGGCTCCCTGCTCAGCAGGGAGTCTGCTTCTCCGAGTCTCTCCCCAACCGCCAGTTTATGCTCTCTCTCTCACTCATTCTCTCTCAAATAAAGAAATAAGATCTTTTAAAAATAAATAAAATATAAAAGGTTACTTAAATCATGTAAAATACAGTAAAAATAAAATTTAAATTATCCTCTAAGTAAAAATAAATTAAATTAAAACATTCATAGACCAGTTACAGGCCTCCCTAGAATTATTTATCCGGAATTCACACCTTTCTCACTTTCTCACAGTGTTTACCACTGTCCACCTTAAAAGTAAGATCGCCAGTAATTTTATCAGTAGAAAATGTTTACTGAGGAAGAGCAGAAGAATTGCAGTTTAGGACATGAATGCTACTGATGAGGGAGCAGGAGGCTGGCTGAGGACAAAGCAAGAGCTGGCACCTTGCACCCCCCCCCTTCATCCGCTCCCCTCCATAGGTGTAGCATTCCTCAGGCACCCTTGACTGCCATAAAATGATAAATAGTTAACTTGCTGAGATTACAATCCTGCAAGACAGGAGTCTCCCTTGGTTTGCAAATGTCCTTGAGATTACAACAAAGAAGTTACCTTATCAATAGCCCAATTTCCAAAGACACAGAACTCAGTTCCTCAAGCCTAATGTTACCCTCCCCTCCATAAAAACCGAAGGAGATGGAAGTAGAAGGAAAAGTAAATAAAGTTAAATTTCTTCTAAACCTAAATCTCATTAACAAGGATGCTTGATAGCAGGAATGTAACATTCCACCAGACTCCCAATTGTCTTTACTTGATAGCAACTAAGCCTTCAATATCCTGATAGTATTCTTTGCCCCAATAGCCCTTCTGAACACCCCTTTGTCCTCACCTACCCAACTCCTGTGTATATAACCAACCACTCCTAACAACCCGGGGCGGCAGCCGCATCTCTGCCTGCCCACGGGCCCTGTCCCCGTGCTTTAATAAACCACCATTTTGCACCAAAGATGTCTTAAGAATTCTTTCTTTAGTCATCAGCTCCGAACCTCACCCCACCGAACCTGACTTAGGTTCTGGGACTTCATCACTACCACAAACCATAGGTGAGCCCTGAGATAAAAGAGAGGAACTGCTGCTTTATAAAGAAAAGGAGAAGGATCCGAGGGGCTGCTTTGAACAAAAGAAAGTCCACGGGGGAATGTGCGAGTTCTGGGTAGTAATGGTTTCTCATTGGCTGAGTTATGGAATTTTCAACTGGCTGAGCTAATTTGTTGCTAATTTTCTAATTGGTGGAGCTAATTTGTTGCTGAGCTAGAAGAAATTCTTCCTTCTTACTAGAATAGGAAGTAGGCTTTTTGCTGTTGGGAATGTAATGTGTCTTCCTTTAGGGGGCTGCAGTTAGTAAGGATTTGTAGGGCATGACAGCCCCTTTCTTCCTCCTGATTTCACTAATTTTTTTTTCTCTGACTCCACTGTAAATGAGGTAGTTTTTTGTTTGTTGTTTGTTTTAATTCAGTTTTATACCACTAGAATTGTTTTTCTATTTTATGGATACATTAAGTCCATTGCTATTCTATACTTCTTAATTCAGTTGGAATTCCTTCTTTCCCTGTCTAGCATAGACTTTAAAGATCACGAGCTCAATAACAGCATTGAAAATACTGCAAAAATCCATTTGCCCCTTTTCACCTTTTGTTTTGTTTTGTTTTCACTTCACCTGCAATAGTCTAACTCTGCTAAACTCAACTTTCTATGTTTTTGTAGATCATAGTTATTAAAGAAATTTCAACAGAGCTGGCAAAGGTTTGATTGCAAATTTCAGATTGCCCTCAACACACCAAGAAATTTTACTGATTTTTCCAGATCAACTCATGCTTTGAAATTACTTTTAAACATGTCCTGTTCTCCTGTAATTATGCCTCCTAAATATAAGATCAATATATTTTGTCATCTAAATTACAGATATTACAGTAACAATCAGAGAACACCAACCCTTTCCATTTTATTCTACAAATATACCAACACAAGAGCTTTCCTATAGCTCAATATCTTCTATTCCTTGTTCCAGTAATGGCTGGAAACTTAGATCATGGGCCAAAAATGAGTACCTATTTTGGCAAGTAAAGTTTTATTGAAGCACAACAGTGTCCATTCTCTTACCTATTGATGTCTGCTTTCATGATTAAATGACAAAGTTGACTAGTTTTAACAAAGACTGTTCCTCAAGGCCTAAAATATTTACACTTTACAGAAAAAGTTTTCCAAATCTTCACTAAAAGCAAATGGCAATTCTCATCTAATGGTCAACTTGAAAATTTACTTTGGACTTCATCTTCTTCAATCTTCTTAAGAATATTTTTAAGTTATAATACATTTATTTTATTTTATATTCAGTAGTTTTCTTCAGACTAGATCATTTCCTATTGCCTTTAGCTATCCTTAAATATCTCTTAGTTAAAAAAACAACAACAATCATCAAGCAACTAATCCTTAACTAGATATTCCCCCCTTTCCCTTATCTTATCTCCCCTCCTTTTAAGCCAGAAAAGTTCCAATTGTTTTTATTCCTGACAGGCATGTTATCATTCCTCACTAACTCTTCTTTGCAGTACAATTTTGGTCTAATTTTCAAATTCCATCAAAACAATTAGTGTGAAATTCACCAATAGGCCCCATTACCTATGAAAAGGATCCCAAACATATCTTTTCATCAGAATCACATGGAGGGCTTGGTAAAACACAGGTTGCCAAACAAAGTTTACTGAAAAAATTTCATTAATGGCTGACTGCCATTTTTCCCTCAGGTGAGGAAGGAGTGGGAAGTAAAGTGTAGTCTCTCCTCTGGGAAGAATTTATTTGCATGTCTACAGACATTTATTTGTAAGTGCATCAGTAACCACAAAGTGGCTCAAAAACAAAGAAAGCCCAGGATCCTCTTTGAACCAAAATCAGAGAACTCAGAGGAATGTAGTTTAAACAATGCATAGTTTATCAATGAGCCACAGATGTTTCCCTTTAGTTTTATATCCCAATTTGTAAACCAATTTTTAGAATGACTATTTGATTAATGTGGCTATCTTTGATCCCCATACAATGTTAACTTTTGTAAGAGCAGGAAACCAATCTTTTTTGCTTATTTTTCCATCCCCAGCACAGTATTAACACAGTACTTTAAATATAATAATTCTTTAGAGCCTCAATGGCTTATTCAGTTGAGCGTTGGCTCTTGGCTTCAGCTCAGGTCATTATCTCATGGGTTGTGGGATCTGCCCCACATCTGGCTTCCAGCTCTGCAGAGACTATGCTTGAAAATTATTTCCCTCTGTCCCTCCCCCCACTTGCACATGCTCTTTCTCTCTCTCTCACCGCCCCCTCAAATAAAAGAATAAATAAATATAACTGCTCAATAACTATTATTTAAGTAAATAATAACCATAATTGTTTTTAATTAAAATAGTTGAATACAAATTTAATTATTATTAATAGATAACACTAATTCTATCATACTCATGACAAAGAATATAAATATAAGGATGATAAAATAGTACTAATGTCTAAGACTGTTAGGTCGGAATGTTGGGTCTGCAGGCTCCGGGAGTGCAAGAGGAAAACAGAAATGACGGCCAGGTCCCACCATCTTCCAGCCTCCTCCCCCCACTTTCCTTCACTCTTGACTCTTCCGACAAAAGGATGTATGCCCAGGTCACATCTCCATAGGTAACCTGATACCTATACAGGAAACAGATAAAAGACCCCCGCCAACTCCCTCCCAGTGGGACTTCCCCCACTCCGATTTCCAGAGTCAGGGGACTTCGCCCGAGGGTGCCCACTTCCTCCTGGCACAACTTTCCTGGATCCCCTTCTCCTGAGCCCTGAAACTTCGCCAGACAGTGCCTTTAATAAATCTTGCCTTGTGTCTACCTCGCCTGGTGTCGTGTTTATCTCGCCTATAAAACCTAACAAAGACCATGGGTTTTAGAGTCAGACATAGGTTCACTCTAGCTCTGATATTTAAACATACACACATTTAAAATTTAATGGCCAATTAAGAGATTTATATGAACTATTTGACCAGGAAATTAAAAATGAAACAATATTGTTTACCCCCCAAAATGCAACTTTACTGTATCAACTGATTTCTGACTTTTAAATTGGAAATCTAATTTAGAGTTACAATTTATAAATTGTCATTTCCTTTTCATGCATTTATTAGTAAAACTATCAATCACAAAATATCTTATTACCAAATGAATCTAAAAATAGTAAGCTTGTATAAACTTTTAGTAACCAAAATAAAATATTTGAAATATCAGAAATATGAAGAAAAAACAAAGTCTTTGAAAACCTAATTAAATCAATATAATTAAAGAAGTTGCAGAAAGTTATGAGGATGTGGGTTTGTTAAAAAGGGTGATGGTAAGATAATAGTTTTCCAGACATGTTAGTTCTCTATAACAAATTACCTCAAACTTAGCAGTTTCAAGCAATCCCATTTATTTTCTCAAACTTATAATGGGTTAGAAATCCAGGCATATTAGCTAGGTCTCACTATGCTGCTATGAATGTGTGAGCCAGAATTGAAGCTTCTGTTTTAAAGATCTACTAGAGAATGATCATCTTTCTTGTTCTGATGATTTTGCAACCTTCAGTAGCTTGTGGTTGTAACATTCATGGCAGATTGCTTCTTCAAAGATACTAAGAGAAGTTATAGATAGATAGTAGATAGATAGATGATAGATAAACCACGTAGAAGAAAGATAAGAAATAAGAAGAAAATTAAGAAGAAAGATAAAAACAGTTGAAAGAATGCAAGAATTCCCAGATGCAGAGCCCTAAGTCTTTGGATGGTAATGACAGAAATGTGAACTAGAGGCAAGAAAGTTGATAAATAAGCTACCTATTAAAGACTGAGGTCATAATATCCTGACCTTGTGGTTTCAGAGACCTTGGAGCTGACAGACCAAAGAGCCCAAGTGCACAACTTGTGCTCTGCTCTTCCACCTCTGTCCCAGGATAACCCTTACAGTCATTTGAATGTCTTTGCATTGCATGCACAGCCTTCCCAGGCAGAGCGAGAAAGGCTGTCAGGAAGGTTAGGGTACAAACCTTGTTGGGCCAAAAACTCCCCTTCCCAATGTGTGGGAGTTTCCCAAATAATTGGAAACAGCTTCCATTTGAGACTGCCCTACTGTGTGTCAGAGCTCCTCCCAGCCCAGAGAGACCCAATAATATCTAATCCCAAAGTAACCTAGGGTCTGGTTCCATCAACCAGCACCTGCTCACTCTCTCACATGGAGAGTGTACTTTTGCTTTAATAAACTGCTTTGTGCTTACCACTTTCCTTCTGGCTGTCTTCATAGGAGCACAGATCCATCCCCATGTAAATCTTCTGTTGGGGGACTCTAAGGACAAAGACCTTTATTCATACAATGCAGACTCTCCTACAGCTGACAGACAGATGGATAGATAGATGATAGGGATAGATAGATATAATAGATAAATTAATAGCAAGTTTGAGCCTTATAAAACTTAATAATAGGAGTTACTTCCTACCACCTTTACCATCAAGAAGTGAAGGCAGTGTCATGCCATCTTGTTTGCTTATACTGTTGGTTTTAAGTAAGTCACAGATCTGGCTCACACTCAGCGAGAAGGAATCCCACAAAAGTGTTACTACCAAAGGCAAGGATTACTGGGAATCACCTTGGGGGTCTGATCACCACATTCCCTAATGCAAACTCTTGAGACATTTCATAATTTTCAAAAATTAGTGTTCTATATAAGATTATTTTTAGGGAACTATTTATTATTTAAGGAACTTTAGTAGAACAATTATTTTTAAGTCTAGTTTTTGATATGAAAATTCTTTCTAAGCAACCAATAGGTCTCAGATACTAAATGCATCTAATTTACTCAGCTGTGTGGTACTCAGATGGAAAACTGGACTGATTAAATATAAAGAATAATCCACTCGCACTTAAAATATCCCAGTGAAGTGGATTGAAAATTTACTATTGATTGAAATCCTCGAATCAGCAACATTTCTGTTCTCCATTTACCTTTTTGTAGTCATTCTTAGAGATGACCAGGTTTGCGGCAGTCATTGTCATATTATTAAGATATTGAAAAGCAATGATATTTTAAAGAGAACAAGAAGTGAAAACACCCACAAAAATAGGTAAACAGGGCATAGATAGATACAAGTGTGACTATCTAATGGCTACATTATTGTATCCATTTGCTTCCTGTTCCTACCAATTTGTGACTTCATGTATTCACTATTTACTCTCAAAGAAAAATAATACCAGACAGTAGTTAAGGATGAAAGACAGATTTTACTCAGTATTTCTGGAGAAGGGAAGAGACTTCAGTGTAACTGAGCTTAGCTCTAACTTGTGCAGAGGTTACTGGGTGTTTTCAAGGGAAGATGAGGGATTGGAGGGGATCAAGTCAGCAGAATGAGTCCAGAAAGTGAAGATTACAAAAAAGAGGTAGAAGGGTTGTTCGAAGTAATAAGACCATCTGTGCTGTTTGGCACTTTTCCCATGTTAGGTTCCTACCCTCCCATCGAGACTGGGAAATAAGAAACTATCTTTCTTGATAGTTATCTTTATAAGAGATAGCTTCCAGATTCTTAGGGAAGACATTCTCGCATTGCTGTGTATACTTATACATCATTAAGGAAAAGAAAAAGGATTGCAAGTGTAGATATTCTAGAGTAAATGTTCTAAGAAATATGTCTGAGGACTATTGTCAGGGGTTGACTATAATAAACTGAATTATTTCAGCAGCCTTAAAGTTTCCCAAGCAGGAACTCAAGGGAGGCTGAGTTGTTCTAGGGACACAGCCTTGGGTTGTTAGAAGCTATGCTCCTTTGGTCAAGTCTTTTAGTGTAGGAATGGGGGTTTTGACCAAATCTTTCCAGCCAAGAGTTTTTGTAGTTCTTACCATTGTCTTTATTTACAACTCTGTTGGTGTATCTGTAGTGGTTTTTAATGAAAATTATGTGCTTTGCTTTAAAGAGCAAGGAAATCTGGTGAAATTTTGCAAAGACAAAAACCCATGTATATCTATAGCTATGTTATAAAAGGTAAACTTCTTTGGAAAGGAGTTTTTGGGTTTTTTTTTTTAATTTGTTTATTGTTTGTTTCTTCACTGAACACTGAACCTGAATGGGTACTTGAGAAGAGGGGTTTCCATTAATAAACTTTCTTCTTATTTGGGAAGATCATTTGAATGTCACCAAATAAGTTTAGAACAAAGTTATGAGAAGAAAATGGCAAGACAATGAAAGGAGCCAAGTTGATGCTGAGAAATTAATCTATTACTTCAGTTATCAGTCAGTAGAAGAAAAAAAAAATCTGGTAGGAATATTGTTCAAATGCTTTAAATAATAAGATTTGCTGATAATAACTTTTAACAAATATAAAATTCCTCAAATTATCAAGAAAGTGCTTGAGGTGTGTATGTCTGTGTGTGTGTACAAAAAGAGAGAAAAAAAAATAAGCTTCAGTTTTAGACCATTGTAGTGCATGATGTGGATATCACATTCGGGATTGTTGGCAATCCTTAATGGGTCAAATAGTTGGTCTATACAGAGACAGTGTGGTTCAACTAATCTGGGCTCAATTTGGTCCCAGCTAGGCTTGCTATTTTTTCTGGGTAGTGGGTTCTGAGAGCTGTGGTCCATGCTTATTCTTGGCTGATGACTCAACTGACTTCCTCACATTTCTAAAATCCCTCAGCTTGCTAGTCTGAGCTTGTTCTCAAAGTGAAGGCATAGGCATAAAGTAGGGAATAAAAGTGTACAATGATGCTTGAGACAGGCTGAGAAACAGCACATTCTCTTGGCCAAAGAAGTTAGTTTAAAATATTAAGAAATACACCCAGAGGAACTGCAAAATTAAATCTTAAAAGATATAAAACTAATAGGACCATTTCAAACAGCAAATACAACCTGGATTAGAATTGTGTCTATTGTTATTACCTTTGCTAATACAGAAAGTTGTAAAAATAAATATATATGTACAGAAAGTGTGTCTCATATTGGGCCTTCTACTGATAAGTCAAGAGAACTTAACTCTGCATTCATTGGTAGATGGATCATAGCCTCAAATATCCATTGTAGAAGCATTAACACCAAAAAAATATTCAGGTGCTACAAATCAAGGCTTTTTTTTTTTTTTTCCAAAAAATTTTATTTATTTATTTGACAGAGAGAGACACAGCAAGAGAAGGAACAGAAGCAGGGGGAGTGGAGAAACAGGCTTTCCACCTAGCAGGGAGTCTGACAAAAGCCTGGATCCCAGGACTCTGGGGTCATGATCTGAGCTGAAGGTGATGCTTAATGACTGAGCCACCCAGGTGCCCCCAAATCAAGGTTTTTATGTTTATTTTATGGATATCTGGTTGTTAAATATTTGCCAGCATACTATTGGGTTTACCCATTGACAAAAACTTAAAATATATGGCATGGTATTTGGGAGATGGGAGACCAAAAAAATGAAATTGAATTTTGAAAACTTGGAGATTCATGTTAGGAAATTGAAAAAAAAAAAAAAAAAAAAGGTAAAACTGAAGCCTCTGGATATTGGTGAAGTGATTTCAAAACCTGAAAATAATAGTGTGTAGTGACTATTATTGGTTATTACAAGATAGAGATGAGTGCATACATGAGTTGGCTAGTTTCTGTGCAAAAATTGAAGAAAATAGTTTTCAGAGATAGAAGGCCTTATGAGACTGGAATTATTGCCTATCTTGCTCCCTTAAAGAGTAGAAG
Source organism: Mustela nivalis (assembly GCF_964662115.1). Lineage (NCBI taxonomy): Eukaryota > Metazoa > Chordata > Mammalia > Carnivora > Mustelidae > Mustela > Mustela nivalis. Next base: position 165,464,582 of record NC_139022.1, on the reverse strand, counting down.
ATCAGATTGAAAAAATTTTAAAGGAACAAAGATCCTGTAAAACTTCTCAATCTAAAGAAGTGACTAAGCTTTGCAGTTCCCAGCTGTAAGAGGAGAATCTAATTACTTTGCCACAATGTGCAGTACTCTTCAGGTTATGTTTCCTTCTTTCCTTTCTGGTGTTGGTCTTTCTCCTTTACCTTAATTTTAGTTAGTCCAGATTGCTTTGAGTGAACTAATTATTTATTACTTCTGAGGCTTTGGATTAATAATATTTTTCTTTGAAATGTCGCCCTTTCAAGCTCTAAACTGGTAATACACAGTTTTTCTGAGGACTACACTATTTGACTTCTCCAAGATCATTTTCTGATCATCTGTGCATGATGTTAAAAAGGAGATGACAATCTCAAAATGGAGTCAGCTGCACTAAGCCCCACATCAGCAAACCAAGGCTTAATGCTTAACCTAATTGCAGTTTCAGCTTCTCCCAGGAATTTTTAACCAATCAACCTGGAATTGCCTGGTCAATACTAGCAGGTAATCCCCTGATAGACCCTTCCATTCTCCTTTGGAAAATGACCATGCTTAAAACAATGCATTTCTTCCTAATCATTTCCTCTTTTTTAAACCTTCTTTCTATCTTTAAAAACTTTTCCTTTTCTACAGCTTGGTGGAGCTCCTTTCTATTTGCTAGATGGAAAACTGCCTGATCTATGAATCATTGAATAATGCCAATTATATTAAGTAGTGGTAATTGAGTCGCCACAGTGAATGTCCCATAGCTGATAACAAATCCATTGGAAATCTGATTCCTTAAAGTTATGCAATATTTGCTATGATTCTTATATAAAATCCCTGTGATGGCCAGCTGCTACTTTATTTAAATTGTATAATTTGTTGCATAATAAGTTTTTACATTATTTTCCACAGAATGTCAGTTCTAAAAGCAGTGCTCTGAGGTACCAACCACAGTGCAAATCCCATTAGTTTTCAGTCTTTTAGTTTCCACAAAAAATTCAGGTTGAAAGAAACTTCAGATTGAAGGAAAAGCATAATGGGGTGGTGATATTCATAAAGTACCTATATTGCATGTTGGCTTTCCAAATGATTATGAGGAAATTATTATTCGACATATTCTAGTTTAAATTAAAACAACTCTCAACATAGATTAGTGGTTCTGCCAAGAAATATACAACAGTCACAGAAAAGGGAAAATAGTTACTCTGGGAATGTTTTTTACAAAGGAAACTGAGAGTACAAATATTTTGTAAACACTTTAAAATTTATTTTTGAACACTATTTTAGCTTTCATCATTAAATGTTTTTTTCTTCTTTTAGTAATTGACTATGTATATCCTTTTCTGGTATCTATTTTAAGTAATTCTAATACACACAGACACACAAACACATATCCAGACATGCAAGCACAAGTACAGACCCACACAGACACAAACTTACACAGATACAGAGATTCAAAAACATGATATAAAACAAAATAAAATTATGCTTTAAATAGTGTAAAAATGTGAATTTGGCTTTCAAAAATAATTGTGAATGTTCCAAACAATCCAAAAGCAGGAAGCCCGAGTGACTCTTTTGGTTAAGCATCTGCCTTCAACTCAGGTCATGATCCTAGGGTCCAGCCCCATATCAGGCTCCCTGCTCCGAGGTGAGCCTGCTTTTCCCTCTCCCTCTGCTGTTCCCCCTTCTTGTATTCTCTTTCTCTCTCTGCCTAATTAAATAGAATCTGGGGAAAAAAAAAAAAGGTGTTTAGAAATGGTGGAACGTGGCGGAGAGGCAAGACAGCAGAGAAATAATGAACTGAAATGACACCAAGTCTCAGGAGTTCAGCTAGGTAGTTATCAAACCATTCTAAACACCTACAAACTCAAAAGGAAATCAAAGAGAAGAAGAGCAGTAATTCTAGAAACAGAAAATCAACCTCGTTCTGAAAGGTAAGACATGCGAAGTGAATCCAATTTTAGTATATGTGCTGCAGAAGCGAGCACACAAAGTGAATCCAAAGCGACATGGAGGCAGGGACAGCTCCTGGCAAGTGGTGAAGCAGCACAGCACAAAAATCAGAACTTTAAGAAGTCTTATCCACTGATGGACATTGCTCCAGAGGCTAAGTGGGGGTGGAGCCCTGGCAGGGACAGTGTGGTGTCAGGACCCATGGGGTCACTGAAAGATTGGAGGTATCTGAGTGTGGCAGAGCACCCAGGTGTCAGACTGGAGAAGGTGACTACAGAGACAGAGCTGAGAAGTGAGCTCTCAGCTTGAGGTCACCTTAAACCATGATCCACGGCACACCCGGGCCACTGATCTTTAAGCAAGAACCCACAAGTGGAAGATCCAGGGAGACTTATCTTCCTCCTCTGGTGGAGCAGCACAGCAGAAATCTGCTGGACTTGGAGACTCCAAACAGGGCTGTCCAGAGACAGAAATGCTTGGTCATAGGCTGGGTTAGCCCAAAGCATGGCTGGAGACCAGGGATATGGGAATAATGGACCCCTTTTCTCTGAGGGTACATTGAGGAGTGGAAACCCAAGCTCTTGGCTCCTCCATGCCAGAGATTGAGAGGCTGCCATTTTCATTCCCATCCTCCAAAGCTATACTGAAAGCACTGAGGGAACAAAAACTCTGAGAGTAAATCCAAGCAGATTTCTTAGCCTATTCCCTGATAAGGGCAGTGCAATTCCACCTCCAGCAAAGACATTTGAGAATCACTGCAACAGGCCCCTCCCCAGAAGATCAGCTAGAACATCCAGCCAAGACCAAGCTCACCGATCAAGGAGAACAGTGGAAGTAGCTAGGGGAAAGCAATGCATGGAATTCATGGCTTTCTCCCCATGATCCTTTAGTCTTGCAAAGTTAAATTAATTTTTAAAATTTTTTTTCTTAATATAACTTTTTAAAAATTTTTCTCTTTCCTCTTTTAACGTTTTTTAAGTAGTATATCTTAACAATACCTTTTTAAAAAATATTTTTAAACCTTCATTATTATAGTGATATTTTATCCTTCCTTGCATTTAACCTTATTTTTTGGTATACATATAGGTTTTGTTTTGTTTTGTTTCAATTTGGGATACAATTTCTTCTAATAAATCAAAATATATCCTAAATCTAGCACAGAGCTTTGTTCTAGTCTCCAGCCTGAGCACATTCTCTCCTTTTTTTTTCTTTTTTTCTTCTTTCTTTATCCAAACAACTTGTATTATCAATTCTTTTTTTTGAAATTATAAAAGGTTTTCTTTTTCTTTTTTCTTTTTCTTTTTTTTAATATTTTATTTATTTATTCAACAGACAGAGATCACAAGTAGGCAGAGAGGCAGGCAGAGAGAGAGGAAAGAAAGCAGACTCCCTGCTGGGCAGACAGCCTGATGTGGGGCTCGACCCCAGGACCCTGAGATCATGACCTGAGCTGAAGGCAGAGGCTTAACCCACTGAGTCACCCAGCTGCCCCAAAGGTTTTCATAGTTTAAAATTTTGGGAGGTAGTTTCTTCTAAGAGACCAAAATACACCCCAAATCAAGTGGGTGGCTCTGTTCTAATAACCACTCTAATCACCACTCATATATACATGCATATACGTATATACACACACAATTTTTTTAAAAAAATTCTTTTTATCCCCTGTCTTCTCCTGGTTTGGAGTCTCTTCTGATTTGGGTAGTGTATTTTCCTGAGGTCTTTGCCACCATTTTAGTATTTTATTCTCTCATTCATATATTCTTATCTGGATAAAATGACAAGGTGGAAAAACTCACCAGAGAAAAAGAATAAGAGGCCGTACTGTTGGTTAGGAACCTAAACAATACGGACATTGGTAATATGTCAGATCTAGAGTTTATAATGATGATTCTCAACGTGCTAGCTGGGCTCAAAAAAGGTATGGAAGATATTAGAGAAACCTATCCGGAGAAATAAAATCCCTTTCTAGAGAAATAAAGGAACTAAAATCTAAGCAAGCTGAAACCAAAAAAGGTATTAATGAGGTGCAATCAAGAATGGAGACTCTCACTGCTAGGATAAATAAGGCAGAAGAGAGAATTAGTGATATAGAAGACCAAATAATGGGGAATCAAGAAACTGAACAAAAGAGAGACAAACAACTACTGGACCATGAGGGGAGAATTCAAAACATAAATGATACCATAAGATGAAACAATATTAGTATAATTGGGATACCAGAAGAAGAGGAAAGAGAGAAGGGGCAGAAGGTATATTGGAGCAAATTATAGTAGAGAATTTCACTAATATGGCAAAGAGAACAAGGATCTAAATTCAGGAGGCACAGAGAATCCCTCAAAATCAATAAAAATAGGTCCACACCCCATCATCTAATAGTAAAACTTACAAGTTTTAGTGACAAAGAGAAAAATCCTGAAAGCAGCTTAGGGCATGAAGTCTGTAACATACAATGGTAGAAATATTGGATTGGCAGAAGACTTATCCACAGACACCTGGCAGGCTAGAAAAAACTGGCATGATGTATTCAGAACACTAAATGAGAAAAATATGCAGCCAAGAATACTCTATCCAGCTAGGTATCAATGAAAATAGGAGAAATAAAAAGCTTCCAGGACAAACAAAAATTAAAAGAATCTGCAAACACCAAAGCAGCCCTTTCAGGAAATATTGAAAGGGGTCCTCTAAGCAAAGAGAGAGCCTAAAAGTAGTAGACCAGAAAGGAACAGAGACATTATACAGTAATAGTCACCTTACAGGCAACACACTGACACAAAGTCATATCTTTCAATAGTTACCCTGAATGTAAATAGGCTAAATGCCCCAATCAAAAGACACAGTGTATCAGAATGGATAAAAAAAAAATCAATATGCTGTCTAGAAGAAACTCATTTTAGACCCAAAGACACCCCCAGATTTAAAGTGAGGGAGTGAAAAACAATTTATGCTATTTATTGAAAAACAATTTAAGCTATTATGCTATGGTACAATTTATGCATGCTAATAGACATCAAAAGAAAGCTGGAGTGGCAATCCTTAGATCAGATATATTAGATTTTAAGCCAAAACTATAATAAGAGATGAGGAAGGACACTATATCATACTCAAAGGTTCTGTCCAACAAGAAAATCTAACAATTTTAAATATATATGCCATATATATGCTCCTAACATGGGAGTAGCCAACTATATAAACCAATTAATAACAAAATCAAAGAAATACATCAACAATAATACAATAATAGTAGGGGACTTTAACACCCCCCTCACTGAAATGGACAGATCATCCAAGCAAAAGAACCTTAAATGACACACTGGACCAGATGGACATCATAAATATATTCAGAATATTCCATCCCAAAGCAACAGAATATACATTCTTCTCAAGTGCACATGGAACATTCTCCAGAATGATCACATCCTGGGTCACAAATCAGGTTTCAAGTGGTATCAAAAGTTGAGATCATTCCCTGCATATTTTCAGCCACAATGGTCTAAAGCTAGAACTCAATCACAAGAGGAAAGTTAGAAAGAGCTCAAATACATGGAGACTAAAGAGCATCCTACTAAAGCATGAATGGGTCAACCAGGATTTTAAAGAAGAATTGAAAAAAATTCATGGAAACTAATGATAATGAAAACACAGCTGTTCAAAATCTGTGGGACACAGCAAGGAAGTCTTGAGAGGAAAGTATATAGTGATACAAGCCTTTCTCAAGAAACAAGAAAGTTCTCAAGTACACAACCTAACCCTGTACCTATAGGAGCTAGAGAAAGAACAACAAAGAAATCCTAAACCCAACAGGAGAAGAGAAATAATAAAGATCAAAGCAGAAATCAATGAAATAGAAGCCAAACTAACCGTAGAACAAATTAACAAAACTAGGACCTGGTTCTTTGAAAGAATTAAGAAGATTGATAAACCTCTGGCCAGACTTATCCAAAAGAAAAGAGAAAGGACTGAAATTAATAAAATCATGAAAGAGAAGAGACCGCAACCTCCACCAAAGAAATACAAACAATTATAAGAACATTCTATGAGCAACTCTACACCAACAATCTGGAAGAAATGGATACATTTCTAGAGACATAAACTACCACAACTGAACCAGGAAGAAATAGAAAACCTGAACAGACCCATAACCAATAAAGAGATTGAAATAGTCATCAAAAATCTCTCAATAAGCAAGATCCCAGGGCCAGAGGGCTTCCCAGGGGCATTCTACCATTTAAAGAAGAATTGATACCTGTTCTCCTGAAACTGTTCCAAAAAATAGAAATCGAAGGAAAACTTCCAAACTCATTTTATGAGGCCAGCATTACCTTGATCCCAAAACCAGACAAAGACCCCATCAAAAAGGAAAATGACAAACCAATATCCTTGATGAACACAGAACCAAAAATTCTCACCAAAATACTAATCAATAGGATCCAACAGTACATTCAAAAGATTATTCACCAAGTGGGATTTATTCCAGGGATGCAAGTTTGGTTCAACATCTGTAAATCAATGTGATACAATACATTAATAAAAGAAAAAACAAGAATCATATGATACTCTCAATAGATGCTGAAAAAAACATTTGGCAAAGTACAGCATCCTTTCTTCATCAAAATTCTTCAAAGTGTAGGGATAGAGGCATATACCTCAGTATCATCAAAGCCATCTATGAAAAATCCACAGCAAATATCATTCTCAGCGGAGAAAATCTGAGATCTTTTCCGCTAAGATCAGGAACATGGCAGGGATGTCCAATATCACCACTGCTACTCAACATAATACTAGAAGTCCTAACCTCAGCAATCAGACAACAAAAAGAAATAAAAGGCATCTGAATAGGCAAAGAGGAGTCAAACTCTCACTCTGTGTAGATGATATGATACTTTATGTGGAAAACCCAAAAGGCTCCACTCCAAAACTTCTAGAACTCATACAGGAATCCAGTAAAGTGTCAGGGTATAAAATCAATGCACAGAAATCAGTTGCACTTCCACACATCAACAACAAGACAGAAGAAAGAGAAATTAAGGAGTATATCCCATTTATAACTGCAGCCAAAACCATAAGATACCTAGGAATAAACCTAATCAAAGAGGCAAAGAATCTGTACTCAGAAACCTATAAAGTACTCATGATAGAAATTAAGGAATACACAAAGAAATGGAAAAACATTTCATGCTCATGGATTAGAAGAACAAATATTGTGGAAATGTCTATGCTACCTCAAGCAACCTAATATTTAATGCAATCCCTATCAAAATACCATCCTTTTTTTTTTCAAAGAAATGGGACAAATAATCCTAAGATTTATATGGAATCAAAAAAGACCCCAAACAGCCAGAGGAATTTTGAAAAAGAAAGCCAAAGTTGGTGGCATCACAATTCCAGACTTCAAGCTCTATTATAAAGCTCTAATCTTCCAGACAGCATGGTACTAGCACAAAAACAGACACAGAGATCAATGGAAAAGAATAGAGAGTCCAGAAATAGACCTTCAAGTCTATGGTCAACTAATCTTCGACCAAGCAGGAAAGAATATTGAATGGAAAAAAGACAGCCTCTTCAACAAATGGCGTTGGGAAAATTGGACAGCCACATGCAGAAAAATGAAACTGGACCATTTCCTTACACTACACACAAAAATAGACTCAAAATGGATGAAAGACCTCAATGTGAGAAAGGAATCCATCTAAATCCTTGAGGAGAATGCAGGCAGCAACTTCTTTTACCTCACTGCAGCAACTTCTTCCTAGGAGCATCAACGGCAAGGGTATCAAGGGGAAAAATCAACTATTGGGACTTCTTCAAGATCAAAAGCTTTTGCACAGCAAAGGAAACAGTCAACACAACCAAAAGACAACTGACAGAATGGGAGAAGATATTCGCAAATGACATATCAGATAAAAGGCTAGTGTCTAAGTTCTCTTAAGAACTTATCAAACTCAACACAGAAAGAACAAATAACCCAATCAAGAAATGAGCAGAGGGCATGAACAGACATTTCTGCAAAGAAGACATCCATACTACAGATGTTGGAGAGGATGTGGAGAAAGCGGAACCCTCCTACACTGTTGGTGGGAATGCAAGCTGATGAAGCCACTCTGGAAAACAGCATGGAGGTTCCTCAAAAAGTTGAAAATAGAGCTACCCTATGACCCAGCAATCACACTACTGGGTTTTTATCCCAAAGATACAAATGTAGTGATTCGAAGGGGAACATAGACCCAAATGTTTATAGCAGCAATGTCCACAGTACCCAAACTATGGAAGGAACCTAGATGTCCATCAACAGATGAATAGATAAAGAAGAGATGTTATATATATATAATAGAATACTACACAGCCATCAAAAGAAATGAAAACTTGCCATTTGCAATGATGTGCATGGAACTAGAGGATATTATGCTGAGTGATATAAGTCAATCAGAGAAAGGCAATTATCATATGATCTCCCTGATATGAGGAATTGAATGGCAGAGTGGGGGATTTGGGGGGTTGGAAGGAAAAAATGATACAAGATGGGTTCGGGAGGGAGACAAACCATAAAAGACTCTTAATCTCTCAAAAAAAACCCTGAGGATTGCTGAGGGGAGGGGGGTATGGAGAGCATGGTTGGGTGATGGACATCGGGGAGGGTATGTGATATGGTGAATGCTATGAAGTGTGTAAGCCTGACGATTCACAGACCTGTATCCCTGGGGCAAAAAATACATTATATGTTTATAAAAATAATTAATAAAAAATTATTATATGTAATTATATGTAAAGCCACTAATTATATGTAAATACAATGAATTTATAGCCACTAGTTATATGTAAAAAAGGAAATAAAAAAACTTAGGGAAACACTTACATTAATATACTTCAAAATTTATGTCATAATTTTGCAGATTTAATTATAATTTTGTAATACAAATTGTCTTCTTCAAATTCCTTGTTTCTCTATGTAAGAGCAAAAGCTACAAGTGATCACAGTGCATCTTAATCTCTAATTGTAAATGTAGCACTTTGTTTAAATTATTATAGGTATAAGTATAGGATATGGCCTTCGTAACGCAGTGTTAATTCATTATGGAGACGAGTCAAACTGACCAGATTGTATTCTCTGTGGAGCTATGATAATACAACACATGGGTCTGTGGTTTTAAGTAAAATCACCATACATGTAAAACAGTCCCATAGCTAGAGTGAATCTGACACAGTGTATAATGTCAGGTTCTATTTGATATGTTGTCCACCACACTGCCTGAAGCAAAAGGTTGTCTATTTTAATTTGAATGAAGCAATATATTAACAAGTAAGAAATTTTTTTAATTTAATGATAATTTGGGATTTTTTAAAGATTTTGTTTGCTTATTTGAGACAGACACATACACAGAGATAGTGAGAGAGAGCACGAGTGGGGAGGAAAGGGAGAAGCAGACTCCTAACTCCCACTGAGCAGGGAGACTGATGTGGGGCTCCATCCCAGGACTCTGGGATCGTGACCTGAGCCTAAGGCAGGTGCTCAACTGACAGCCACCCAGGTGCCCAAAATGTTAATTTGGGATTTTTTTTAAAATTTTTTATTCTTTATAAACATATATTTTTATCCCCAGGGGTACAGGTCTGTGAATCACCAGGTTTACACACTTCACAGCCCTCACCAAAGCACATACCCTCCCCAATGTCCATAACCCCACTCCCCTTCTCCCAACCCCCCTCCCCCCAGAAACCCTCAGTTTGCTTTGTGAGATTAAGAGTCACTTATGGTTTGTCTCCCTCCTAATTCCACCTTGTTTCATTGATTCTTCTACCCACGTAAGCCCCCATGTTGCATCACCACTTCCTCATATCAGGGAGATCATATGATAGTTGTCTTTCTCTGCTTGACTTATTTCGCTAAGCATGATATGCTCTAGTTCCATCCATGTTGTCACAAATGGCAAGATTTCATTTCTTTTGATGACTGCATAGTATATCATTGTGTATATATACCACATCTTCTTGATCCATTCATCTGTTGATGGACATCTAGGTTCTTTCCATAGTTTGGCTATTGTGGACATTGCTGCTATAAACATTCAGGTGCACGTGCCCCTTTGGATCACTACGTTTGTATCTTTAGGGTACATCCAATTAAATATGTTTAGCAGAGTGGGATCATGTGGAAAAAATATAATGCAGGTATGTAGAAAAGATAAAAAAATTCTCCATAGGAAGAGACATTGATTATAAAGGAAACTTGTGGGTGCCTAGCTTAGATTAACTACAGAGGAAAATAGAAAATTCGAAATAGTAAAGAGGATGGCATTGTAGATGATCAGTTGTTTACAGAATAGTTTTTGTTAATCTTTTCCAGTAGGTTAATAAAGTGGGATTATATTAAAATTTGCAAAATTTAGGGTCTTTATGAGGTTATTTTCACATACAAAGTTGAACAATCAAGGAAAGTATAAATCTATAGAAATTATTGGAAGCAGCACTTCAGTATTTAATACACAAAGCATTCAAACATAAACATATTTTATCCATCAGAACACATTTGCAACTTTTGAGACTGATTATCTGAGAGAATTTTTTATTGTGTCACATATGAATTTAAAAAATCTTATTTCAAACCTTGAAAAAATTGCATTTACTCCACGGCCTCTGCTGAGGCTGTGTTTGCCTCTGACGTGAAGAAGATGCAGCAGGAGAACATGAAGCTCCGGGAGAAGCTGACCTTAGAGCCATATGAGAGATCACGCCATCATGGTAGGTGTGTACATGCCACCTCCCAGGGTGAAGAACTGAACCCCTGGCCATCTGGATTGCCAAGAGATTATGTTGCTACTGTTTCACGTGTGTTTTTCTATTAAAAGACTCATCCAGGTGCACCTGGGTGGCTCAGTCGCTTAAAAAAAAAAATTGTATTAATTTAAATTAAATTAAGTTAAATTCAACTCACGATCTGGCTACATGTTAGCAAAGAAAGCCATATAGAATGTATATATAATTATAGAAGTTGTAGATTTGATACTTTTAACACAAAAGCTACTTATTTATTTCATCCACATAAAAGTAGAGTTTTATTGAGAAAACACAGCACAAGTCTGACATGAAGGAAATTGCTCAGATTATCATGATCTGGATTCTTAAAGTATCAGTCTCCAGAAGCTTGCCTGGAGCAACCAACTGAAAACCAAACCAAAATAATCCAAACAATATGATTCTTTGAGTACAGCTTCTGCAACGACTTACGCAAATGAAGTTAGGGACTTGCTTACTGGAATCAGAACAGTTGGTATGAAAGAGTTATACCTGCTGAAGATAACTCCAACCTGAATGAAATAAAGACCATTTAATTTGAGCCATCAAAACAGCAATTTCCACACTGGAAAAATGCTCCAGGGGTACTTCCTCAGAAGAAGAAACTTTTTTTTTTTTTTTGAGAAAAAGAGATAGCATGTGTATGCATTGTGGGGAAGGGTCAGACAGAGAGTGAGAGAAAATCCTCAAACAGACTCCCAGCTGAAGGTGGAGCTCAAATGGGGTCTCAGTCCCAGGACCCTTAGATCATGACCAGAGCTGAAATCAAGAGTCCGCCACTTTCACAGGCTGAGCCACCCAGTTGCCCCTACAAGAAGAAACATTTTTCTTAACAGGGGAAGGAACCAGAGAGAGGAAAAATGCTTTTCTTCCCTTCTTTAATACCATCTCACAAGACTCCAACTAAGAAGGAAGTTTAGACTCTGGGCATCTTGAACTTTTTTGCACTTTTTTCTCTTAGAAGATTGCATATTAATCTTTACTATCCAAGAAAAATGGGTAATTATAAGAGTTAATAACTTATAGTATAGTGTAGGTGAAAGTGTTTCCCTGTAAATGAGAACCAAGACAAATGTCTATTTCTTCCTTAGGAACATTAAGTTCCCAAACAAGAGTACCCATTATGGAAGCTTTCATAAAATAATCTAATTTCTAGTTATCTAAGATTTTCTATAGAAATATAAGCAGTGTATAGAGTGTATCAAGGGCAGGACAATATGTAAAACAGGCTTAGTTTTCTCTAATCACTGCCTTCTAATTTGCCCCATGTCTTACTCTTTCCTCAACTCTTAAATATATCTTGAGTAGATTCTGAATTTGTTTGGTCATTTTTACATTTTTAGTTTTAAGAATAATCAAATTTTTGTCCAGGCCAATCTATCTAAAATTCTATTTCACAACAAGTTAAAAGTAATTACCATTCCTTCAAGCTTAAGGACCAGCAGAAGAATTTTTTAAGTAGTAAATAGAATTTATTACTGTAAATAGACATATAAAGATGGAGATATTAAATATGGATATATATATCTCCATAATCTATTATACATTATTTAATCTGCCCAAAATTATTTACACAAACTTGATAGACATTCAAAGAAAACATTGTAAGTTGATATCACTCACCAAGGAGATGGTATTCAGCTTTTATTTTTAAGATTTTATTTTTAAGTAATCTCTAGACCAAACATGGGGCACAAACTCACACCCTGAAATCAAGAGCCACATACTCAACAAACTGAGCCATCTAGGTACTTCTTAAATTCTCAGCTTTTACCAGTAAGGAAGTGGGATATTTAGATTTTCTTTGAAAGTCCCTTAAAAAGGATTGCTTTTTAAATGATGTTTATTTCTGTTAATTTTAGATAATCATTTTTCTATCATACACCAAGTTTATTTTCTTATATTAATATATTTTTAAAATTTCCCTTATTTTATTTTGGCAGTTGAGAACACTGTGCTTAGTGTTAATGGTCTACTATTATTTTGTTTTTTTTCCTCAGTTTTGAGTTAAAACAACTGATGAAACAGAAAAAAGAATTAAAAAATTTCAACTCCAAGGAGTTCTTGAAATTTCATCTATAATTAGTAATCCTCAGGTTTGTGCCCTATTCCCAGTGGTGTTGGTAGAACACCTCCTATGACCTGACTCCACTTCCTAAATTCCAGGAAAGGAATATTAGAGATACAGGTTTATTCTCCTCTGAAGATATCCCCGACAATGAATAATGTCAATGTAATTGAAAATTATAATGCGGGCACTTATTTAAACTGGGAATTAAAGTGACTGACAATGACCACCCCTTAAAGTTTAATATCCAGTGACAAATTTGATAGGAATCAATACAACAGGAGAACAGTCTTTCTTGATATAATTATCCCACTTTGCTGCAATTGCAGTGCATTTATAATCTTGACTTTTTGTATGCTGTTAGAATTGTGCAGGATGGCTTTACCTGAATTCCAATCAAGATTTTTTTTTTTAATTTCCACTTTTAAAATCTTCGCATCAGTACCTGATTCATAGTGTACAGATCTAGGAATAAGAATTTCATCATATGAGAAACTATCTCAGTAGGTATTAAAGAATGTTATAGTTACCTCCAGAAACACATACCAAATTAAATAAAGCCTATTGTCAGATTCAAGTCAGCATGCTATAATTTAAAACAGAAAGTGAACAATAAATGTCTATTATCAAGATGAAACTAGAGAATAAAAACCATTTTTCTTGGTTGATAGTTTTGTGCCTTTTAATTTTTAATTTAATGAGAGCTAAAATATGATCCTACTTTTAAGAATATTTGGGATAAAAGTGAATTTGCATAACCAGTCATGACCAATAGGGACATTACGTGCATTCCCAATCATTTTTTAACTCAAACTACATAAGGATATATTGTACTTTAAAAAAAAAATGCAGGATAATAGATTTTATATTATAGCTACTGCAATTAAAATAAAAGCCAAAATAAATCCAGTGGCTGCATATCTTTAATGAACCTGCACATTAAGTCCTAATTAATAGTGCAATAGACAAGTTTTAAGTCAAAATTTGAATGCTTTCTGTGCAGTAATACAGTTAAAAGAAGCATAAGTCTTTATCTCATGGCTATATTAAGAGAAATTAGTCTCATTCTTTCTTTTTATAGGATTAGAAAGAGCAGTGCCCATGATCAGACAAATTTCATTACTAATCTCTATTCCAGCCATTCAGTTTAATTTAAATTAAAAACAATGATTAAGACAATCGAATTGGGAAGTTTGTGGCTCAGTTGCCTTTTGGCTGTCTTCTCAACCAAGGAAATTAGAATGACTTTTAATGTGAAGATAAAACTATCAAAACAAGATTAAACCTGGAATGTCAATTCGCAGTCTTACGTACAAGGTCTCTATTAGTCTTTCCATCAGTTTCTTTTTTCTTTAGGTTTTAATTCATTCAAATACTATTCTTCAAATATATTTTCTTTTAAATTGAACATCTAAAGCCATATATTTTAAAATGTATTGGATTTGTAGAAATGTTATTCAATTGATAGAAACTAAAAAAATCCACAATGCATGTAATTTATTTTATATATAATTATCATACTAGAGAAAGCATGAAAAATTATTTATACACTTAAAGATTCAGGGTAGCATCTCTATATTTGCTCAGTTTTGGGTTTTTCCCCCGCTTCTTTGGCATCATATTCTTTTCCTCTTAATATAACTTTTTGGTCAGAAAAGGAAGATATATTTTATAGCCATGCTTGTATAGTTGGGAAAATTTTCCATTCTTCTGCAGTGAGACTCCAGAAAATTTTTCAGATTCTATCTGCCCCACCCCAAACACTCTTCTTTAAGATAGAAATTTGGCAGAACACAAGCATAGAAATTTTAGTTCTTTTGATTTTTTTTGAGTCATTCTTGTCTTCTCGTCCATTTAAAACAGAAATGTTTTTTATATACATTCATATAATTTCTTTTTATTATAAGCATTATACAATGTTATTTTGGGATTTCTCAACTCTTTGGCTGTTCACATTTTAGTTTTTAGCTTATTCCATATCAATTCAATTATATTTATGTAATATGCACTAACCATGGAAAATTCAATCTAAATTTGCTTTTTGAAAGTAGTATTTTCAAGGGTTAAAATGTTTTAACCTATTTTTCCATATACACTTTGAAATGGTTTAATTCAATGATGTATTTGTTTTTTCTTTAAATTTTTCTTTCTGCTTTTTTCTTTATTTCTTTCCTGTCTCCTTTTTCTCATTTTTAAAAATACTGATTGCTTACCTGTAGTATACCATATACTAATGTAGGCAATTGAGTTACAATGATGAAAAGATAAGAAGCCCCTTCCTTTAAGGAGCTTTATTTTTCATAGAAAATGAAAGTAAATTGGCTAGATTATGGAAGGTCTTGAATTCCTGAAATCTGATGACACTGGAAGTCACTGAATTATTTGTGGACTATATCAAAGCCAAGCATACCATGTTTGAAGTTTTGGGACATTATCAGCAGTGCCTACTTCACCTGAAAGGAAGGATATGAGTTTAATAGTCTACCTGAGCCTTCTCAATGACTCTTCACTCCCCCCAGACCACTCTCCAAGCCAGTTACAGCAACCAAGTAAAATACCCTAAGCAAAACCAGCCTCAGCTAGCAGGCACAGGTGTGATCTTCTAGTTTGGTTTCTGATCAGCACTGGTGCTGTCAGAGAGTATACCTCAGCTGTAGTTGACCATACAGCAGGCTTGCTCTTTCAGGAAGCAATCTAGTTTCACTATAGCATCTAATGGAAGAACACAGTGACCATTATGTAGCTGAGTGGGGAGAGCCCCTTTGGAAAGACATATTTGAGATGATGGACTATGAAATCTATGCAGGATTAGAAATAAGGCTGGAATGGGGCGCCTGGGTGGCTCAATAGGTCAAAGCCTCTGCCTTGGGTACAGGTCATGATCCCACGGTCCTGGGATGGAGCCCCACATCGGGCTCTCTGCTCACCAGGGAGCCTGCTTCCTCCTCTCTCTCTGCCTGCCTCTCTGCTACTTGTGATCTCTGTCTGTCAAATAAATAAATAAAATCTTTAAAAAAAAAAAAAAAAAGAAAGAAAGAAAGAAAGAAGGCTGGAATGGCAGACACTGCAGTGGATGCCTTTCTCTCCCTAGATATTAGCTCTGCCAAGTATCTGAAGTCTCCCCACGGCTCCGGAAGGTGGGAAACCCAAGAAAAGTGATGAGTCAGCCCGTGGGGGTTGTTCAGTAATGACTCCTCTTCAGATGAAGAAACCCATTCCTTTCTCAATTCAAAAACCTCTATTTTCTCTCCTGCTCCCCCTGCCCTCCATAAATAAATAAATAAGTAAATGGGAACAAGAAAAACACAAGACAAGACGTATAAAAGGTCTGAGGCATTTAATCCTTATAATCCTATGACGTAGATGTGATTGTCCACCTTTAACAGTTAGGAAAACTGAGGGTCAGAGATACAGGAGCTAAGAATAAGTGGCCTGAGGCCCTCAGGTAATGAGAGACAAAACTGGGACGTGAACATGACTTTCAGGGAGCCAAGACTTTGCTCAAAGCCATGACATTGAAAGTCCTGCACTTCCCAGCTCACCAGCTCCAAAATAGCATGCAGTAAAAGTCTCAGGACAAGTTACGTAAGAAGCATTGCTAAAGGCACAAGGGCTGGACAGCACTTTTGTACAAGGGCCCTGAGAATTTTCAACATAACTCTGCCAAGATGAAGCGTGTAGGGGATTTTAAAGTTGTTCAAAACATTCAGAAGCACATGGTTGTGATGTCTTCCTTAAATCCTTTATTGTCCAACCAATTCACAGTTGTTTGATAGGGCTGAGCACTGTACTAGGTACGTGGTACTAAACATAAATATAAAAGTATATAAGACATAGTCTCTGTCAGTTTGAAGTGTAAGAGTTAAATATTTCTCAGGAACTACTCAATGGTTAAAAAGTCAAATTCAGACTTCTCAATATTGTAATAAATATTCTCCAAAGTCCATATTTTAAAGAAAAACCTGCTCTTACATTTATCATGGTATGAAATTACTTCTTAGTAATATCAACTTTGTGTTATCAATAATAAGGTTAAAATTTTGCTTTCAAATTTTTTATTAAAGTTTACCTTCCCTTCCCCTCCTTTGTACTTTTTTAAGATTTTATTTATTTGTCAGAGAGAGAGAGCGCAAGTAGGGGGAGAATCAGGCTCCCTGCTGGGTCTGATGTAGGACTTGACCACAGAACACTGGGATTATGACCTGAGCTGCAGCAGACACTTAACTGACTGAAACACCCAAACGTATCTCCTCCTTTGTATTTTGAATAATATTTTTTTACAAAAGGAATTTTATTTTTTAAAAGATTTTTATTTATTTATTTGACAGACAAAGATCACAAGTAGGCAGAGAGGCAGGCAGAGAGAGAGAGGGGGAAGCAGGCTCCCTGCTGAACAGAGAGCCCGATGTGGGGCTCGATCCCAGGACCCTGAGATCAGGACCTGAGCTGAAGGCAAAGGTTTGACCCATTGAGCCACCCAGGTGCCCCTAAAAAAGAATTTATAAAAGGTTAGGAAGTGGAAGGGCTTAGGTACAAATTTATCCAACTGTTGTCTGGCCAAAAGAGCTCTAGACTACTAAGTGAAGCTAGCTATCTCCAGGCCATGTATATTAATATTTTGTGGACAAATAAAGTACATTTCCATGAAGACATTACTGCCATACAGGAGCGTCAGAAACATGGAAAGCAGTGTCAACTAGACAGTTTTCATAGTAAAATCTAGCACCAGCTCAGGGAATACCAAGGGAATAAGTGCTTCATGAGCACTCATTAAGCGTGACTGGTTTCCATGGCCTCACCTAATATGGCACGTTAGTTAAGCTTAGGGTGTCCCTAGTTTCACTGTTCTCCCTTTTAGTTAGTTTCTTTTAGTTTAGTTTCTTTGACTTACCAAATCTGACCAAAGAGAAATTTTTACTGGGACTCAACTTGGACTATAACATCCAAACTATTATAGCTACTAAGCCTGGGAATTAATAAAATGTTGGCAATGAGTGTTGATTGATTAGTTTTCTGTGATAAAATACTACAAAAAATATGCGTGCATACATACACACTTAACACTGGCCTATGAGCAAAAAAGGATTAAAGGGGAAGTAGAAAGCCTGGGAATTGTGGAATTTATAGGATTAGAAAAATGAACTGGTGCTTGTAATTATGTGTAAAAAATTTTTGAAAAAGTGCTATTATTTATACAAACCCGATAAGACTCAGGATAAGACTAAGACTCAGGAATAAAATGAATTCAAAAGAATGGGCGCCTGGGTGGCTCAGTGGGTTAAGCGCTGCCTTCGGCTCAGGTCATGATCTCAGGGTCCTGGGATCGAGTCCCGCATCGGGTTCTCTGCTCAGCAGAGAGCCTGCTTCCCTCTCTCTCTCTCTGCCTGCCTCTCCACCTACTTGTGATTTCTCTCTGTCAAATAAATAAATAAAATCTTTAAAAAAAAAAAAAAAAAAAAAAAAAAAAAAAGAATGGCTACTATGCTGTTTGTTAAGATACTTGATTACCTTAGTGTGGCACCCCAATAAATATTTCCATTGTTCAAAATGGATCAGGGCCAAAATCCTAAAGGAGACTGATAGGCTCTATCTTCTTGGCTATACTTCTAATCCAACCCTGATTGGCTCAGTCTTCTGGGTTATACTCCCAACCAAGTAACTGCCAATTTACAAGGCCATGAGAGAAATATCTGAGTGCAACAACATAGGCTGTTACTGCAGATAAAACTTTCTTATAGACCACTCCATTTAATGATTCTTTTTGTTTTGTTTTGTTTTCATATTAACTTGTATCTTTTTGTTTGTTTCAGGTGTAGCTCTTACCCATACTTATAATTATTTTATGTATTTGTGTATTTCTTATTTTAACTGCCTGACCCATCACTCTACATGTTCTGTGAAGACATGGGCTGCTCTTATCACTGTGATCCTAAAGTCTAAAACATTTAGGTAGTAGATATGCAAAAATATTTGTTGAAGTAATGCCTGATTGAAAAGTTCCTCCCTTACACAGTGATATCTTTCACATATGAATGTGTATTATTAATATACATAACTCAAGTAGAAGCTGGCAATGTATTAAAAATTTTAATTGGATGTATATAAACTTTATTTCCATCTATAGGGTTAAAGATCTCTAATGGCAGTGACCTGGTCTCATACATCTAATATTATCTGTAGTTCCATGCCCAAAGAACTTTTCAATAGTTAAAAAAAATTGATTATTCTGACTCTGACAATAAAGCTACCTAGTCTCTCTGATACTATATGCCTGCAAATGTTTTTATAGGATTCATTTTTTCTCACTGTCATTCCTAGAATTTCCACTGGAATGAAAGTGGTACATCTCAGTGAAGTGATTACCAGGTGACATGAAGAAATATTACATCTATTCTCAGAAGCACTTTCTTCATTGCTTCAGTCATTTTTTTAGGTCTTTATCATTCAGTGCCATTCTAAGTCTTTTGGGTTTCCAATCATTCCATTATGGAACTCTGAATACTACTTTCACTAGGATTTTAGTCTCTGTAGAGAAACAAGCTGGTAGAATAATGACTGCTTATGCCTTCCTACGACATCTCACAATTATTTATGGGCCACATCATCTCCACATTGCAGACCAAATAATCTTTAAAAAAAAAAATATATATATATATATATATATATTTCATCAGGAAGTGAATGTTTTTTCTTTCTGGTAAGATTCAGCTAAATATTCTCAAATTTCTCAAGTTAAGTTGGTCTTGTTCTTACAAGAACAGACATATAAAATCTGAATCATAATACTTATCACCATCCCTAAAATTTCTGCATCTTTAGAGTTTCCAGCTTTACACACATCGTTTCATGGGGTTTTCCCAACAGTGCTATGTGACAGATACAAGTAGCACCATTTGAGAGGTAAGAAAACCAAAAACTATAGAATTTTAAGTCAGGTTTCTAAAATTATGCAATATCTATAAATTATGACCCAAACTAGAGAATTATGAATGAAATGCAATAATCTTCTTATTAGTCCATTTGTGGCTCTGTTCATATTCTTTACTATAGGTAGACATTCACGGATATCACTACTGCTATCTTTTCTCAGTAATGAGGAGAGAAAAGCTTATTATTTTAATTAAATAGAAGGACTTTTCATATTTTCTGAAATAATTTATCCAAAATGGACTATTTTTGTCTTAGTCAATGCAATATGTATGTCAATAAAATATACCCCTCTGGGCAGAAATTTAATGAATTAGCTTGTTGGTCACTGTGTTGTTTTACTTCCTCCTCTGTGATTATGAAAGCCTGTGTTTCCAGTGAATCTCTGCCTTGACCCTTGTTGATCCCAATAAGCCGAGTCTCTGGGTGGCCTGTTCAGTTACTTTTTTGTTTGTTTGTTTTGTTTTGTTTTTTTAAAGTTAAGTTAAATGTATGTAAAATTTGTGGTCATCAGAATAAGTGATATGAATGCACCATTGTAAAGAAGGTGCGTTAAGTCTGAAGAGAGCCCATCTTGGGCCTAGTATTATATTGCACAGTAGCACAGTGCTTGGCACATGAAATATTGAAAATTAATTTAATTTTTAATTTATTTATATTAAATATAATCAAGTATTCTCTGCTGTAATGTCTGGTATTGCATATATTACAAACATCAAATTTTAGGAAATGGCTATGGATTTTAAGAATTGTAAAAATGGGGGTACCTGGGTGGTTCAGTTGGTTAAGCAGGTGCCTTCAACTCAGGTCGTGATCTCAGGGTCCTGTGATTAAGCCCCGCATCAGGCCCCCTGTTCAGCGGGGAGTTTGCTTCTCCCTCTCCTTCTACCCCTCCACGACTTGCACATAATCTCTCTCTTTCAAGTAAAAATCTTAAAAAAATAAATTTAAAGAATACATTGATTTAGGGGCATCTGGATTGCTCAGTTCATTGAGGATCTGACTCTTGGTTTTGGCCTGTGTCTTGATCTCATGGTCCTGGGATCAAGCCCTTCATCCGGCTCAGAGCGCAGCAGGGATTCCTGATGCTTGATATTCCCCCTACCTCTCCCACTGCCCCACTCTCCACCTCTGTTCACTCTCTTTCTCAAATAAATAAATAATACATTGATTTGCTGGAGGGAGGGGGATGTGAGGGATGAGGTGGCTGGGTGATGGACTTCAGGGAGGGTATGTGCTATGGTGAGTGTTGTGAATTGTGTTAAGAGTGATGTATCACTGAAGCAAATAACACATTATATGTTAATAAAAAATTCATTGATTTATAAAATAACCAAATAACATTCTAAGAATACTTCCATATGCATGTTGAATACATTTTTGTGAATATGTTTTCTAATTTGTCATTTATAAGTTTAAGAAAACTCTACCTCCAAATTTTGGTCAAATGACATAGTGAGAACACTCTTTCTGGAGAAATTACTCAATGAATTATAATTTGTTAAAACACTCATATATACACACCTATTTGAAATAAAACTTATCAAAAAATATAGAATGCTATAATTTAGACTCTCACATGTCTATTTAGATGGAGATTTTATTGAGGCACGTGCATGGCTCTATCCTTTAAGTGTCTGTCTTCGGCTCCAGTCATGATCTCCAGGTCTTGGGATCGAGCCCCAGGTCAGCCTTCCTGCTCAGTGGGGAGTCTGCTTCTCCCCCTGCCTGTTCATGTTCTCTCTCTCTTTCTCTCTCCTCCCTTTCAAATAAATAAAATCTTTAAATTTATTCTATTTTATTTTATTTGAGAGCAAATGAGAGAGAGAAAGAGAGAGAGCGCGGGTGCGCGTGTGCGAGTGCAAGCACCAGCATGGGAGAAGGAGAGGGAAAAGCTGACTCCCCACTGAGCCTAATGTGGAGCTCAATCCCAGGATCTTGGGATCATGACCTGAGCTGAAGGCAGACGCTTAATGACTGAGCTACCCAGGTGCCCCCCGCCCCCCCCAAATTCTATGAACTTTGGATACATAAGTAGTTGTCAAGGCTTTGATAGCTATTAATAGTTTATTTTTAATTAAAATATGTTAATCCATTAAAATTTTTTTAAAAATCCTAAATGTTCAATGTAATACACATGTCCTTTCCTCTTGAAATGCATCAACATGTCTTCTATGAAAAAATGTAATCAATCATCTTTGTCAGGCAGAACATGAATGTTCATAAATTTTCCCAAATGAGTTTAATCAATTGAAGAATAATGAGTTATATATTTACAGGCAACTCAAACAGACAAAATCTTTGTTGCTTAATAGTCCTCAATGAAAATAGTTTCATAGTTTCAACTAGCAGTTGTACCGCCTATGTTGCCTCTGATCATTAACCTGTGGATGTTAGAAACAAATCAACATGATAGACATTTTTTTTTTTTGACAGGAGAGTAGAGAATTCTAAAGATATAAACATCATTATTAAATGATGCTTCAATATGAGCATAGAAGTAAATATTAATGAGCTTTTTGTGAATAAGGGATTAATTTACTATCAAGCAGACATTACCTTCAGAGGAAAAAGGCAGATTTATAGAAATAAAAAGTCTACAACATAGGTAAATACTTCTAATGTACAATTAAATTACATTAATATTGAACACAGCAGTGTTAACTCTAGAGGGATTTTGATCCATTTTGATCACTAGCATTTGTGAAATAAGAAGTGTTGGCTAGTTTTTACCTTGGCCTGTGTTTCTTCCAGAAAGCAATGTCTAATAAACTCTGTGGGCTTCTGAATTCACTCTTGGCTCCTTTAGGGCTGTCTAAGACAAACCCTTAAGTCAACTCCTGCAACATGTAATGTAGATTCTGCTTTTTTTTTTCTTTGACCTTGAAAGTTTGATAGAAGTTTTTATCTTTTCAAACCCAGATAAATGGATATATGCCCAGACCTTTGTACAAGTACTTTTTAAAGGGGTTCAAAAAATCCATGAAGTCTATCCATGCATCAGTACAGAAGTCCTGGATTTAGTGATTTTGGCTGTTTTTTTTTTTTTTTTTAAACACCTGTTCAGGTACTTAGTTATTGTCTGAAGTTTGACCTTCAGACTCAGCATGTGCTGGCAAATTTGGCCTTGGCACATGGACCATAGGGAACATGTGAAAACCATGGTACGTAAAGAAGTCTAGAATGGACTTCCCTAAGCTGAAGAGGTCTGCACTTGCTTCAGATTTGTCTTTTTGATGAGCAGGGACCAGTAGGATATAAAGTGACTGGGAAAGTATGCTTAATATGTTGTGGGGCATTCCAGTGTAAACTTTTTTCTCTGAGTCACTTTACTTTCTTTATATTCTCTATAGCTAACTAAACTAGTGTAAGGAACATGTGTTCTCAGTGAATTTTGGGATAAATTATAAAACTAGGTCCACTCATACAAATTTTATGGTCTAGTAGAAACTTTTATATATAAGAATGCATGCTCTCTCAAATATGACTTTTTTGAAGTTCCCCTAACATACCTTGGAATGTAAAAAAAATTAAGTTTATAATGATATTGTTATAGATATTCTTATATTTCTAAGGTAAGATCACACTGCAATGTATTCAGAATGTATCTACTAGTTCTCAGACCTTCGTTCCATGCTAATGAAGGCTGTTTAGTCTAGAAGCATGATGAAATACTGAAAAGGGTCAGAGTACTTGAACCTGGATAAATCCTGTTCTCTTTCCGGAAATCAGACCTATTATGTAATGGGGACACGTTCTGGAAGTGAGATGGAGATGGATGGTCTTGATTGATTGAGAGGCCAGAGCAGCCCTTATTAGGTGTGTGTAAACTATAGGTAGGAAGAAGAACGGACAATGGGTATCAGGGAGGCTGAGTAAATAAAGGACAGCTAAGTAGGAGTGCAGGAAGAAATTGCAATTTCAGTAGAGAACTATTGATAATCTCATAAAAATGAGCAGGAGGAAGAGGGGAGAGACAAAAGAGAGAACAAGAATGAGCAGTCACCTATTTCCCAGAGATAGTGTCTTCTGATTATGGCTTTCCAGTTTCCTTTTATGGATACACTTACTATAAAACATTTTTACTTTATACTCCTTGAGTCCATCTTTGTTTCTTGCAGTTGAGAAAAGAAATGTCTTACTAGAAAACAGAAAATGAAAAACACAATTTTATGAAATATTTTCCATTGTGTGCTGCATTTTTAGAGTACAAAACTGAGAGGCCCAAGTGAATTAAAATAGTATTTAAGATAAATAATTTTAATAGGATATCACTTATTAAAATGTTTTTCAGAAGAATGAATGCCACCATGACCCACACCATGGTAATTGCCTTAAGACTTCATGTTTGATTAGGAAGAGACTTATCTAGTTTTTAATTTCTTTGCTTTCTTTTGAATCCTTGGTTTCATTTAATATATAAAAATAATAAAACTTATTGTATCTGATTCCAATTATTTCTTTATATGTAATATAATTATTTGGTTGTCTACTTTTATAGATTGATGGTATGTTTCTCAAAAACAAGATGATCTAATTTATTTTGGTATGTGCAGAACTAGCACAGGGACTAGCAAACAGAAGATGCTTTTTCAGTATTTATTAGATGAATAAATTATTTGTCCTATTTGTAAATTTGCTCGCACATTTTATATACTCTCCCTTCTAGGGGATTCATTTCAAAATATAGATTTCTCCACAAATAAAAGAAAAACAAGTTCCTATCAATTGAAAGATGGGTGTGAAGAAATGAAATGGAAAAGGAGACACACACATACCAGGAAATTCTTTTTATTTTCTGCCCACTAGGAAACTGGCAGTCATACTTAATTTCATTCTCAATAGGAGAATATATATTTTATTCCTTGTCTTCCTTCCTCCTTAAAGTTCAACAAACAATGGATTTTGTGTCAATCACTCTTTAGTTGGAGGCTTTAGAAACAGTGTATAAGCAAAATTTTCATAAAGTATCCCTCCAGCTTAACTATTTCATATGTATATCTCAAAAAGAAATCTAGAAAATGCAATCTTTTTCAGTAGGATCAATGTTAAAAGGTTTAAACTTTTCCACTGCTACAAAATTTGAAAGAAGTAAAGAAACATGGCATCTATTCAAGTAATGACCTGGAAATAGAGCCTTTTTGGGGAAAGGAGGACTGTGTTGATTCTAACATATCAACAACTTATTTGGTAAGCATTTAGTTAAAAATTTATGTTAATTCAAAATGAGTAGCAATACAAATATAAATCTAATTAGTAATGGCATACTTTATTGCTATGCTGACTTATGCTAATTCTATTTTATTCTATTACACTAGCCCATCATTATTAAGGCCAAGCTTAATAAACTTCACTGGACTCTGTCTCTAAAGCTTAAGATGGTTAGAACAACAAAACAAAGCAAATGACAACAGCAACAAAACAGGTAAGTAAATTCTTAAAATTCAGGAACAATTAATATTTAAAAATAAAACAATTATCTTAAAATTAGAATAGAAGATCATAGGTTCAAAGGAATTGTTTGAAAATTTTCTAAGTAAGGAAGATCTGATGCCCCAGGTATACCACAAAAATATAATGATGATAATACCCTTAACAGGGGAGTCCAGTTGCTTTGAATTCTTAATACTTACTTCATTCTGTTTCTCATGCTATCTTCCCAAGAGAAAAGCAAAAGCTTCATATAGTGTCTTTATTACATATAACACATAGCTGTAGCATGCCAGTAAATATAATTGGCTTTAGGAAATCAGCCATTATGTGTAATGTTTGCCAATTTCCCTGGTGTAAATATTCTCATTGTTAAAGGCTGAATTGTGTGTTCCCCAAAAGATATGCTGAAGTCCTTACTTCAAGGATGTCAGAATGTGACCTTTTTTTTGAGATAGATTATTTGCAGAGGTAATCAAGTTAAAATGAGATCATTTTTTTAAAAGATTTTATTTATTTATTTGACAGACAGAGATCATAAGTAGGCAGAGAGGCAGGCAGAGAGAGAGGAGGAAGTAGGCCTCCTGCTGAGCAGAGAGCCTGATGTGGGGCTAGGTCCCAGGATCCTAAGATGATGACCTGAGCCGAAGCCAGAGGCTTTAACCCACTGAGCCACCCAGGTGCCCCTAAAAATGAGATCACTAGGGTGGATCCTAATCCAATATATATGGTATTCATCAGAAAACTTGATTCCCAAGAATGAGATTACAGTCTTATGTTTAGTGGATTGGTTAGGCAACTAAGCATGAGTGAGAAGGGATAAAGCAGATGCTGGCCACCCCTTAGGGCTAAAGCCATACTTTCAGAACCACCTCCAAGGGCTAATAGATCAGGAAAAGCCTAGTCACAAAATTAGCTCTAAAGCCACAAGGGGACATCTAAGATCTGAACATGTGCACAAAAGGTGCAACTTGTTCTTGACTACCTTTAAGGTCACAAAAGAAGCTCGTTAGACACTTATAAGTAAATATACAATGCATGGATAAATACAACTAAACAGAATGCATGATGGAGGGAGGCATGTGCAGAGCCCAGATGTTATAAAATCACCAGCTGTCAATCAAAACCACATTTACAGGTACAAAAAGCAGACGTAAAAGGATCAAGCCAGAGCTACTTGGGGCCATCGCCACTCTTGCTCAGGTAGTGGACCACTTTCACTCTTGAAAGCGTCCTGAACTTACCTACTCAATAAACTCTATCTCCCCATTCTGGTCTCTGATCTCCAAATCTTTGGTGCATCTGGGACAAAAACCGAGTGACTGGATGACAGATCTATAATTTAATGAAATGTTGATGAGTGGCTTTTCAAAATGGTTTTAATCTTCAACACAGAGGCAAATATGTACACAGAGAGAAATGTGAGAATTAGAATTATGCTGCCACAAGCCAAGGTACTACCAGAGCCTAGGTGAGTGGCCTGGACTAAATTCTTCCCCAGCACTTTCAGAAGAGTCTAGCCCTACCAACCACTCCAGTTCAGACTTCTAGACTACAGAATTGTGTCACAATACATTCCTGTTGTTTGTTGCTCTCTGTTACACCAGCCTTAGAAAACAAATACACTTACATATGACTGACTTCAAACTACCGACATGAAATCTTGAAGATTTAATGCCTCATAAGGCATTATGAGTCCATTCTAGCACACTTTAGTGGATTACCACTTGTTTGGTAATAGCAGTTTTTATTAGTTTATTTCTTTTTTTTAAATATACAAGACATTATTGTTTATTAATAATACATTGTACAATACATTAATATAAATGTATTAATACATCATTATTGCCTTTGCTTTTAAAAAACTTGTTTTTTCTTTTTTTTCTGTTTAATTTTTTTTAAATTTATATTTTATTTTCAGCATAACAGTATTCATTATTTCTGCACCACACCCAGTGCTTCATGCAATCCGTGCCCTCTATAATACCCACCACCTGGTACCCCGACCTCCCACCCCCCGCCCCTTCAAAACCCTCAGATTGTTTTTCAGAGTCCATAGTCTCTCATGGTTCACCTCCCCTTCCAATTTCCCCCAACTCCCTTCTCCTCTCTAAACAGACCTGTACCCCTGGGGATAAAAATATATGTTTATAAAAAATAAAAAAATTAAAAAAAAGAAGTTTATAAAAAAAAAAAGAAACCAAATTTGGTTAGATAGTTTATTTCTTAATAATAGTTTTGAAAATTTCTTCTAAAAACTATGTCATAAAAATGAAGAAAAAAAACATTGCATGAAAAAGAGAAGTCTTTCTGAAGAAGGTAATGTAAGGAGCACTTAAATGATGTGTTTACTTGACTAGACTGAGAGGTGTTAAGAGGCTATCAGGGGTGGGGGGGACTGTTAGAAAACTGTAGAGTAGATGAAAAGAAAGTAGCAACTTAAAGAAAATTAAAAATATATATATAACACAAACACATCACTCGGCAAAGCAGATCTGTATTGATATTATCTGAATATCTTGGATATTCTTGATATTTTCTGAATATCTTGGATATTCTTCCACATCTTTACTTTACTTTGTTTTAAGCTTGTAAGTGATTTTTACCTTTTTCTTTCTTAGTGACAATCCTTTTATTCATCACTTCACAGGTATACATAAGCACAGATCATACTGAAATATATAACATTTGTGAATGCTACATATTCACACTACTGATGCTACATATTCACACTTACTGTGTTTTCTAAACATCATTAACTCCCACATTTACAGATAAACTTCCCATCTCTAGGTTCAATATTAACAACCTCACATATATATATGATACCCTCATAGATATTCTTCTTAATTAACACTAAAATGACTTACTATAATCATTTCAAAAAGTACTACAATTATTTAATGGATAAAGAAACTGAGAAACCAAGAGGGTAAGTAAATTTTCCAAGCACAAATAGCAAGTAATGGATTCCAGAATCTGTACAAAACAAAACAAACAAACAAAACAAACAAAAACCCACAATCTCCAGTATCTCATTTTCATTATAACCCAGCAAATTTTTTCTTTATATTTGATTCCCAGGAGTGATAATACTGACTCTCATGTTTGGTGGGTATATAATTAAATGAAATAGTGTTAAATGGCTTTCTCAAAATACTTTAATGTTTCATACTTCTTCCTCCTTTTCCTATATTGTTGAAAGAAGTCAGTATCTTATTTTTTATTTTTGCTATTCTGATAGGTAAGGAAATATATCTCATTGTTCCTTTTTTTTTTTTTTTTCAGATTTAGGAATCTAGGCAAGTTTCTCCTAATCATTAGATATTTGATTTATTTGACTATAAATTTCCTATTTTTATAATTCCCTCATTTTTCATTTAGTTTGCATAACATTTTATAATCATCTTCATACACCTTATATATTTTCAATTTATTATTTTTATTTTAGATGCCTCTTGATGTATATTAAATGTGTAATCAAAGTTTATTTCATCTTTTTATAGCTCCAGATTTTTTTTATTAATTAAATACATCATATCTACAACTCAGAATAAGGAAAGAATCATTACTAATAATTTTGAAATATCTAGTTTGCCATCATCTGATTACATTTTTCCACCCTCAGTAATAACCACTCTTTCTCTATTAATCAGAACTTTTTCTCTTTCACCAAATATGTATCTATCTTTAAGCTTTATGTCATATAATTTACAGTGCTGTAAAAATTCATATAGATAAGTTTGTCTCCTTGAATACTTGTATTTTCCACTTAATGTGTTTTTGAGCTAATACATTCAGTGTTTTATAAATATCCATAATTTATTTATCTACTCAAATGACAAGGGACAGTGATTTTGGTTCAAGTACTTTGTTTTTATAAACAAAATTGCTATGAATATTCTAATACCTAATATCTATGTGCAATGTACATCTTCAATTTCACTAGGTATGGCCAAATTGTTCTCTAAAACATTTTATCCCCTCTGTAAAATTCCTGTCCATAATCTTTTGCCAGCAAATTTATTAATTAGAAGTGTTTTTTTAAATCAGAGTATCCCATAATACGTTTTTTTATTTTAAAAATTATAACATTTTCAAATATTTAATTTTTGTATCTATGTTTGTTTATTTTTACCTCTTTTAAGATATTATATTTAACTTAAATTATTCTTTTTTCATTTCCTTTACCATATTTTTTGGGGTGTTTCACTTTCCCTGAATTTTGTTTGAAATAACTCCTTTTTTGGCATTGGTCATAATAAACTTTTGAATTATTATTAATTTGACTTTCATATTTTTTATTTGCTAATAGCTTCTGGCCTTCTGCATGGTTAGATTTGATTCTGGGTGTCTTTCACTGTTGACTTTTAGGGGAAGGAAGGTAAATATCTCACCTTCTGCTTGTGGTGACTCCTCCTCACTCTGAAACAAAATCCCCAATCACTTCAATTCCAGGACTCATAATTCACAGATCCTCTTTTTTTTCTTTTATTTTTCTAAGATCTTTTATTGTTATCCATTCTTCCAAATTTAAAACAAATCTCAATTTCTTCATGAAGTTTTTTCTGATTATGCCAACTAGTATGAACCTCTCCTACCAAGATACATTCAAAGTGCATGGTCTCTTCCAGTTTTTATAGCATATGACCTTTTATTTTTACTTGTGTTTCTACTCTCAATGTTTTAATATCCATTTATTAAACATTTTTCCAACACTTAAAATTATATCTCAAAAGTTTCACTTTCAATCATTTGTTGTTGGTGGTGGTGATTTAATTTGTAGCCAACATATCTTTGTGTCGCCCTGTATCATTTTTTGCATTACCTCCCCAGGTAAATGCAAAGGCAATGTCTATAGCTCCATGTTGATTAAATTCTAACTCATGGTCTACTCATTTTATAGTACCTCTTAAGAAGTAATGGGAAAATATTGTTCAGTCTAGGTCAGTTTCATTTTGTGTTAAAAGATAAACTGAGAGGGGCTCAGTGGGGTAAGTCTCTGCTTTCAGCTCAGGTCATAATCTCAGGGTCCTGGGATGGAGCCCTGCATCAGGCTCTCTGCTCACCAGGGAGCCTGCTTCCTCCATCTCTCTCTGCCTGTTGATCCGCCTACTTGTGATCTCTCTCTCTGTCTCTCTGTCAAATAAATACATAAAATCTTTTTTAAAAGATCAACTGAAATATATTAAAAAATATTAATTTATTGAGCAGAAATCATTTCAACTCAGGCAGCATCCCATCTAGTAGATAAAGAGAAGCTCTGAGGGGCTGAACAAAATGAAAGACATTTATAAATAGAAAGCTTTGGGGCAAGGAATTTATATAGGCAAAAAAGCAGGTTGGTTGTTACAAGGTTATTTTCTTTTAGAGACTGGCGGTAATCTATAAGGCAGGTGACCTAATTAGTACTGTCCAGGCAATTCCCGAGATTTAAGATCGCATTTCTGGGAGAACAGAAACCACAATTAAGTGGTTTTGGATTGGCGATAATGGGGTTTAGCATAAGTGACTCCAGTTTGGACCTGTTGTCTTGCTTTTAACAGTAGAAAAGTTATATTTTTGGTGATGAGTTGCTACAAGGACTTTTAATAACTTTTCTACATTTTTAGTAAATATTTAGTTTCTATGAATTATGATCAATTATAAGATAAAACATAATGGACTCTAATGTTCAACATGGGAAATTTACGGAGGTGTTATTATTAAGGATAAGATGTATCTAAATATTAAAAATAAGTAAAAAAATGGCTAGTCAGAAGCATCTGCCTTCAGCCTACGTCATAATCCCAGGGTACTGGGATCAGGTTTGAGTCAGGCTTCCTAATTGGTGGGGAGCCTGCTTCTCTCCCTGCTGCTTCTCCCTCTGCCTGCCACTCCCCCCTGCTTTGTGTTCTTTCTATCTCTTTCAAGTTAGTGTCCTAAAAGTGAGCCTTAGAAAGTAGGGGAAGTGTCGGTATAACAATGTCTTCAGACATCTTATATTTTACATTATTTTTTAAAAATTTTAAAGGTTTTTTCTTAAATTAAATTAAATTTTTTTATTTAAGTAATCTCTACATCCAACATGGGCGAGAACCCATGACCCCAAGATCAAGGATTGCATGTTCTTCTAACTGAGCTAGCTAGGTGCCCCTATTTTATGTATATATTTTTAAAAATATTATTGGCTTTTGATTAAGTTAAAAATTAAGTATAGCTCACAAAAAAATAAAAACATATGAACAATGTTGTAGGAGATCTAATCATAAGTAAACTCATCTGTAGGTTACCAAAAAGGAACATATTAAAACAAATCAATAATACATGCAAATCAGAAAATCTTTATATCAGTTTTCCACATCATTAAGAATATCTTATGGGGAGGGTATGTGCTTTGGTGAGTGCTGTGAAGTGTGTAAACCTGGTGATTCACAGACCTGTACCCTTGGGGATAAAAATATATGTTTATAAAAAATAAAAAATTATATAAGAATATCTTAAATAGAACAGCACTGCTCTCTCTTCCTGAGTACATGGTTGACTGACCTTTTTTCTTTTCTTTTTTTTTTTTTTTACCTCCAAGTAGATGTGTTTTTTGATTATAAATATCTTGAAGCTTTGAAAGAAGTAATAACCTGACTTTTCATCAGAGTCTCACTTCATTGCACTCATTTCTTTTTGCTTGGCCTTAAGATGAGGAGCTTAAACCTAGGTAGAAAATGTTTTCATTTTCTTATATTATGGTTTCTCTTATCTTTAATTTCAGGAACTGATGTAATTTTTAAAGTGTCTTATATTTGTCTGTTGGAGATGTTTGATAATATATGTTCCATTTATAACTGAAGCCTTAGTTTCTCTGTCTTGCAGATACTTGACATTGTAAATCCACATATTTCCTTATAATTATAGTGGGCAGAATTTCTCTTTGGCTTTATTTTTAGATCTCCTTACAGAATGCTGGCTTATTCTTGAATATCTCCTTAAGTGACCCCTGCTTCTGTTATTTATTATACCTTCTTGCAAATTAAATATATATATATATATATATATATACATATATATATATATATATATAAAGAGAGAGAGAGAGAGAGAGTTATGAAAAGAATGGAAAACAAAGCAAACTTGCACAAATTGAAGAGTACCCCTTTCTGATATGGTTCATACAAGGGCCAATGTTGGACTGGAATTTACCCGTAATTATTTTACACCTTGGCCAGGTATTAAGATGCACTGAACCACATGAACAAATGACCCAGTCTTCTAAGTAATAATTTTGATTTAAAATAGACAATTTTATTGTTTCTACCACTGCTCAGCAAACAGCTATGACTACTGCTAAGGTGATCAGGTAAAACTGACCACCAGGATAAACAAGAGGGGTCACTGAAGAAAATGTCAGAAAGAAAGAGTATTCTTTCAATTTTGAGTTACTGGTCCTTATATATATAACTCTAAAATATAGTTAAATTAAATTCATTGAAAACTACTTTAGTCATTTAGAATTGCCTGAATTATGTACTAATATTGGGTTTTTATGTTCATTATAAATATTTTCAAATTATATATGAAATAGTAACTGGTCCAGAGGTCCAATAAAAATCTGTAGTCACTAAGTCTGGCATTAAAGTTTGGCATTTTATATTGTGGCTATTTAGAAGACAGTATTTTTAAATTATACGGAAATTGAGCCCAATATTCTAAATTTTATTCCCAGTTCCAAAGGTACATATTCCAATCTGTTTCTTGACATCCCTCACTTCTTTATAAAATATATATTGTACCAGATTTTCTAGAGTCAAGCATATAGACAACAAAACTCTTAATTTCTATTTTTTACACTTTTTGTGGTCTTTGTTCTTTAGAAGCCTTTATCTACCGACTATGCAATGTACATAAATGGTCTTTACAACAGTATCTGCTCTGTGCTACAATAGGACTGAAAATCCTATGAGAATGGACAATAAAAAATAAATAAACTTAAAGTATTAAAAATAAAGTTCATGGGCGCCTGGGTGGCTCAGTGGGTTAAGCCTCTGTCTTCGACTCAGGTCATGATCTCAGGGTTCTGGGATGGAGTCCAACATCAGGCTCTCTGCTCTGCAGGGAGCCTGCTTCCCATCTCTCTCTGCCTGCCTCTCTGCCTACTTGCAATCTCTCTGTCAAATAAATAAGTAAAATGTTTTAAAAAACAGACAAGCAAAGTTCACAAACCAAAACTCTAATAGTGAATTCAGGAACTAAAGTGTTGTCCACTTGAAATTATTGACTTATTGACTTAGAATATGCCTTAGAAATATTGACTTGCTGACTTAGAATCTTCTAGATGTAATAAATATATATATGTATATATATACATATATATACACACATATAAATTATACTACGCTTTTAATTTGAATTAACTCAACTACAAGGTATTTCAGTACATTCACATACCAACAAGTACTGAAAAAATGGATTAGTAATCCACTTCTACCTGAATAAAATCATAAAGGATGACTGCAGTTTGGCTCTGAACAGAACAGAGATGAAGATTCACATCACAGCGAATCATAAAAATATAGGAGGATGAAATTGCAATTTTTGAAAATTACAGGGAAAATTAGTTTTATGAGTGTATGCATTACAAAGAGGAGTAATGAAGAAATTAGTATAAAATGTCACAATACAAGGAATGCTGTGTGTAAATTATAATATACTAAATAAATGTTACATATTTCTATTATGTATGGCAAACAATTATTGGCAAGATTAAATCAAATAGTACAAAACATTTCCTTTTCATCTGAATTTAGTTTTGCTCAGGAGCAGATCTTGAGACAAAGATTCAGGTACAATTAGTTTATTGTGAAAGTCATTCCAAGAAAAAAGTAGGGGACACATGAAGTGAAAGGGAGGTACAGGTAGTTAACAATGTGATACCAAGGAAATTAGCACCATGAATGACCGGGGCTTAATCCTGTGGAAAAACCAAAATATGTGCCTTGGAGTTTCTCCATCCAGTGGGTGAAGAAAGTAAGGATATTTCTCCACTGATCATAGGTTAAGGCATGTTCAAACAATTTTTTTTTCTGATATTTCTGACCTGTTGTATGCATGGGTTTCTGCTCTGACCTGCTGTATGCATATTTCTGCCACTAAGTGAAGGCTTCAACAAAGAGACACACACATGCTAGCATTTGAAATCAGTTCAATGACATACATGCTAAAGACCAACAGCACCTGAGTAGTACACCTTCATTGCCGGTTACATGCATATTTATTGAATAAACATCATATAACTATTTGCTACACATACAACATTTTAGAAATAGAGAGGTCAAGGGGCTCCTGGGAGGCTTAGTTGGTTGTGTTGGACTCTTGATTTTGGCTCAGGACATAATCTCAGGGCTATGAGATTGAGCTTACATTGGATTCTACCCTGGGCATGGATCCGGTTTAAGATTATCTCTTTCCTCTCCCTCTGCCTCTTTTCTTACTCTCCAGGTTGTGTACAAGCTTGTGCTCAATCTCAATCCAAAAAAAAAAAAAAAAAAGAGAGAGAGAGAGAGAGAGAAATAAATAAAGAAAGAAATAGAGAAATCAAGAAGTCAAATGTAGACAAAAATAACATAGCAAGACAATTAAAT
Source organism: Mustela nivalis (assembly GCF_964662115.1). Classification (NCBI taxonomy): domain Eukaryota; kingdom Metazoa; phylum Chordata; class Mammalia; order Carnivora; family Mustelidae; genus Mustela; species Mustela nivalis. Next base: position 165,429,803 of record NC_139022.1, on the reverse strand, counting down.
ATATTTGCAGATTTTTCCTATATTGTTATCTTAAAATTATTTTTAAATTGAGTGTTATTTTTATAATTATTTATTTTGACATTGTGATAGAGTATTAACATATGTACTTGATTTCCTGGTAACTATTAGTTAAAATTTCAAAAAAATCTTTGAATCAAAATTATTTCTCAGCTATATCACTTTCCAATAAAAACTTTTCCCCTATTTCATAAGTTGGGCTTTTTCATATAGAATACAACTTCTTTTATTTGCATCCATCCCTCTGCCTACAGAATACTCATTCTCAAATCATTCCCATTAGTTGCTCAAATATTCAACCTAACTACATTATTCAGTGTAAAGACTATACAATATAGACAATGTGACAAGAAATAGAAACAAGTTTTAAATTATACTCTATATTCTTATGGAAATTTTTAATCATGATAGTTGAAATTTTAAAACAAATCAGTAGGCTTTTCATGTAACTGGAAGTAAAAACAAGACCAGATGATGTTTACATTTTATATAATGAGTATGCTTTCACTCAAAATTAATCACTATTTAAATATAATTTTATATTATTCAACATGACAGAAGCAGTAGAATTTTCAAAGGCATTACATTTTCTTAATATGTAAACCCTAATCATTTAGTTTGTAAGAGTATACAGGTAAGGGAAATTTACCCTGGTTAACTTGCGTAGAAAAACAATTGGTTAGAAAAATATCAGGTATTTTGCAGAATCAAAGAGACTGAAGAACCAGGATTAGCAAAAGGCAACATTGGGAAGCTCTGAAAGCTATGCATGAGAAATTACTCAATAATCCCATTAGGGAGTTTCCACAAGTAATGAACTTCTGTTTTATTTGCTTCATCATTAAATCATTTATCTCATGATTAAAAATCCCAGGGCAATGAGTCAGATTGATCTAATTTAATTCTCATCCTCTATTTATGTGAGGGCATTCAAAAATCTCCTCAAAAGGGAAAGTATAATTCTCCAGCAGGGAATCAGGCTACTCTTAGAAATATGAAGGAATGGGTAGATACTGGGTCATTGGTAAGCAAAAAATTTCATTACATGTAAAAAGAATTTGAATCCTCTTTTTGAAATTAAAGACTAAGTCAATCAAATAACTCTTAACTCTTAATGTAATAGTTTTAGAGTAAAGGGGCAAATTTATAAGCAGAAGGTTTCGTGGTAATTCACTGAAGTTAAAAGAGGATAAAGATAAATAGCCAATATCCAAAACCTGTTCAAATGTGAGCCCATAGTACTGAGAGGCATTGTATTGATTGAATCTATAATTCTGTCATGGTCTTGAGAGTTAGAATCTTAAACTTTTGATTCTTTTTTGGCTTGGAAAAATAAATGGTCGATCCCAGATGAGTTATGTGCATTGTATGAAGAAAAATACACAGATCATGAAAGTCCTCTCCCACCGGCAGAGGGAAAAAGGGTTATGGAAGTGAGGATAGGGGAATTAATTTATGGCTTTTTTTTTAAAGATTTTATTTATTTATTTGACAGACAGAGATCACAAGTAGGCAGAGAGGCAGGCAGAGAGAGAAGGGAAGAAGCAGGCTCCCTGCCAAGCAGAGAGCCCTATGCGGGGCTCGATCCCAGAACCCTGAGATCATGGCCTGAGCCGAAGGCAGAGGCTTTAACCCACTGAGCCACCCAGGTGCCCCGGCTTTTTTTTTTTTTTTTTTTTTTGTCATTTCTGTTTTCACTTCTTTCACATACACAATGAAAATATTAAATTTCTTTTTATATTACCATATTAAAAATGATTTCATTGAAACATATAGATATTCCTACAAATTTTATTTCTGGTCTTGAGATAAGCTGTGGTCAATTACAGAAATGACCACAAATTTGTCATATTCTTGCATCACGACCTTTGTCATATCATGTTGCAGTTCATCTTCCCAAGAGTTGAAATCCAGTTCCCAGCACATTGGACTTAGGCATGGCTTACTTTGGCCAAGGAGACATTAATAAGTGTAAAACAAGCAGAGGTTTGGAAAGCACTTGCACATTGGACATTCTCTTTTGTTACTCTTGGGAACTGATGTCAACATGTGAATAACTCTGGGACCCTGATGGATTATAAAAGACATTCAGCCCAGTTTCACTTGCCACATCAACTGATAACCAGCCAAACTCTAGAAGTAGAGCAGTTCCACTAAACCATCAGCTGAACACAAATCCATGAAAGAACGTAGTTTAGCCACCAACTGATTCTAGATCTAACTGCCAACAAATAAATTTATGGGAGAAATAAATCATTATTGTTTAAGGCCACTATGTTTTGGGATGTTTTGTTTTACAACAAAACTTTCTTTCCACAATCTTTAGTGGGTTTAATTGTGTCTCCATAAAATCCATATCTTGAAATCCCAACTCCTAGAACCTCAGAATATTAACTTATTTGGAAATAGAATCATTCCAGTTATTACTACTTAGGATGAAATCATTGTGGAATAAGGTGGGTCCCCAATCCAATATGACAGGTGTCCTTATATGAAGGGGAAAATTTGGACATTGACATGCACACAGAGAGAATGTGCTATGAAGATGAAAGCTGAGATGAGTTATGTTTTCTACAAGTGAAGGAACACAAGAGATTAGTAGCAAATTACGAGAAGTTAAGGGAGATTCCTGGAATGGATTCTTGGTCAGAGCTCTCAGAAGGAAGCAACCCTTATCAGCATTTCGTTCTCACACTTCGAACATTCATAGTGTTAACCACTACATTTCTATTATTTACGACCACCAGTGTGGGGTACTTTATTATGGCAGTCGTAGCAAGCTAGTACACAAACAAAACTGATTTTTTCTTGAAGATATTTTGGTTACTATTTCTTCTGCCCAGAGAATAGTCTCACTTTCCCTTGCATTCAAATTCTAGCTCAAGGGTTGGCTTACCCTCAATTCTTTGATCACATAATTCAAATGATCCTTCCTTTGGTCACCCTCTATTACTTTCTTTTATTTTATCCATTATGCTTATCTCTAATGAAGCTACTTATAATCTTTGTTTACCTATTTTTTAAGTCTCCTTTAATCAAAAGTAAGCTTCATGGGAACAGACTCCTTTATTGTCTTTTTATTACTATATCCCTAAGACTTAGCATAGAATATTTTATTACTATATCCATAAGACTTAGAATAGAATAGGTCCTTAATAAATATTAATTACCTAAAGTAATATATAGATAAGCCAGAAAGCACTTAAATAAGTTATCGCATTATTAAAATTTTAACCTACATAAGGTATTATCCACCAGATACAATCTTGAATAATGTCATCATTTGCATGGAGTTTGATTGTTTTCTGAGAAATATGTGTAGTATTTACACATAATTTATAAGTAATGGAGCTAGAAATATCAAGCTTTGAGTTTTTTGCTTTTCAACTCTTAGTGATAATCTTCTCTTAACCATTCAGAGGCACAAATATAGTCTCCAGAATAATTAAAATATGAATTATGAGGATATGAAAAGAGACTCTGATTGACAAAATTGAATCTAGAGAGTTAAAGTCCTCAGAGATGTCAGGAGAAGGGATTAGACCTTAACAATAAAATTAGAAAGTGTAAAGCGTAAGCAAAGAATAACCCTGTGCACCCCCACATTCTCACTAAGGCTGAATAAGAGAAACCTGGTGAAGAAAGTGAAGGGATGGAGATGTTGGATTACACTGGAGAGAAATGTGAATGAAGCAAGATATTAGATACCAGAAGATGATGTTGAAAAAAAATGGAGTCCGAACTCCATGACAGCAGACAGTTACACACCATCTGAGGCTATATTCTACTAGTAGGAAATAGAAGCAGTACTGTACATCCACTCATGTTCACGTCTGGGAACACCACTTACCACCCAAACAGAGGCACATTTCTTCCTGACATTGACATTTCATTGTTGTGTATTTACTCATTTACTTATTTTTTAAAGATTTTATTTATATATTTATTTATTTGAGAGAGAGAGAGCAGGAGCAGTGGGGAGGGGCAAAAGATGAGGAAGAAGCAGACCCCAGACTGACTGAACAGGGAGCCCAACGTGGGTCTCAATCCCAGGACCCTGAGATCATGACCTGGGCTAAAAGTAGATGCTTAATGGAGTGAGCCACCCAGGAGCCCCTCATTGTGGCCTATTTAATCACCAGTGATCTTTCAAGTAAAATCACCCTCTTTCTTTCTTTCTTTCTTTCTTTCTTTCTTTCTTTCTTTCTTTCTTTCTTTCTTTTTTTTATGGTACGATGCTAGGATTTATTAAGGAATCTTCCAAAGAGCAAAAGTAAACATAGAAGCTCTCATTGGCATAGTGGGTCCCCTTTGGATAAAAGTGCAAACAATCTGTATTTATTTCTAAATGGACCTCTGTCAAAATATCTCTTAGAAAATACCACAAGGTATTTCAAGCATCTGCCCCTACATGAGTTGAATTCCTTGATACCAACAGGAGATATCATAGAGCAAAAAGAAGCTTTTGAATTTTTCTTTAATTCTATAGATTTCTGAGTGGGTTGAGATAGAAAAAAAAAATCAACAGGCAAATGCCATTAGGTTTCTAGTTCATGAGTATTAATTAATTGGGTGCCACTATAAAGATGTCATTTTAAATAGATACTGATCCTCTTGGCAGAAAAGAAAATCAGTTCTTTTTTAAAAATATTTTATTTACTTATTTGATAGAGAGTGATCACAAGTAGGCAGAGAGGCAGACAGAGGGGTAGGGTAAAGCAGGCTCCCTGCTGAGCAGAGAGCCCAATGCAGGGCTGGATCCCAGGCCCCTGAGATCATGACCTGAGCCAAAGGCAGAGGCTTAACCCACTGAGCCACCTAGGTGCCCCTAATTTCTCTATTTTTTAAAGGCCTTTATATAGAAATTGTATATCACTATGACTATCTTTATTGGTTTTCCAGAACAAAGATTCATCAAATGAAAGGAATATTAAAATCCTTTCTTCCTGAATCCAGATACACAGAAAGCAGTTTAGAGATTTTGTATGCATATGAAGAGGGATGCATATATGAAAACTCTAAAATTCAACACATGTATATTGCATCTATATCTTTGTATATAATGTACATGTTATATTTGTACATATATATAATCTATATAGATGCTATACACACACACACAAACACACACACATAAAATTCAATATCACCTCCTCTCTCAATTCCATCTTATAGGTTTTACAACAGATTTAATAATTTTATGACTCATTTTAGAGGGAGACATTTTATATTCAACTAAATTGGACAAATTTTATAATGGTTTGATATAATTCTGCTCAAAAATAAGTTATGAGGCATTATATAAGAAATGGCATATAAATTTGAATAACAGTGGGCTCCATCTGCTTGGGTACTGCTGGCTTAACAGTAGAAACATTGACAGTAATCACCACCATTTGATTATTGCTTATTAAATATTACTTATGTTTTACTATATAACCCAAGTAGAAATTTTTAAAAATAGAAGTAAAGGCTCCAGGATTTACTCAACTCACATGAGTTCATATACCTCCTCAGAGACCTTACAGTATTTGGGAAATTTTTGAGAGGATAGTTTTTAATTTTAGAGACTGGCTATACCAACATGAAAATTTTAAAATATATTTTTAGGTGTATATTAAGAAGTATGTAAGAAATGACTGTTACCCATATTTCCTGAAGGTTAGCTACTTAGCCACTAAAAATGTAGACCTAATTTCCTTCAAACCAAATCGTATTAACAATCTTGTGTGTGAGTGTGTTTATGCGTATCTTGTCAGTCAAAATTTAAATCCTGTTGCTACTGTTTTAGGAAACAACAATACATTTTCTCACGGTTTTCTGTGGAAAGTGTCTTCTCTACTTCAGATTCTTCATCTTTAAGAATGTCTCCATCTATTTGCTTTTGTCCTTAGCATAGGTTATGAAAATTAAGGTCACACACACAAAGCACATGTACTGATACAGATAAAAATATATAGATATAAATATAGACACATGGCATTTTGAAGAGCACGGTATATTGTGGCATTTTTGTTGGACAAACATCTCAGTATCAAATGCTATAGAAGTCATAGTTTAAATCTTGAATACACATTTATTATGGAGAGTATTATATATGATCTCCAAACATATTTGTATATCTTCAGCATTTGGATTAAAAAATAGTGTTATTATCTATTGCTCACTAAGATGAACTCAATTCACAACAATTTGAAAATTGTCAGTCTTTTCCCACTCTTTGTAGTCTGTAACATTTACAGAGTCCGTTGTATCCTATGTCCACAAGAATAAATATGTCTGCCATCTTTATAATGATAAGTAATAGGAAAATCAGTTATGATTTATTGCCCATTCCATTATGAACAGTTAGAGGGCCTGTCAACACACATTCCTGGATTGCAAGTTTATCTTGCTAATGCATGTAAACAGCATGTAGAAACATCAAAGCAAGTAGACATTGGAGGGAATTATAAGTAGAGGTGGTCTATCTTTATGCTATTCTAAAACCAGGAGATTTAGCTAATATTTTCTTCCTAAAAAAATTCAGTGGATCCCCATTATCTACTTTAAAATACTGAAATGAAGTCAATATATAGCCTTACTTTATAAATAACTCCCGCAGCATGACATCAGATATGATGGGAACCTGAATTAGGTAACAGCAATAGAGAATTAAGAAATGTCTTGATATAAAACAAGTAACAGGGATGTCTGGGTGGCTCAGTTGGTTGAGCACCTGACTCCCTGATTTCATCTCAGGGCATGATCTCAGGATCTTAGGCAAGAGCCCCAAAATGGGCTCCCCACTTAGCGGGGAATCTGCTTGAGGATTCTCTCTCCTCCTGTCCCTCCCCCCACTCATTCACATGCTCTCTCTCTCTCTCTCTCTCTCTCTAATAAATAGTCTTCTGTACTTGGTTATAGTTTTGCTGCATTGCAGAAGGAAAAAGAGATATTTAAGGCAAGTTCAAGATTCCAGGCTCCATAACTCAGTATGATAATGCTAGGCAGTGATACATGAATTGCTCTAATAATTGCATAATTTAGGGGGAAATGCATTGCTTTCATATTTGTGCAAATGTGAGTTTGACATTTCTGTGTGATGCTTGGTTGGAAAAGAGGATCTCAATAAATAATATTAATTGACTTCTTTGTTCAGATCATTGTGCTGTGTCCTACCACCACTAACAGCATCACCACCACTACTATAAAGAGGAGAATAGGTAGAAGCATATTTAAAAATTGAACATCTTTACAGAGGCTAAACAGAATGGGTTATGAGCAGTACCTGCTGGCATACCCTTTTGGCCTTTGAATCCGGAAATTAATCTATCCATATGCCCAGGAGTTTAGATTCTCTAGGAAAATGTGAGCTGCAATGGAATAAGAGGAAACTTACAGATTAAAGCCTACACTAGTGACAGTCCATTCATTGAGAAGGGGCTGACCAAGACTGAGACAACTCCACTAGCTGCAGCTGATACTTACAAAGCTACATCTTTACTTGGGGTGGCTGAAGGGTTGTCCTTGGAAACCCAGCCAAGCAGCAATGTTCCTGGAAATGGTGAGCAAGATCTCCAAATATAAAATGTGTTTCAAAATGGGATTTGTCAGAAGCAACCATAAGATGGAAAAGGAAGGAAAAACAAGTGAACAAAAGGGAACTTCCCACTCAAAAGAGCTTGTAAATGACATTTTTCTAAAAAAAAGAAGAAAATAAATAGCCCTTAAAATCACCAAATATGATAATGATTTAGTTAAAAAATCTAAAACAAGTTGACAAAGACTTACACAAGTTAATTGTGGAATATATAAAAAATAGTAAAATAATAGCATCCATAAGTATGAACAGTAATTTAAGCAACACAGAAAAATATGAATCAAGAAGCAGATATCCAAAAAAAGTGAAGAAATATTTTTATTGAAAAGAAATCTAACATATGGGCTATATTATCTTGTATCTAAACAAAATTCAGTTTCTTATACATAAGAGGATGAGATTGAGCTACTGACAGTTAAGTGCAGTATTCAACATCATATGATTAGACTGACCTGAGGTAGGATTCCAACTCAGGTGTCACAGAGTCCAAAACTTGTGTTATTTCCAGTTCTGTTATCTTCTTGTGGCATAAAATTAAGTTGAATTTATAGGACCAGAGCTTATACATAGAGTCACCACATATTTTTTTGGAAAATACTGGTTAACAGGGTCTAGAAAATACATAATAATGAGTAAACAAAAAGGTTTATTGAGTTCTACTTGCATAATGCCTATTCCAAGCCTAGGTAGGCAGACAAAGGGAAATGGGAGTCATCTTGTATTCCTTCAGCCTTCAAAATATTTTGAGCTTTTCTCTATTCCAGCCACTCGGCTAAAACCTGGAAGACAGGGTTGGACAAAAGATGCAGTCTTTTTATGAGTTCACAGTCTCAGCAGGAAGGAAGATACTAATAAAAATAAGTATAAAATAAGTTATAAATGTGTTAAGTATCATACAAAATACAAGAGGCAACACAATAAGTCATAGCTAACTTGGATGAACTCTAGAAGGATTTGTAGTAGAAAATTGGGGTAAAATCGCAAGTAGGGGTTCATAAACTGTGTATTAGAAAGATGAGTCAAGGTGGCATTGATTCATAGTGTCCCTGGGACTTGTTAATAATGTAGGGATGTTAGGACATATACAATGCCCTTAGCATGCTAAGTGGAGAGTATGATACACGAAGGGCAAGAGATGATTAAACCTGTCTTGTTATGTTAAGTTCAAAGAAGTACTGCCACTAGTTCTAGCTCAAAAAGGACTCTGACTAATAGACCAGCTTTCTAAAACTGAGGAAAGAAATACATGTTGAGGGAGTCAAAGTCAAAGCCTTATGAACAAATGTGAATGAAATTTCTTCCAAGTCAGGTCAGCATCATGAAGTGCATTATATTAAAACACACACACACGTGCACACACAGATATAAAGGGAATACAGTAAACCAATTTGAATAAGAAATTAAGAGTAGGAAGGAATTCCTGTTGATTTTCTTTTGAAAGAAAACACTTTAGGAAAGTAAAATTATTGGTTGTAGTGTGATGGTGCACTGGTGTCACAGACAGGAAAGAGAAAATGCAACACGAAAGAAGGGAGTTCTATAATTTCAGCACTGTCCTTATCTTTAGTTAGAAATTTGCAAAGGTGGCTTTTAAGTAAAAAGAAATTGGCCATTAAGGAATGGTGTAAATGATTGCATGTCTAAACAAATATTCCCTGAAGAAATCTCAGAGAGATTTTGCTGGAACAAATATTATCTTAAATAGAAAATTATTTCATGAGAAACTTTATTTGTCAAATAGTTTATCATCTTTCTCCTTTGCTCTTATTTTTCTCTTCTTCTTTCGCTGTATGTTCCCTCTCACACATACCCACAAGCATGCACACATATTCGAGATTCAAATGCATTGTTCTTTTTCACAATAGTGTGAGTCTTTGTAATATTTTCTCAGTCCCATCTTTCCTTAGGGAGCTTTCCTTATAAGACTACTTCACGTTGTTTTTCAAGTCATATCATTATTATAAGATGTTCATTTTAAATAATATCAATTCAATGTTGATAAATGCATGTTTTCATTAAATGGGAGTATTTGACTAATGCTTCCCATCCTAAAGTTATCTTAATGTCATGATGATAGGCAGAATAACACCCTCTCCCAAATGTCCGTGTCCTAATCCCCAGCACCTGTGAATACGTCAGATTGCAAGACAAAGGGGAAATAAGATGGCTAATCGGCTAACTTTAAAATAGAGAGATTAGATGGTCTTGGATTTGTGGAGACAAGGAAAGAAGAGGATATTATCGGGGTGTAAGGATCCCTCTCCAGGCCACTCTTTCTAATCCATCACAGGCAGAGCAGCGGGTCCAGGATCTGGTCTGGTGAGTGGAAAAGCTGGACCAGACTGACCTTCAAGATACAGAAAACTAGCTCTGAAGGAAATGAGGTGCTCTTCTGTTTTGGTGGGAAGGTGGATGGTGACAGTGATATGGCTTGCAGGTGCCACAGAGGATGGAAGTGTTGCCTTTGTGGTAGCATGATAGGAAGTGAGGCTAGAGAAGGTTGCTAATACTTTATCTGAACCCAGCATACTGAAAGAACCCATTGCCCAGGAGAGGTAGCTGATGTGCTCCTTGTCTGGGGACAACAGGGCTCAGATGGCTTTCAGTATGGTAAGGCTCTGTGAAATGGTTGATTTGGGACTGCCTAATTCAAGGAAGTAGGGTAGAAGTGCCTAGGGAGTGAAAAGCAGCGCAGAGTAAGGGCTGGTAAGGGCAGGAGATGGGCTCAAGGAAGACCGCAAGCAGGGAGAAGGAAACCCTGGGCCTCTCTGGATCATGCAACTTGGACTTGGATTGGAGAGACAGGTTGTCTTGTATGACTCTGCTTCTGGGGTGGAGAAAACTGCCTCACCCTGTCTATGCCTTGGCCTTCTCTGCTGGCCATGAAGCTTGCTTTGATCCCATCGATATTTGAGTGCAACTCCTAGGTTTAAATGATTTGGATTCAAATCCTGAATCTACTGCTTAGTAACCTTAGGAACTTTGACAAATTAGCAGATCTTTCTGTGATTCCAAATGAGGGTACAACACAATACCTACCTTATAATTTTGAACAGGAAGTTGCTTAATTTATACAAAGGGTTTAGAGTGGTATTGTTGCAGAAAAATAAAAATCAGACCAGCAAGAGACCAAGTGACACTCGGAGTTGTAGGAGAACTTGGGTTTATTTTATGCTGGCGGACCCAGATGAGCTCGCACTCAAAATTCTAGGCATAGGATAGGGGGATTATATGGCTTTTAAAAGGGAGTGCAGAGGGGAAATCTGGGTGGTTCAGTTGGTTAAGTGACTGCCTTCGGCTCAGGTCATGATCCTGGAGTCCTGGGATTGAGTCCCGCATCAGGCTCCCTGCTCAGCGGGGAGTCTGCTTCTCCCTCTGACCCTCTCCCCTCTCAGGTTCTCTCTCTCACTCTCTTTTTGTCTCAAGTAAATAAATAAAATCTTAAAAAAACAAAATGCAGGGGGCCTTGAGAACAGAGCCTTTCCAGGAAGGCACTGTTAGGCAGGTACGCGGTGGGTGTCCCTGTCTGGTCAGTGAATCTGGTGCTGTGGCCATGGGGAAGATGTGAGACTAGTAACTGAGGGGTGCTGACCATCAGATAAGCACAAGACCCCATTTGTAGGTTCTCAGGTGGAATGTCCTTCCTGCCAGAAGGTGGTGAAGGGGAGGTGAATTATGTACTTCGAAAACTTCTATAATAAACGAAAGTGAACATGTTGTAGAAAGAATATTTTACTCAATCTTTAGGATTCAATTAGTGGGAAAGCTACATGACTGTATGCTGGTGCCCGCTTTGGAAAAGGATGTCCTGTCAAATGGCTTAGTGCTTTATGCCATTATGTCACATTTCCCTGGTACTCTATTTTGGATTTAAAAAAAAAAAAGAAATAAGGAGATTATCATGGATTATTCAGGTGGGCCCAATGTAGCCATAAAAGTCTATAGTGGAGAGGGAGGCAGAAAAGACATGAAGGCAAAAACAGATGTCACAGGGGCGCTATATGAGAAGGACTCTAAACTCCCTTGTTGCCTTCAAGATGGAAGAGCACTACAGGATGCAATGGGGGCTATCTCCAAAGGCTGGGAATGATAAGGAGAGGGTTTCTCCCCTTGATCCTCCAAAAATAAACAAAGTCCAAGTGGCACTGAATTTTAGGCCAGTGAGGTTGCTAACCCACAGAACATTAAGGTCTGTTAAATTGGTGGTAACTTGTGACAGCAGTAATAGGGAACTAATCCAACCACCTAAGTTTTCACAGTCTTAAAACACTCTTATCATGATATCCTTCTTAATTTTGTTTTTATTCCATCCACAATTAAGAATAAGCAAAAGATAGGCTAAAATACATTTAAAAGGGGCGCCTGGGTGGCTCAATGGCTCAACAAGCCTCTGCCTTCGATTCAGGTCATGGTCTGAGGGTCCTAGGATTGAGCCCCACATTGGGCTCTCTGCTCAGCAGGGAGCCTGCTTCCCCCACCCTCCCTGACTACTTGTGATCTATCTCTTTCTCTGCCAAATAAATAAATAAAATCCTTAAAAAATAAAATAAAATACATTTAAAAGGACAAATTTAGTATTCTACACATTTATGAACAATGGTACTTTTTTTTTTTTTTTTAAGTCAAAGAAGGTCATGATCTTGTCTCCAAATATAGTAACATTATATGACCAACTGGGTAATCTGCCTGTAATTCTTTGCAATCATAGCAATTTAGGATAAAACTCCATGTGTGTAATATATGTGGTGTTTGGACCGGGAACTCAAAAGTGCTAAGAGGTTGTGGCAAAAAGTAATAAAACATACAAATAAACCAAACAAAATCAACCGATGTCAGTGTCTCAATAGTCTTAAGTAAAATTTAATCTCAGTCATTATGAGGTTTTGGGGTTTTTTTGTTTGTTTGTTTGTTTGTGGGTTTTATTTCTATCCAGGTTTTGTGGAAAATGTTGAAGTCTGAAATATTTTTAACTGAAACAAACAACATTATTGCTGAAATGATCATTGTTCAGAGCCCCAGGGTCCACACTCTACATCCAAGATGTATTCACACCGTGTGTGGTTATGTCACCCTTTCTATTCATCCTCCTGAGTCTGCTAAACCTTTTCCATTCCTTCACTCATTCAAATATTGTATTTGAGTTAATAGCCCAACAAATTTTGTCCTGTATATTCTTTGTGCTGGAAATACAGCCCTAAACACATCTAAATTCCTTCCCTCAAAAGTTTTAGTCTATGGTTTTCTTTGAAAACTGGAAGTTACTGTCAAGCAGCTTCTGCTTTGTGTTCTTTTTCTTATTTTTTCTGAAAATGAGAGCAGGAGGGGGTGTGGCTGGAAAGTTGATTAAAAAAAAAAAAACTAAAATCTAAATAAATTCTACCTCGAGTGAAATGCATTATATCATATTAAGTAAATCAAATACTTTTAGTAATACAAGTATACCTTGGTGAATATCTGATATTTACCAAGAATAATAAACTTACCCAGCCTTTGAGAGATCAGATTTGTTAAAAGACAAAGACACGACAGGAATGATTTATGCTTTGGGGTTTACTTACCACCTATGAAACCTTATATTATAAATAAAAATACTTAAAATTGGGGCGCCTGGGTGGCTCAGTGGATTGGGCCGCTGCCTTCGGCTCAGGTCATGATCTCAGTGTCCTGGGATCGAGCCCCACATCGGGCTCTTTGCTCAGCGGGAGCCTGCTTCCTCCAATTTCTCTGCCTGACTCTCCGCCTACTTGTGATCTTTCTCTCTGTCAAATAAATTAATAAAATCTTTAAAAAAAAAATAAAAAAAAATAAAACTACTTAAAATTTATTTTTTCTTTTATGATAAACATCATGATAAATTTTGATCAGCTAAATCTATAAATAATTAACTTTATTATATTTGAACAAATGTGAGTGAGCCACTAACTTCAGAGATAAACTCATATCATTAAATACTTTAGTTATTGTGGGCAGTCTCTCCAACCATCCCTAGTGAAAATTTCTGTACCCTGGATCCATGTCCTTGTGTAATAGTCACACTTTGAGTTGGGATTGGATTTATTTGACAAACTTTTACATAATAGAACACCATAGAAATGATGAGCTAACATTTCTGAAATCAGGAAAAAAAAAAAAAAAAAGACCAACTTTCATCTTGGGAACCCTCTCATTTACATGGAAAGACAGAACAGAGAATGGGCAAGAGGGACTATTCAAAGACAGAAATGCTGGACAGCTTCCCAGATTTTAATACAGAAATGAATCTTAGGTAGGATGGGAAATATATTAATATCTAGACATATTTTAATGAAATTGCATTTAATGAATTGCAGATGTTGGGAGGAGGAAAAGAATGCCGGATTTTGAAAAAAAAAAACATAGGAACAAAAGAAATTGGATCAACCTAAAAAAAAGTCAGAGAAGGAGAAAAAAGCAAACATTGCTAAAAGCAAAATTAAAAAAGAAAAATTAATTATATATATATATCAATCAATACAACACATTCAATACGTATTTTAAATACATTTTACCTTAGATGTGTGTGTGCATGTCTGTTTGTGTGTTTAATTAGCCTAATTTAGAGAATCACAGAGTGGCTTAAACACCATGGGAGTATCAACTCAAATGGTATTCTGCTGAATAATTCTCTAGTACTTTAAATTCATAGTTTAGAATATTTTTTTAAAAAGTATTTCAGAATGTTTTATATATTAGTAAATCCTGATTTGATAAAAATAGAAATAGAACACTATAAATTTTCAGAAATAAAAAGTAGAAATGCAAATAAAACTTTGGAATATTTAGGCAAAGTCCTATATAGGACAATAATCAGTTTAACAAAATTTTCTAAAAGAATTATAACCTATAGTCAAATGATATTTTTATTAGAATTAGAAGAACATGTTTATCATACAGCTAATAAAAATTTCCAAAGAGATTTATTAATTCTGAAACATATCAAATAAAATCCCATATCCACATCTGTAAAAAACAAAGTGAACAAATCAATATATTAATAATAGAAGCTACTCTCTTCACTTCTCATAATTGCCCCAAGCTAACAACAAATATTCCTCAGCGTGGTGACCCTGTTAACCAACACTCCCTTTGAAACTGAGAACAAATAAACTTTCTTACTATCAGCATACTTAGTTTTCTTTTGTTAAGTTTACCCAATGTAAGGAGCATTACATAGAAGTAAGAACTACAAGCATATAAGAAACAGTAGTTTTCATGTGTATCAGAAAACACGGAAGACATATTGGGTGGAAATATCCCCTTAAAAGCAACAACTGAAAAAAAATAATAATCTAGATATAACCCAAATAAGAAATGTTAGGGATTCTTATGAAGGCAACTGCAGTTCTTCAATACAAAAAATAACTGTGCGTGTGCATGTGTGTGCATGCGTATGTGTGTAGAGTCGAAGAGAAAGAGCACTAACAAATGGCTCTGAGATTGAAGACTAAAGAACGTCCCAGAAAGTAACAGACAGTGAGAGAAAGTTATATAAGATGAGGATAAATGAAAGAGAGCAAGAGGAGAGAGACAGAGGGACAGAGGGATGGGAGAGAGAGAGATTGGAGGGGGAGGGTAGGAGGGAAGAAGACAGTGTGGAAGAAGCTGGGCTCAGGGAGAGAAGGAGATAGGGAGTTCTAAAGAGAAAATCACAAGAAAAGTTTACGACTGTACCTACTGATAATAAAAGAATTCTTCAATTGTTGGGAAAGAGTTTTACATTTTATTCCCAATAAGGTTCTGAATTTTCAAATTTTATAATAAGAATGCCTCAATTTTAAAATTCAAATAATAAAAGTTTTAAAACAGAAAACAACATTTGCATTGCAAATTTTGTCTAATGCATCAGAGCAGTTCTATACATTTTTTTTTTTTAAATCACACTAAATGGAAGACCTGAGTAGCAAGCTTTACATTAGCACACAAATGATAGGAAATCAGAAGACTGCAGGAATTTATAAGATGCTGTGTTTAGTTACATAAACATTCTCAGATCGCTTGCAAGGTTTTACCCTCGTTACATAATTAACGTACATGAGTAGGCAGAGGTGGAAATGAGGTAGCTTAAGTGGGCGTTTTCACCCCGAGCTGAAGACATTACTAGGCCTAAGCACATGCACACAGCTTCTCATTTGGAGCATCGGTTCAAGTTAATTTGGTTTATGGCTATGCTTAAAGAAATGACGATCTTCAAAATAGAGATTAGATGTACTGTAATAAGTTCTTCACTATAATTTAATACTTTCTAGGGGGATTTGATTCCCCATTTGGCTCATCTACAGATTCTGTTTATCAGGATGTAGGCAAGATTTTTGTAAATAAGCTGCTACCACCTCCACTGAATGAACTTTCAAGGGGACATTTGCGGGAATATTTATAGGTACATAAATGCTCTGACAGAGACAGCACCGTCTCTTCTCTGTAACTTCTCATCCAATGATCTCACACTAATATTCATGTGAATAGGCCTACCTTGTAAACCTCATGGGATAATTCTAAACCTAAGAACTATACAAATCTAAGAGTATTGTTGGATGGAACTATTCAAGACTAAATTTGACGTAGCAACTCTGGTAAGGAGCATTACATAGAAGTAATTCAAAACATTCAAAACGCTTGATATCTGAGAATAACATCTAAGGGAGAGAAAGCAAATGAGAAAGACCTGCATGGGGCCCCGTGGCCTTGACTCTTTCAATAACGTCCCTTCTTTTATATCTATTTGTGGGGTCTATTTGCCTGGGTTGTACGTTCTTTAAAAGGGTGTTAACCTAACTGAGCAGATTGACTGCCTTCTTAAGACATTGATGATCCTTTAAAAAATTAGCTTTTAACTACTGATAAAAGGAGAAAATAAAATTGGACAATACTAGCCTCTGAATGAGCTTTAAAAGTAAAGAAAAGAAAGGAAAATGACCAATGGAAGTCATTTTAGAAATGTTACATTGAAAATACCCACAGGCACTGCCAGTGGAAATGTGTGGACAAGGTCTATGACGCAGTAGAGAAGTCTGCTCGGAGCTCATGATGTAAGGCCAGAGCATATTTGTTATTATTTTCTGCTTTATTTACTTGTTCCAAAATAAGTTAATGCAACATAGTTTGGGGTCATTAGGAAGATAATTATGATACTTTATACTTGGTAAATCAAAGAAACTACTAATTAAAAAGCTACGGAAAATAGGCCGGTCCTTGTATATTATACAGACTGTTGCCTTTTAAAATGCAAGACCCGACAAAGAGAAAATTAATGTCAAAATTCTCTATTCTGATATTCTCCTGTAATTTAGAAAAAAAAAAAAATCCTTCATTCCATTTAACTGAGGAGAGGCAAACTTTTTTTTTTTTTTTTAACTCCCTCAGAGTATTTTCAGCTTCAAATCTGTGTTTTAACCTGGACTTTTGGCTCTGAGTTATATGAAATGCTGCTCTTGGAATGCTTGCACTGAAAATGAATTATCTCTTCTTTTTTATTTCAGTTCCCTTAGAGCAACTATTAAAGGGAAGAGGAAGAGAATAAGTCACAAGGGTACGGAGTGTAAGAGCCCCTTAATGAGGAAGCAGAGGAGGTGCAGGGGAGGGCTTAGCACTCGGAGGGAAGGGGCAGTTCGTCTCACTGTGCCTTGTCTGGAGCAAATGTTGGCAATTTCTCTTGTGACCAAGCAATCTGGCAACACATTTGACACAGGAATTCAGGTGTTTTGCCATGTAGATTGTTAAATTTAAGAAAAAAAAAACTGATGAACATAGGGGAATGGAAGGAAAAATAAGAGGAGATTAAAACAGAGAGGAAGGTGGGGCGCCTGGGTGGCTCAGTGGGTTAAGCCTCTGCCTTCGGCTCAGGTCATGATCTCGGGGTCCTGGGATCGAGCCCCGCATCAGGCTCTCTTCTCAGCAGAGAGCCTGCTTCCTCCTCTCTCTCTGCTTGCCTCTCTGCCTACTTGTGATCTCTCTCTCTCTGTCAATAAATAAAATATTTTAAAAAACAAAACAAAACAAAACAAAAAAAACAGAGAGGGAGGCAAACCATAAGAGACTCTTAACTATAGGAAACAAAGTGATGATTGTGGGGGATGGGGTGAGTGGGTGAGGGGCATTAAGGAGGGTATGTGATGTAGAGAGCCCTGGGTGTTATATGTAACTGATGAGTCACTAAATTCTACAACTGAAACTAATAATTCACTATATATTAACAAACTTAAATTTAAATAAAATCATATATACATACATACATATAAATATATTAACATATATGTGTGTATGTGTGCTTATGTATATATATGGTTAAAGTTGAAGAAAATTTGAAAACCTCTGTTTAAGAAACATTTTTTTGGGAGCCTGGGTGGCTCATTTAGTTAAGCGTCTGCCTTCCGCTGATGTGATCTCAGGGTCCTGGGATCCAGCCCAGCATCAGGATCTCTGCTTACTGGGGTGTTTGCTTCTCCCTCTCACTCTCGCACTGTGCTCTCTCTCTCTCTCTCTCTCTCGCAAATAAGTAAATTCTTTAAGAAAAGAAAGAAAGATTCTTTTTTTTTTTTTTTGGTATATTCTTTCCACATGGAGAAATTGAAAGTAGTAAGAGTATGTCTAACAGTACAGTATATGTGAAACTAAGCAGAGGATTGGTCTGAAAATAACAAAACACATAATAAGATATATGATGTAATCAATACAGAGCTGGCAGAAAATGAAACTGATGTATAAAGATAGAAAAGATGTTAGGGCTCAGAACGGACACCAAGAAAGAATTCTTGAGGTCTTTGATGCAAAAAGGTGGTTTTATTAAAGCACAGGGAGAGGACCTGTGGGCAGAAAGGACTAAACTGGGGTCAAGAGGAGTGGCCCATGATAGACTTTCCAGTTGTGAAGGGATTAGAGATAGTCTAAGTCTCTAAGGGATTTTGGAAGCAAGGTTTCCAGGACCTTGAGGGGAATAGCTATTGTTAGGAAAATGTCATGTATTACTCTCTAAAAATCCTTGGCCAGGAGACCCTTCAGATGTACATTGATGGGTCATATGCTTGGGGGATGACTGCTTACATGTATCTTGGGGGAGGGGTGGAGATAAAGGAAGATTCCAAAGGAATTTTTATATGTTAAAGGTAGACTCACGGGATTCTGGGCTGTCGGTTGAGATTGCCTTTTGCTCTTAGCAGGTGTCACCATGGAGGGAGCTGAGTTCCTGGGGCAAGGTCACTCTGCCTGTTTCAATGACCTGTCAGTGGGCCGTAAGTAGTAAGGAAATTTAATTATTCTTTTGCCTGTTTTCCACATCAAAACTACTAAGCTCTGACTTCTACCTCAGTGTTTTAAATCAATAAGTTTGAAAAAAAAAAAAACCCTTATATTTACCACATAAAGGAAGAAATGCAACACAGATGATGAAATCACAACTATGACAGTCTCCTGTGTGTTGGTGTGGGAGTGTCTGTGAGTGGTGTGCTTCTCTTGGAATGACTGGTGTAGTTGAGTGTGGGTGGTTATCACTGAACAGGGAGCATCTACGAATAAACTTTCTAGTTAATACAGTTGTTGAACATAACCTTTGTTCGCAAATGTTCTAATCTTGCATCTGTACGACATCATCTTTACAACCTCGAGGTACCTGCTGTAGAAAATCCATGGGACCTGAGATGTGTACTGACACTCTGCACCATTTTTATTTTCCATTGGGCAGAGCAAAGGGAACTGGTAAATCATGACTCTTAATAATTGTCTCCTGCTCCTCTGCGCTCAGGAGCCCTCCTTCTCCCTAGCATCAATAAAGGTGAAATGATTAGAACTGTGAAATGTTAAAATAATGGTTAGCTCATGAGTACCTACTCTCAGAGTTCCACAGGGGTTCCTTTCCAGTTCATATTTCAAGGGGCCATTTTAGAAATTACTGTCAGTGTATAATATCAACATGCCACCGCACTGTGATGAATGGTCTGGCTTACTAAGAAACTGTACAGCATTATGAAACAATATTGGCGAATTTTCTTTCACAAGAAAAGAACCATATTTTGTTTTTGTAATTGACACTGAAATACATGATGCTGGTGCCAAAGTTTGCCGATAGCAAGTTGCTCCATATGTTGGTTAATATTTCTGATATTTGAAGGCAAGTGATTTCTTTTAGATCCTAAAATGTACTTATTTCTAAACAATTAATGTACTTCTTGAAGTCAAATAAAATTCTTACATTTTATTGTCAGTCATAATTGTTCTGGAATGAATTATGCCAAGCACACTGTTCTTTCCATATCTGTTCTAAGGGATCACTTCTGGAGATGCTTTTTTTCTTTTTCTTTAAGTCTGTTTTTTGTTTTTTGTTTTTTGTTTTTTTGTTTTTTTTTTTTTTTTAGGAAAACACTTGGCTCACTCTTTTTCATATTTGGGAATTTGTAGAAAAAATTAAATTTTTGCTTCTTAAAAGGATTTTGTGAATGTCCATCTTATAAACTTAAAACTGATGCCATATTACAAGTAATAACCTGACCTGAAATTCCCTTAAATTTTGGTATTGTCCCCAGTGTTCCCTAAAAGGATTCAGTTTAGACTTGAAAGTTACCTTCTCTTATCTCCTTTCCTATGATCATCTTGGTCATTGTTAAAGGATAGCTCTGAGCTTTAAGGACTTTCAGAAAATTAAGAAAAAGTTAAACTTTTCTTCATTTGGTAAAAGACTAAAGCAATGCAGAAAAAGATCTGGCTATTGTTAAGTATTACTGTCGAAAAAGAACAGTAGGTTTGTGAAACCCATTGTTTGCTTTGTACCTCTTGGTGTCCTGATCTCAATTCCAATATATTCCAAGGTATCTTAGTATGGTCTGTTCCAGAAAAAATAGTAGGCACTCCAAGGTCTGAGAGATATAATATAGAGAATGGCAAAACTAATTCGCAGTCATTGATATAATGAATGATGGGAGAGTAACAAAATACTGGAATGGACTGTTTTATAAATGATTTCTAAGCTCTTACAACACGTTATAATGGTTAAATTTGTTAACTTGTAATGGTTAAACATTGTATTGGTCCACTCTAAGGATTCACACAAAATTAACCCAATCTTTAAAGAGGAAGATGAAGGCTATATAGTATAGGGATTTTGGTAGCCATTTAAAAATATCTTTATTTTACTTTGTGGAGAAAATATTTGTAGGCTGATAGTAAAGTTGGGATAAGCGCATGTATTTTGAGTGTATATCTCTAGAAGTTTACTGACTTTTTAATTAGATAAAACTATTTTATAGTCTTGTGGTAAAAGAAAAGTGGTGAAGGTTATTTTTTAAAAAGTACCAAAAAGGTAGAATAGTTAGAAAAGATTTTTGTCATCAAACATTAAACCAACTCACTAAACAATTTTAACAAAAAGAGTATAACATTTTAGTGATAACAGAAAATAGTTTAGAGAAACAGAATAAAGTTTCCAAAATTAGATTCTAGTATGTATAGAAATTTAATACATGACAAGATGGTATGTCATCTCTATGGGATATATAATTTTGCTGAAAAAATAGGCCATGAATCTAGACAAATACATTTGAAATTTTGCTTCATAGTATAGAGAGATCAATATAAATTGCATGAAAGATAAAATATTTAAAAAGAATCAAGAATATAGAATGTTAGTGGGATAAATGCATACGCAAAGGGAGATAAGTAATCCAGAAGTAAAAAATATATAAAACACTGATACAAAGTTTTATACTTCTAAATTTAAACCTATTCCATTCTACAACTTCAAAACAAAGCAAACGGCAAGTATTTAACAGAGATAAAGTTTTGATAGTTATATTGTCCAAACACCTGCTACTAATTAAGAAAAAGATACAGTGTGATTTAAAAAAAATTGGCAAAGGATTTGAATTCATGAAAGGGGATATCCAAAGAGAATCCCAAAGCTGGCAGTAGATTGAAGGAAGGATAATCTTAGAGGTTGTCAAAAAAATTGAGTAAAAATAACAATGAAATGGATTTCCTTATCATGAAGAAAAACAAATAATAAAACCCAGTGCTTGCAGAAATAAAAGAAATGTGGCATTCTCACACACTGCTGTTATGAATGTGCATTGGTAAAGTACTTTTTAAAAGCAATCTGATAGTAGTAATTAAAATTAAAATATACATCCATCAGTCAAAAATCCCACTTTATATGAAAAATCTATAGAGATGAAAGCATCACTGTATAAAGTAATACAGTGATTATTTTGACATTTTTATAGTAGAAATCTGGGAACTTCTGGAATATTGATTAACAGGCAAAGGTTAAGTAAAAAATGGTACATTTTAATGGAGAGCATCATGCTGCTATTAAAAATAAGTCACATATATGTAAATATACATTTGAAAATATATTAAAATACATGTACAAATTCTGTGTGCAAGGTGTATATTTACACACAGCAGGCATTTTTGTAGTATTTTATTAAGTGAGAAATAAGATGAGAGAAAATAATATAGACTGATACTATATTTACTCCGAAATTCATATATATATACATATGAGAGAGGAAATGAGAGAGAAGTCTTGACACCATTTACCAAAACTGTAATGGGTTGAGTGGCATAGGAAGAAAAAAAAGACCATAATACAATAGATTTCACATCATTATGATGTTTAAATGTTAAATGTGCAATAATTTTATGAAAATATTGTAAATATATAAAAATAAATGTGTGCATGGTAAAGACTAAAAACTGACATTGGCAAATAAAATGGTTGTCTGTGAGGAACTGGATTTCTTGTATAGGCCCTGGAAAACGTGCCCAAACTTTGTCAACACTTTGATTTCCGCTCCGTGATGCTCCATACCTGTGATAGAATGAATTTCTGTCCTTTTAAACCAGGAGGTGTATGTTAACTGGTTACAGTAGCCACAAAACACAAATTTAGGCAATAATTGGAAATAGCTTTGATTCAGAGATACAGGCCTGAAGGAATGGGTCCCATGGAAGACAGCCAACACAGTATTAGTTAATTAAAATAATAGCGAGTTTAACCACGGGACTTTATCAGGATACAAACAGGACAAACCCCATTTTGTGGCAATAATAAGATATTTTCTTGATAATCAAACCTTGGGAAAGATGGTGACATTTACAGACGTGGGTTCAATTTGAAGTAATATCCATGCCTGTTACTAAAGTTTAGGTGCAGGGAAAATGTTTTGGGAAAAAAGATGTATCAAAGGCTTATGAGATACATAAGTCATTGGTCTAGACTGGAATTTAGTAATGATTCTGCTTCCCAGGGTGATAATTGTCATAGCAAAGCCTCCTTCATAAACACATATGTGATGAGTACTGACACCACAGACACGTGTTTTAAGATCCAAGACTAAGCCCAGACAATGCCGTCTACTCATGAGTTTCAGGTTATCAATTTTTATCCAAACTGAAGGCTCCTGACTACAACTTGGAAAGGGTGGTGAGACTATGAGATAGGATTTGTCATTTGGACAAAAATCTATTAATGCAGTCAGGATATTTGGGAATTTCTCAGCCTATATGTCATCTTGAATTATCTTGAGCTGAATTCTGTATCTACTGCTATCAACATGTGCCTCATACCTTGAAGTTTGATACTCCAAGGTCTACAATTATATCATTGTTCTGATAGTGATTTTTGTTCTTAAAATACAATTATTTCCATCTTCCATGTGCATGGTCAAATTGTACTTCACTATGGGCGCCTGGGTGACTAAGTGGATTAAGCCGCTGCCTTCAGCTCAGGTCATGATCTCAGGGTCCTGGGATCAAGTCCTACATTGGGCTCTCTGCTCAGTGGGGAGCCTGCTTCCCCCTCTCTCTCTCTGCTTGCCTCTCTACCTACTTGTGATCTCTATCTGTCAAATAAATAAATAAAATCCTTAAAAAAATGTACTTTACTTCATTTTTGAAGTTTGGTGTGATCACATGATTTGCCCTGAAAAATGAAAGGTCAGCAGAAATGCTAATTTATTTCCCAGATGGAACCTTGAGAAGCCACTGTTGAATTGCCATTAATTTAATTCTCCTGCGTAGGAAATCATGGATGCATGGAGTGGCAGGCACCTGAGGCTTGATCCTTCACAAAGAAAGGTGGAGTAATGCTCCCTTCCACTCTACTCCACTCCCTTGATGCCCCAATCTAATATTGATGGAAGTGTGTGAGCAAGAAAAAATGGATATTTTTTTAATCCAGTGAGATGCAGAGTTTATTTATTATGGTAAAATACCTAATGTATGTTGAATAATTCAAGCTTAAGCATTTTTTGGTTTTATGTTATAACTATAGATTAATGTAATTTTTATTTATAATTATATAATTTATTGTCGCACTCGGAAAATATCATATCTTATATGCATATTTGTTTGATCCAATCACAATCTTTTTAACAGAATCATGGTTTTTATTGAAAAACAGACATGGGATATGATTATATCTTCAACATATTTTTTAAATTAATTAATTAATTAATTTGACAGACAGAGATCACAAGTAGGCAGAGAGGCCAGCAGAGAGAAAGGAAGGGAAGCAGGCTCCCTGCTGAGCAGAGAACCTGATGCAGGGCTCAATCCCAGGACCCTGAGATCATGACCTGAGCTGAAGGCAGAGGCTTCTACCCGCTCAGCCACCCAGGTGCCCTCTCTTCAACATACTTTTTACAGAGCCCTCAAAAAATAAAGAAGAAACTTTGGAAATGCTTTGTGAAATCAGTAGCATCACGCTTTTTAAAATGACTCCTATCTATTCATTTCTTTTAATGAAAACAAAATACTAACTTCGCTCCAAGTAGATTGCTTTTAGTTGGAGATAAAGGTTTGTAAAATTGCTTTTTATAGTATATGTCATATGATGCAAAAAGAATGTTTATAGCAGCAATGTCCACAATAGCCAAACTATGGAAAGAACCTAGATGTCCATCAACAGATGAATGGATCAAGAAGATGTGGTATATATACACAATGGAATACTATGCAGCTATCAAAAGAAATAAAAATCTCATTCCCAAATATATTTCTCTCCTTCTCTGTCTTTCTGTTTCTCTCTTCATACACACAACACACACACACACACACACACACACACTCACACACACATATAAACAGACATATGTACTCATACATACGTTGATGTGGATCGGATCCTAAATTTTCTCACAAAAAAAGGGGAGCTGTAAGATGAGGACCATCTCCATCTTGTTCACAATTTGAAGCAATGTATTGTCTAGGGCTTAGAATAGGAAGTAAGGAAAGATAGCAGGAAGAGAGAGAGAGGGAGAGGGAAGGGAAAGATGGTGGGAGCAGGAGGAACTAGTTTGGATTCAGTAAATCAGAATTCAGACGAAAGCTGGGTGGGAGGAAGATAGTTTGAGAATGCACAGGATTCCATTTGACACACAGGCACATATAGTCTTTTTTTCAAAGAATTTTACTAATTTCTTTAAGGTTATTCAACTGTAGTTAGATCCAAATTACAAAGCCTCTTAAATGACTTTAAAGGCTCAGGCCTAGTGTTTCTGGGAACCTGCTTGAGAGGAATAAATTGGATTTTACAAACAATTTAATCCTTCTTTATTCAGTCACATTCACAAAAGTTTCAAAAGAAGTGAAATTAGAGAAAGGTCACCCTTTCTACTTTCAGCCTCACGTAAATTTAAGTAATGAATGCAAAGATTAAAAATTAAAATCCTGCACAATTCCTGGATTCTATAATGTTTGACCTCCAACTTTTTTTTTTTTATTTTACAGATTAACCTGTCAATATCTTCTGCTTCTAGCTATAGTAGCATAAGCAATATAAATAATATACATTGGATAATAAAATGGTAATATAATGTACACTGAATAATTACTTGAAGAAATATATATACGATGTTAAACATCAAACAATTTAATAATACCACATATATTTTTTGCTTTAGTGCTAAAGATATTAAAAATAAATTTTTCTTTAATTCTTTTAGGGTTTTTATTCATTTATTTGAAAGAGAGAGACTGAGAGTGAGAGATAAAACCCAAGAGGGGGGAATCCCCGAGGGAGAAGCAGACTCCCAGCTGAGCAGGGACCCTGATGTGGGGCTCAGTTCCATGGCTCTGGGATCATGACCTAAACTGAAGGCAGCTGCCCAACCGACTGACCTACCCAGGCACCATTTTTCTTTTAAGAAAATATGACAGCATAAAAACTAAAAGTAAGCAATATGGAATAAAGTCTTACTATACTTTATATACTAAACAGCTAGCTGAGAACTACTGAGTAAAAACAAATGCCATGGCTATAAAAATAAATATGAAAGAATATTGGCTTTTATAACAGTGAATGGTTATTTCAAAACAAAATGAAAAATGTTCTTTTTTGAAATATCAAACTACAAAATTGTATTTAATTGTATAAGGAATTTCTGACTCTCAGAATTGAAGCTCACTTCAAATTTGTACATATTTAATATATGACATAGATTATGTACTCAGAATTATTTCAAATTATGCCGCAATCCAAATGAAATTACATGCATTTAAAATCTATTCTTAAAAAACAAAATAGTCAGGTGTAAATCTAAATATAATATGCTAACCTTTATGAAAAAAAATTATATCCATCACAGAATAAGTGTATGTGGTGAATTTACTAAATTTTACCAAAGACAGCCTGCTATTTATACATTTTTTAACACGTTTTTCATTTAAAATCATATTGGAATTATTTCAAAAACCTTACACAACGGGCTTTCTTATTCTTTTTAGAAGTTCATAGTAGTTTGTTTCTTGTATATGCTGCAAAATGTCAGTGTTGCAATTCTTCTTTGTTTTAATTTACGTTTTGTGGTTTGCATTCACCTGACATTGTATATCATTTCAGGTGCACTGACCTGACAACTGATATGATAATTTTGTCTGTACTTAATATATCATTGCTCATTCTTTTATTTTATTATTTTCTGAATTAATTTGTTTTAGGTACATTCCTTACACAAGACACAAATTTCAGTTTAGTCATGTTATTCAGTCTGAACAGAATTTTTTTTTTAATATTCTATTTATTTAAGAGAAAAGAAGGGAGAGAAAGAGAAGAGAGGAGGGGGAAGGAAGAAGAACAGAGGGAGAGGGACAAACAGATTCTATGCAGATCACAGAGCCTTCTGCAAGGCTGGATCTCACAACCCTGAAATCTTGACCTGAGCCAAAATCAAGAGTTGATTAATGAACAAAACGAGCCAAGCAGATACCCCCTGAACAGGAATTTAATGGATGTTTTAAACACCTTTAAATTTATTGATTATTACAGTATGTTTGTTCTTAACTCACTTAAGCTTTTATGCTGTTTTCTTTTTTATACATTTTTAAACTTTTAGTTTGTGACATGTTTTCTAGTGGTTAACTTTATAATTCATCTTTATAAGTCACTTTGATTCATTAGTATTAAGCTCTCTGTATTAGTTCTCTAATATGAACAAAGAACAAACATTTCCTCTAACTATGGTATATACATCATTTTTGCCTTTACAATACTTCATATTTTCATAATTCTATTACTTGGTCTTCAGCAAGAAAATATTTTTGATCAATCAATCAATGAACGTTAATTTTATTTTTCTTATATTTGTGTTGATTACATAATTTATATGGAGCCAAGGTATACAGCAAATATTCTATTCTGTCAATTCAAGGATATATTTGTTTTAGTCTAATTTTTGCTTCTTTTAAGTGCTCTCAATTTATCTTCCTCCCACTCTACTTTTGTATTCAGTACATCCACCAAGGGATACCTCATGAAAACAAAAAAAGAAAACTTTTTTGAAAAAACTTATCTAATTAAATCCAATAACACATGAAATGATAATACATCATGCCTGAATACAGTTTATTATGAGAATATAAAGTTGATATAATATCTAAAAATTAATCAATGCAATTCACCATTTTAAACAACTTTTCCAAAACCCATATGATTACTTAACTGCAGATGCAGAAAGTCGTTTGAAAAATATTCGACATTCGTGCTTCACTGAAAAAAAAAATCAAAAGAAGAATAGAAAGAAACTTCCTCAGCCTGATAAAAATATCTAAAACAATCTACAGATAATATCACACATAATGGTGAAAGAGGGAAGGCTTCCCATTCACCCCCACCCCCATGCTCTGGGATAAGACAGGAAGTTCTTTCTTGCCATTGCTAATTAGATTACATTAGCTTCCAGTAAGTACAATAAGGCATGAAAAAGAAGTAAAAGGCAACCATAATGGAAATAAAGTAGCAAAACTGTTTTTGCTAACAGATACCATAAGCGTTGTAGGAAATCTAATTGTATTTACAAGAAAAAAAAAGTTACTATAAGTAATAAGTAACTGTAGCAAGGTTGTTGGGTAAAATATCAAAGTGCAAAAATCAGCTATACTATAAATAGCAGTAAGAAACAAATTTTGAATTTGAGACAACATAATTTACAATAGCAACAACAGTTTTAAGTATTTGGGATAAATTCTGGTAAAATATGGGGAAAATTTTGTATTTTGAAATTATACATTATTGGCAAAGAAATCAGTGACAAAAAAAAAAAAGAAAAGAAAAGAAAAGTGAGAGATATATTGAGATTCAATATTGTCCCATAATTAATCTCTAGATTCAACTCAATGCCATATAAAATCAAATACTTTTTTTTTTTTTCAAAATCAAATACTTTTAACTATTCTGGTGGGGGACTAAACTGACAACCAATTTTTAAATCCATATGGGTTATAAAGGAGCTATAATAGTCAAGACAACTTAGAAAAAAAATACAAAATAGGAGGAACAACATTTTCTGACTTTTTAAAAAAGGTTTTATGTATTCATTTGAAATATAGACTGAGATCATGAGCAAGGGGTGAGGGGTAGCAGACTCGCCTCTGAGCAGAGAACCTGATGTGGGACTTGATCCCTGGACACTGGATCATGACCTGAGCCAAAGGCAGATGTTTGACAGACTGAGCCACCCAAGTGCCCATAATATTCTCTGACTTATTAAAAATTCTAGACTTATTTTTAAAATGTGATAATGGTACAAATATAAATAGAATAAGGAAACAGAATGGAGAACCCCAAAATAAGTCCCCACATATATATATACACATCAGATTTTTGATAAATGTTTAAAGGCAATTCTGTGGAGAGAAGATGATTAACATCTTTCAACAAATGGTGATGGAATAAAGACCTATACATGTGCCATACTAAAAACTTTGATCCAGAGATTATGCCATACAAATGTTAGCTTAAAATTGGCTGTAGATCTAAATGTAAAGCTAAGATTATATTCATGTATGTACATATATATGAAGATTATATTTTTAGGAAAGATTATATATAACATATGGGAAATATTAGTATATATATTTCCATATGTATCTTACTATATATGTGTGTGTGTATATATTTATATGAAAAGCTTTGTAGGACCTTATCAATATTAAAAAAAGAAACTGTAATATCTTGAAAAAGAACAGTGATTGCCTGATTAAAGGAGGGTGAGGAATATGCTTGCTTTTTTGTGATGATAGTTTCATTGGTGATACCATGTCAAGTTATTATATTATAAATTTAAATATATGTAATTTATTATATGCCACTTATATCTCAATAATGGTATTTTTTTTATTTTTTTAAAGATTTTATTTATTTATTTGCCAGAGATCACAAGCAGGCAGAGAGAGGGGGAAGCAGGCTCCCTGCCGAGCAGAAAGCCCGATGTGGGACTTGATTCCAGGACCCTGAGATCATGACCTGAGCCGAAGGCAGAGGCTTTAATCCACTGAGCAACCCAGGCGCCCCAATAATGATATTTTTTAAAAGTGAACATTAAAGACCTTCTCAGATGAAAAAATATTTGGAAGACTAAGAGAATCCATTAGTAGGAGATTGCTCTAAACCACAAATATATTATCCAGTATTTGAACTATGTTAAAGATAATAGTGCTGAAAATGGTTTTAAAAAAAGAAGGTAAACATAAAATATATACTTGCTTATTTTTAATCTATGAGAAAAATCGTCTAAATTAAAAGAATGTATTATGGACATATCACATAAGCAGATAAATAAAAATAAAATTGCAAATACTGAAAGAAGAAAACAGACATTTGCTATTATAAACTCTTTAACCTAAATAAAATGTGTTACATTATTTGAACTCAGACTCTGACAAATAAGGGTGGTCATAATCCACAAAAACAGAAACATTGAGAAGAAATACTGTAGAAGAAAAAAATCAAGTATACTATGAAATCACAAAAACCGAGGAGAAAGAATAAAAAAAAAAATGTCAATCAATGGGCGCCTCGGTGGCTCAGTGGGTTGAGCCACTGCCTTTGGCTCAGGTCATGATCTCAAGGTCCTGGGATCGAGTCCCGCATCGGGCTCTCTGCTTGGCAGGGGGCCTGCTTCCCTTCCTCTCTCTCTGCCTGCCTCTCTGCCTGCTTGTGATCTCTCTCTGTCAAATAAATAAATAAAATCTTTAAAAAAAAATGTCAATCAATTACATTTTAACTATATTTTTCAATTTTGATACAACAGAAGAGAGCCAGAATGATGCAATTCAAGGACATGAGGGGGTGAGTAATAAGGAAGAAGAGAAGATGGTATAATTGAGCAGAAATTGATTAGCCTAAATCCAATATAGGACTACTTCCACAAAAAGAAGTAGGCAAGTCTGGATGTTGCTAAAAATGTGGAGGTTCTTGTTTTTGTTTTGTTTTTCCTTTTAATTTTTGGGTTTTTTGGTTTGTTTGTTGTTTGTGTTTGTTGTTGTTGGTTTTTGGAGGCATGGTGATGAGAAGATAACTGTTATTGGTAATGAGACAGATGGAAGAAAAAGAACAGGTCTGCCATCAAAGGAAAATTAAAGTTTTCAGAGTTGATAATGCCAGGATTTGACACATTAGTAAGAGTAACTAAGGAGAGTGGAAGAAGCAGGGATACAGAGGGGAAGGTCATTAGAGACCAAGGAAGACTAAATAAAACATCTCATATGAGATGAATAAATGTATGAATTCAAATTATTATTCAAATTTTAGTAATATGTAAGTATTTTACTTCTACTCAATTTATCTCATTAGCCATAACCATCCACAAGCAATCGTATAAGTAGATTTTAAGGCAGGAAATAATGTAATTTTCAATTTTAAACTCAAATTTTCCATTCTGAACATTTTGCTTAATTTGTTATTTTGGCATAGCCCAATTTATAGATAAATTAATAATTTAAAAATGTATTATTCACTAGGAAAAAACAAACAAGCTAATTCCACAGAACTGAAGCAATGGACACCCCTTTATGGCAACCGTCACTTACTTATTATAGTGTTTTCTTAAAAACTGTAAGGAAGAATTAAGGGAAGATACCAAACTCTCAGCTATACTAATTATTACCTTTGTTAGAAATAAATTATTTAAGCACATTTTATTTTTCTAACATAAAATATATCTACTTGGCAAAGCTACTGTAAAAAAAAAACGTAGGATAACTCATGTAGAACTCTTGGCAACGAGTGATCCTAAATACAAGTTAATCTTCTCATTCTTTTATATAAATAATTTAAGCTAAATTTTTTCTTTCCTTTTTTTTTTCAGAAAGCCTGTCTAGTTCTAATATTTTATTATTGAAAATAATCACATAGAGGAGAGAGAGAAAGAGAGAATATTAGAAGATAAATATTTCCCTCAGCAATGTTCCCCCAAGTATAATACTCTAATACAATGTAATCAAAGAAATGAAATTAGCACCTTGAAATTTTGGTAGTGTTATTTTGTATATAGAAGGAATAAAATCAGTAAGTGAAAAATGGTGTTACAGATTTTTTCTTTTCTAAATAAAATAAATCAAAACTATCTCTCTGTATCCAAGAATTTCATTTAAGAAGTATATATAATGAACGATTTCAAAATATTTATTTATTGCTTAAATACCACATTCTAATACCTACTTTATTGAATTGATTAGAGCAATTTAAATCATCTACTGCTCACTAGGCCAATGCGTTTTCTTCATGTTTATCCTGGGATTCCTGCCTCAGCTTTGGTCTTGCTAGCAGTATCATACGTAGGTATCATACTAAGAGTCCTGGCACAGAATGTGATGAGAAGCAGTGCTACCAACACTTAGAGAGATCCAGCATTCCAAAAATCAGCAGAATATCCACGAACACTATGTACCTTGCATTTGGCAGTACAGAATGTAAGAACTATGTCTACCAAAATTAATATAATGGTGTATCATTTTGGATACCCATTTAAACCAAATTTTCTCTGTAACAAATTGCTCCTGGATGTTCCTGGCTTACTAAAAGAAGAAAACATTTGAAAGTGACTTTTCTTTACTATTTTATAATTTTCCTTATTCTAATGTTATGCAATGTAGTCATTTACTTACATAGACTTTAAGGTATCCAATAGACAAAATCTAAATTTAAGTATTGACTTTACCATTTAAAAACTGCACAACACAGATATCACCTAACCTCAGGTGTCAACTTAATCATAAAATGAAAATATGTAATTCTAAATGTTATCGTAATTAGTAAATATGACAGTGCTAAATAAAGCTTTGCAAATTATGAGAGTACTTACAGATATTGTTAATAATAATATTAAACATGCAACAATATTCTATTTACTAAGGTGAATGTATAATAAATAAGATACGTCAGTTTCTAAAGCAAAATATTGGAATTTAGTCCAATCATAGTTGAACAATTAATAACAGGTAATAAATCTAGTCAGAGACTTGGAATACAAACTATATAAGTTAGCATATACTGAACATAGGCTACAAAGAAGTACAAGGTATGAAGAGACAAATTTGTTGGAACTGAAGTGAGAATTAGAACAAAACTAAAAATGCAAAGAGCTGACCTCCTCTGGTAAATGTTAAATTTCCCAGTTTTTCTGAAAAGGAGAGTGAACTTACTAATAAAAATGGGACTAAGTGCATTTCAGTTGTGTGAAAATAGAAAATAAGTAGAAATAGATACTTAAGAGGTGCCTGGGTGGCTCAGTGGGTTAAGCTACTGCCTTTGGCTTGTGTCATGATCTCAGGGTCCTGGGATTGAGCCCCACGTCGGGCTCTCTGCTCAGCAGGGAGCCTTCTTCCCTTCCTCTCTCTATGCCTGCCTCTCTGCCTACTTGTGATATTTTTCTCTGTCTAATAAATAAATAAGATCTTTAAAAAAAAAAACTCAAGAAAATAGATTAATGTATTGTTTTTCTGTTTAAGCTTTATAGCTTTATTTATTTATTTATTTGAGAGAAAGTGAGCAAGCGTGAGAGAGCACAAATGGGTGGGAAGGGCAGAGGGAGAAGCACACATTTTGCTGAGCTAGGAGCCTGATGAAGGACTTGATCTCAGGACCTTGGGATCATGACCTGGTCCAAAGGCAATTGCTTAAACAACTGAGCCACCCAGGGGTCCTAATATATTCCTTTTTAAAAAATATTTATTTATTCATTTATTTGACAATGAGAGAGATCACAAGTAGGCAGAGAGTCAGGCAGAGAGAGGGGAAAGCTCTCTGCTGAGCTGAGCATAGAGACCGATGTGGGGCTTAATCCCAGGACGCTGAGATCATGACCTGAGCCGAAGGCAGAGGCTTAATCCACTAAGCCATCCAAGCACCCCGATTCTTAATATTAAAAATAAATATTTATTTGTCAAATGCTAATTTTGGTGTTCTGTTGACTAGTATCAGACAATGACATCACAGGGTATCCATTAGCCTGGATGAGCACTGCAATGTAATAAGGTCATGTTCTCCTTGAGAAAGAACTCATGAACAGCCATTCATCTGTTGCTAATAAAGCATAAATTCCACAGAGAGCTGTGTATTCCTGTATGCAGACCCTGAATAATTTAGGTAGGAATCCAGAAATTAAAAGATCAGTAGAAGCCTTTGGTAAGAAGACACTCAGATGGCTACCAGTAATCCCTACGTCCTGATACTCAGGTTTTCATCTTGGTTTATCTCTCTCTTTCTCTTTCAGATCCTCTTTCTCTCTTCCTGGTGGGAGCCAGTTGTCGTGTTGTAGGATCGTTAGCTGCCATGTCATGGAATCGCTCTGTGCAGATGTCCAGGTAACAAGAGACTAAAACCAGCCAACAGTTTTGAAAATGAGTTTAAAAGTGGACAATTTCCCTCCGGTGGAGCTTTTAGATGTGTCCACAGCCCCTGCCAACACTATGACTCTAAAACTGTAACAGACTTTGAGCCAGAGGGGACCAATGACACCTGGATTCCTCACCCTCAGAAACTGTGGGATAATAAGGGTTTGCTTTCTTAAACTGTTAAAAGGTGAGTTGTTTTTTTTTTTTTTTTTTTTTTTTTTTGTACAGCAGTAAATAAGTAATACAACCATCAATTGAAACAAGTATATTTTTTGATTTATCAATCCAGTGTCATAAAAGAGAAAGTCTTCTGATTTAGCTTCTTGCTGTTTTTCTCAGTATATACGTCCTAGCTCTCTGTAAAATAGCAAATTCTGTCTATGAAAATTAGGACAAAGTAGCACTGATTTGCTAGGAACAGGAGCTGTGCATACAGAAAATCAGTGATGTAGAAAGGAGGATACTAGCCTCTGTAAAAGAGGTCGAAGAGTTTATGCTCTCAGAGGATTACGGCAGACATCACTCTCTGAGAACATACCTTGCTATTCAGGGATTATGTACCTCTTTGCTTAGCCTTACACATGCCAGCTTTTAAAAATATCTTTAGTCCTAAATAATATTACTCACCAAAACATAAAACTCATTGTTAAAATACTTTATCCTCCATAAACTTAATTTTCTCTTGATAACTTAAAAAAAAGGTAGA
Organism: Mustela nivalis; assembly: GCF_964662115.1. Lineage (NCBI taxonomy): Eukaryota > Metazoa > Chordata > Mammalia > Carnivora > Mustelidae > Mustela > Mustela nivalis. Next base: position 165,395,382 of record NC_139022.1, on the reverse strand, counting down.
CTGAAATTTGACTATTTAAATGTAATATTAGTGTCATATAAGAATATCAATCCAAATGCAAAAAGTGAATTAATTTAGTAACCCTATTTTGAGCCATACTACTGATCGTAATATCCTTCTCTTCCCATTTGCAATGATCTTCAGCTTTCTTTTGAAAAATATTGTTTTATATTTTTCCTGTTGAAGTGAAAAAAAATAATAAAACAGGAAATTTTAAAAATCTACATATCAACTGCCACAGAACTACAGAATATCAGTGTTGAAAAGGCCATTTTTGGCAAGGAAGGTCACGAGATGTTGGCAGGCAGTAATTTAGAGTATATTAAATATCTCTGCTGATGGTAACTTCTCAGTAAGCAATCCGATCCATTGTTTTAATGTTTGGATTTCTCACCATTAGAATAAAAAATATTTTTAAGTTTTAATTGGAAACTGCTTCTCTATAACTTCCTCATTTTACTCAGGAGGGTAGTTCACACTAAGTCTAGTCTCTTTTCTTTACTCTGGGCTTCAGCTAGGTAACACTGGTTTTGCATTCTTTTTTTTCAAGAAAAATTGGAATCTTGGGAACTGAGGGCAATGCTGTTTTCCAGAGTTGGCAACCCCTGCAGATTTATCAAAGATTATATATATTTTTAAATTATCACATTATGCTTTTAATAGTGATGTGTAAATTTTAATGAGATAAGCTATGTTTCTTAGTATATTGTTGGCTCATATTATTACTGTCAAGTAAATGTCCCACGTCTGTTTATGTAAAACAGTGATTTACATAAATCACTTCTGAGGTAACTTTTTTGGTGTTCTTGAACATGGTGGTTTGTTAAAAACAAAACAAAACAAAAAACAGCAACAAAAACCACATACACCTAAAAAATAACATTGCTATAGATTCACATCAAAATTGAATTATCTGAGATTATGTTAATCTGTATTCAGTTTACACCCATGATACATCTCTCAAAACTTTCCCCCCTTAATACTGTCATTCAAATTATGGTTTAAAACCTTGGGTGATCTACTTGTCATGGGACATTTCATAGTCTTTTAGTCTAAAATGAATCCCCTTTTCTAATAATTTAAGTCTACAACCCATTCAAGTTTGAATTTGCAAGCATCACTTAATTTACTTTTCTTTGTTAAAACCCTTGCCATCACACGAGGTCAAGCTTAGAATCATATCTGCTATGAATCACGGCTGTACTCTACAAGCATATCAGAGATTCTTTCCAAAGAGAGTAACTCTCTTTGGATCTCTTTGTTCATATGGAAAAAAAAAAAATAGGAGTCAAGCAGAATAAAAATAAATAGAATCACTAGATAGTGGTCTTGAAAGTGAAATTATGAACTTCTAACAGCATATTAAAGAAAGGAAGCCAGTTTGAGGATAAGTGGGATTACTACATAAAGAGGGTTTAAATGAAGTTCTTTTACATTAAAGGAAGATTGCAAAGAGACTAAATAGATTTCTCTCAATTGCCTTGCCTGAGGAAAATGTCAGGGAAATTCTTGCACTTGGTAATTCCTTGAAATGGGCAATTAGCAGTATGATATTGACGTGACAAGCTTTTGTCAGTGATTTATATTTTAACATGGATTAATCATTTATGTACTAAGTATGTCCAAAACACTCTTATTAAACCATCAAGTCTTTTTTGAAAATGTGTAACTCATATTATCTGGTACTTACCACTTGTTATCAGATTTTACAAGTAGAAGACATTCCTTTAGATTGTTTTTATTCCATCTCTGGGAGATGAAATGTCATAGATGATGTGAGCTTGTTCTAAGATGAGAAGGTAGTGCAAGAGAAATGGTGAATGTCATTTCATTTAGAAATAACAAATAAATGACATTGTTTGTGATGAATCATGCGGTTATTTCTTGACTCTCCAGTCATTTAATTCATATCCAAGATTGTTATACTTACTAGTAAACAGAAATAAATGTCAAAATCTGAGTTCCCAAATATTCCTTATAGAATTTGCATTAATCTTTATGCTTTCTAGGCAAATTACATATAAGATCTTTAGTAAGAATGATCAGAGTGTTATTAATGGGCACAGATGTGTACTGAATACTTTCACTGAGGGACAATTCTTAAGGGATCTCTTGTATTTCTCAAAATATTGTGAAGCAGCCTTGATAGTCTGTGTTCCAGACTATTTATTTCAAGGATGTTTGTCTAGCAAATAACATTGGAACATGGATATGATATCTCTTTCTGGAAAAGAGGGCATATTTTTGTTTCCTGATGAGGATAATACAAAATAAATGCCTGTCTCCCAGGAAATATGGGGCAGGTTTGCATATAGCCCACCTCTAAATTGGGGTTTTCCTGAACATAGAGTTCCTCAGCCGTGACCCAACCCTATTGTGTGGAGAGCATTCAGCTGAAGTCCTCTACATTGCCCCAAGTAAATCGAGAGGGAGGCAAGGGGTGCTGATGAGAACATGATGCTGCTGCTGCTTTCTGTGAGTAGTAACGGTCTTTGCCTCTGACCCAGGTGCCTTATGTTTTTCACTAACACTTTGAAACTGGGAAGCTGACTTGGCAGCTTACAAATTGGATAAAACCTCAAACCCTTCACAGTTTTTGGCAATTCCTTCTTGTAAAGATCCGTGCTGTGTTTATGTCTCAGTCTATACTTTGTGGAACCACATTATATAACAGGAGGATTGTATTTTGCCATGATACCAAGAATTCAGTATTTATCACCAAAGTATGGTATTTACTAAGACCTTAAGCTTTTTATCTTTCTGAAACACATCATTTTGTTATATTAAAACTTCATAATGCTTTACAGCTGGACAAAAGTTTTACATAAAATATCTAATTTAATCTTTCCTTAAAATTTGAGGAATATTGTCAAATGCAATTTTTTGATAAAAAAGCAATGAGACTAAAAAATATAGAAACAATAGAGGGACAAAAGTCAACAAATGGTATCATCTGACATTGTGTGCCTTCCCGTTGCTATATATCACCTTGCTTTTTATTGTATAACTATATTTTTCTATATTGTATATATAAAAAATCGCCTAATATATGCCATTATAAAGTGATTCATGAAACTCTACACAAACTACATGATATTTTGAAATTATTTAGCCCATTGTCAGAGGCATACATGCTATTTCTGGAAACATCTGGTATTCATGAGAGTACAAGGTATTATTAAAAAATAAACAATTTTATTTAAACAACAAATAAATGAATAATGTAATATCATTTAGTGTATTTTGAAATGAATGTAATAAAAACACTATATCTGGGGCACCTGGGTGGCTCAGTGGGTTAAAGCCTCTGCCTTCAGCTCAGGTCATGATCCCGGAGTCCTGGGATCGAGCCCCACATCGGGCTCTCTGCTCTGCAGAGAGCCTGCTTCCTCCTCTCTCTCTGCCTGCCTCTCTGCCTACTTGTGATCTCTGTCTGTCAAATAAATAAATAAAAACAAAATCTTAAAAAAAAAAAAAACCACTATATCTAAAACTAGTCTGATGTAAATAAAACAGTAGATGGAAATAATTTATTCTTAAATGTGAAATTAAAAAATAAGAATATAGGCTCAGGTCATGGTCCCAGGCTCCTGGGATCCAGCCCCCCATCGGGCTCCCTGATCAGCGGGAAACCTGCTTCTCCCTCTCCCCCTCCCCCTGCTTGTCTTCACTCCCTTGCTGTCTCTCTCTTTCTCTGTCAAATAAATAAATAAAATCTTTTTTTTAAAGAAAATATTGAATATAAAAAGTCCTGAAGTTAAAAAAAATGCAGCAAATTAACCGTAAAACATAGAAAATGTGATGTTATTAGAAAAGAATTAAAGAAAATAGAAGAAAATAAAATGTGGAGCTAAAAGGAAAAGGAGGAGGAGGCAGAGGAAGGGGAAGGAGAAACCAAATTTGACTTTTTGACAGGACTAGTAGTATTTTTAAGATCTCAAGACACATTGAAAAATAAAATGTACAACTGAGATAGATAATTTGGATAATATGAAATAGATAGGACTATATATAGAATATATATTAAGTAGAAAAACCTATTGAAAATAGATACAATGTAAGGGCACCTGGGTGGCTCAGTGGGTTAAAGCCTCTGCCTTTGGCTCAGGTCATGATCCCAGGGTCCTGGAATTGAGCCCTGCATCGGGCTCTCTGCTCAACAGGGAACCTGCTTCCCCCTCTCTGCCTAGTAGTGATCTTTGTCTGTCAAATAAATAAAAATCTTAAAAAAAAAAAAAAAGAAAATAGATACAAGGTAATTTCCAGTAATGTATACATGTATAAAACCTTATCAATTAACACATAAAAACTGAATTTCCTTATCAATACTAACCAAACTGAATCAGCAGTTTAGTAATCACTGAAAGATCCATCTACTCAGTTAATTTTATGAAATGATCAAGAAAAAGTTCCAATCCTATAAAATTATTCTAGTGTACATAAAAAAGGAAAAGGCTGCCAGCTCACTTGATGATTCTAGTATGATCTTTATCTCGTATTGTCTAAATTGTTAATAACTAGTAATCAACCTCCAAGGTAAGAGAAAGAGGGGGAGGTCAGAATCAAAGGGAGGCTGTAAATCGTGGCTATCCCCTTTGATCAAAAATGCTAAACTCGACTCCATACCCCAATGGACACTTCACCTGACACATGGCCTGAAGAACATCAGAATAATGTCAGGAATGTACGCAATTCATTTCGGAATGTGTCTACTGGAAAGATTTGCTCCTCATCCTTCTGGGTGAGAGATGACTATACAAGTGGTCTGGACTTACAAAATGTTGTCACAAATGGAATGTTTTAATTTCTTTTATTTCCGGTCTTAATTGGAGAAGCACAGTGGAAATGCTAGGGACAAAACTGTAGTGAATTTAGGTTTTGGTCCTTAAACATATATTCAAAGTAAAGTTCTTTCTGTCAGAGCCAAAATTAAGGCCCAGCAACAATAGGGCTTAGAGCTGGTTGTGGGGTTTTAGAACATTAGATTTGCCCTGCGACTGAATACTGTACTTCCATTAGTCTAATGGAACTCGAAAAATGAATTACCCTTTCTTATCCAACTATGAATCATGTATGTGTTTCTTCCTAAATTTCCTACATTCGCTAACAATTCCTGATACTCCATTTTGGGATAGTTTCCATTTTCTGATTATTCTACACAGGCCACAGTGACTGGGCTTCTCATCTTTTTCTTTTTTAAGATTTTTAAAATTTTATTTATATGGCACAGAGAGAAAGAGAGAGAGAGAGAGAGAGCATAAGCCAGGGGGGAACAGCGGGCAGAGGAAGGGGAAGCAGGATCCCTGCTCAGCAAGGAGCCTGGTATGGGGCTCAGTCCCAGGGTCCCAGGATCATAATCTGAGCTGAAGGCAGACACTTAACCAACTAAGCCACTCAGGCACTCCAGGTTTTTCTTCTTAAGCCATAAGCTTCCTATTATTTTGTTTCTAAAATCTATGCTAAGGCTTCCTGTTTCAGTTTTCCATTCCCCTTGGATCTTTCCAATTCTCAACTTATATATATTTGTATGTTAGGGATAGAGCTAACACAGAACTTCTTTTACTCTTTATATCTGGTAATTTTACTCATTTTAAATATGTGTTTTCTTTAAGAATTAAGATTGTTGCTTGGCCCAGGCCCACCTCTATATTAATATCACTTTTATTTTCCCATAGAATAGCTAATCTATCTTGCTTGGACCTTACTCAAGAATGAACATACTTAGATTAGTAACTCCAATTCTCTTGGGCTTAGGCTGTGGTTATTAACATAATTAATTAAAATGAAGAGCTTCTATTTATTAAAGAGCCAGACCTGAAGACACCAAGCCTTGTATATATTCTCTAATACTCACACACACACAAAATATGCATTAAAGCATTACTTGTCTCTCTTATCCATAAGAAAAGTGAGGCTCCAAGAAATGAAATAATATGAACATTTTAAATTACTTGTGAGTAGAGTCAATATTTGATTTCATATCCACTTGATTTTAAATCATATGCTCACTTATAACAATTATCACTAATATTTTGTTTTTCTTTTCATCTATAAACCATATACTATTGCATACATCTTTTATTTTTCTATATAAAGATGGGATAGTCAGTTATTTTTAGACATGTTTATTATTTTTAAATATGTTTGGGTATTTTTCAGAGTATTTTCATATGAAAAATATCTAGTTATAGACTATTCTACACAGAGAGAAAATCTTTTCAAATTATACAAAAACTATTCTGTATGATGATTTTCATTGTCAGTAAACTACTTCTTGTTCTGAACTGTTTTTAACCATTAGGAGCTTTTACTCAGAATCAAATCAAATACATTTTTAATATCATCACTACTATAATATTTTAATTGAGAAATATATGAGATTTAAGCAAGTCTAATCCACCTAAGACTACTCTAATTTTTTATTATGACCTAAGAATCACACTAAAAATAATGTAGTATTACTTTCAGTATCTATTGGTCTACTTTGATCTTATCTCCAGGAACAGGAATGAAGTTGTACAAATTCAGCATAGATTCCTTATAGAAATTTCTATAAAGGAAATTATCAATCAATGTTATCAGGAATAGTCTTAAGAAATCAGAAAATTAGACCATAAAAATAAAAACAAGAGATAGACTTCAAGATCCTTTTCTAATATATATAATGCTGAATCAAATTCACTACAGATCTGCCTTAAGCTATGATAGGGTTATCCTGATAAAACCATCATAAATTGACAATGTCCTAAATGGAAAATGCATTTAGCAAACCTACCAAACATCATAGCTTAACCTAGTCAAGCTTGAAAATGCTCAGAATGCTTACATCAGCCTAAAGTTGGGCAATATTTTGTGATAAGTGTTGACTAATGTCATTTATTTCATAATGTACTGAAAGAGGAAAACAGAATGGTTTTATGGGATAGGTAGAGATGGTTGTAAGTGTACCAGTTGTTTTCCCTTCTGATCAGATGGCTGACTGGGAGCAGCACTGGCTGCCACTGCTCAGCATCATGAGAGAGGATTGGGTCACATATCACTAGTCTGGGAAAAGATCCAATTTTAGAAAGTGAAGCACAGTTTCTGCTAAAGAAGTATCACTTTTGCACTCCTGCAAAGTTGAAAAATCATTATGTCCAACCATTATAAGTTGAGGACCATCTCTTATTGCCCCCATGTTATTACAACAGTGCCACTGTAGAAACTAAATGTGTGGAGGGTTTTTCTGTTTTCTGTTTAACAATTGTGCCAAAGTCAGATGCATTCAAACTTCTCTTTTGCAATGACATAACAACAGTTGATTTTACATGAACCTCTTGATGAAAGTGTTAGACTCTGTATAGATCCAATCATTTCTATAACTACTGGAGAAACAGAGGGATAAAAATGTCGATCTAATGTCATCTTCTAAATGATTAGACAAAGATACTTGCAGAAATTTTCCAGGTTTACCTTCCGTTGCAGTTTTCATTTCTCAATATTCCTTCTTACATCAAGGTTTAATGATGGATATTTAGAAACACAAGTTTGGAAACAGCACTCTGATATTCTCTTTAATAGAGGAATCTAGGGTCTCAATTTAATATTTTTCCTTATGGGGCTGACCCATAATTCTTTGCTGAGGAAATCTTTTGTATTTGCTGGTAAGTATTCCCTTGGTCTACTTCTGTGATACGGCTGGATAACAGTCTGCTCAGGGAGAAGTAATGGTTAGACTCATCAACTCTCATTAGAGGATTCAATCATTCATGCAACAAATATCTATTGAGTGTCGACCATATGCCAAACATACCATTCAGGTCTCTTGTATTATATCAGTAAATGAAAGGACAACAATAATTGCCCTTGTGAAGCGTATCAGTAGTGTTGTAGAAAGTGAAAACAAAACACTATTATCTTGCAGCATGCAACATTCATCTCTAGATGAATGAATTTCTCAAAGCTGATAACCTCAAAAATACAACAACACAATATTTATCAAAAATGTGGTAGAGAGAAATGGTTATATCAGTTTTCTAGGGCTGCTGTAACAAACTACTACAAACTGGGTGGCCTAAACAGAGCTGTGTTTTCTCACAGTTTTGAAGGCTAAAAGTACACAATTGAGGTGTTAGCAAGATTGGTTTCTTGGCTTGTGGAAACATCACTCATCTGTCTTTATCATCACATCGTGTTCTCTCTTTGTCTCCACAGATTGTCTTCCTTCTATGTGTATCTGTCTCCATGCCCAGATTTCTCTTTTTTAGGATACCAGTCATATTGTTTTAGGGCCCACACCAATGATATCATTTTAATTTGACTATATTTGCAATGACCCTATTTCAAAATAAGTTCACATTCTGAGATACTGAAGTCAAGACATCAGCATATTTCAGAAACACATCCAACTCATGGAAGTGTTTATAGAAGAATATCTAAATGAGGATCGAGTCAAGCCACAGGCTTGTGCACTTAAAACACAGTCTATGCCAAATTGTCATCCTCCACCTCTCCCATTCCAGCCATAAAAACAACTTTTCCTAGAATGTGTTTTGACTTTATGGTATTATTCTACATGGAGGGAATTTTAGACATAAACATACAAATCCTTGTCATATTTACCACAAGGAGTTTCTGGGTTAGTTACTAATTATACAGTGGTGTCTACTGATACAGCTGTGAGGATCTACCTAGGACACTCATTAGAGGTCTCAGTGTTAAGGATATTTATAAACTTAAGATAAATAATTGATAGGCCATAGACTTTTTTTTAATTAAGGAAAATTTAATTCACATGACCAATGGTGATTCTGTCTTTTATTTTGGCTTTTGAAGACTACAGTTATATAATTGATTTGACTCTGAGCTAATTTATAGCAATATATTGACTAGTTACTAAAATTTCTGTCTTTATTCTATTTTTGTCTCCTTTCATTGATCCCTATTTGTTCAACTATTTTTTTTGGGGGGCGGGGGTCATAATTTAGTGTATGAATTGTGCATATTGCTCTTTTTGGGAAAAAAACCAGGGTGTGTAAATAATATATTATTCTAAATAAAATCAAAATTATACCTACATTATATAACTAACATATCATGTTTTCATTCAGTAAACATATGAGAAGGAACTTATTTTCTGTTTGTAAATTAGGTGCATCTTCAAAATTTTATAACCCTTTTTATTCCAGTTTTCTTCTTTTCTATTTTCTATTTATTTCTTTTCTATTTTCATTTATATTTTTCTTTTCTTTTTTTCTTTTCTATTTTGAGGTTTTTTTTCTTTTCTATTTCTATTTTTTCTTTTCTATTTTCTATTTATTTCTATTTTATTTTCTTTTCTATTTCTGGTTTTGCTCATGGTTAAAGTGTTCAACTTCCATTCCAAGTTTTTAACGGTTTTGTTTACTATTGTTTTCATTTAATCCAAATGAGTTTTTATTCAGGACTGTGACAAAACAATATATATGTGCCCATCTCAATGGACAATATCAAAGAAGTATTGGAAAGTACATTCTGCACACTCAAGGAGTCATTTGTCCAATAGCTTCTACATCATTTGTATTATTTGGGATCAATGAGATGAATGGGTGTACTATTCAGTTTTTTAGGCATCTATCTGTGTAAATCAGAAGTGTTTAAATACATCATGACGGATTATTCCTCAAAACTAACAACTACCAAGAAGGACAAGTAGAGAAGAGTAAACTTCTATTTTTGTTCTGCATATCATTTTAAATTATATCATACCAAACTGAAATTATATTACAATCACATCAATGCATTATTAGATAAGGTCATAACCTAAACGATAAATTCTAAGAGTTAACAAATTCCCTAAAGGTCTCTTTGGTTTAAATTAACATTCTATTTTTTTTTAATTAACTTTTGAAAATGTGAAAGTAACATTCACCTACATATTCATTGTAAAAATGAGAATACAGTTGTGTCTAGAACAAAAAATGGGCTCCTTATTATTTTCTCTCTTTTATTTCTGCAAACAGTTTAGGATATATCAATATAGAACATTTTATTTTTTGTATTTTTTATGTATATGCCTTGGAGTTTAACTTTATATGAATATCTATATGTGTGAATGTCTATCTACATATATATGTATTTTTTTTCAAAATACTAATAGTGCAAAAATACTAATTGCCTTCCTAGTAGCAATGCGGTATCTTGTGATTATTCCTTTTCAAAAATACTTATATACAGCTATTACTTTCTTTTCATCTATTGCATAGTTTCATTATATTTTTTATACAGCATCTATCTTGTTTTTGTTTTTTAGGTTTTTGTTTTTTCTTTTGTTTTAAGATTTTATTTATTTATTTGACAGACAGAGATCACAAGTAGGCAGAGAGGCAGGCAGAGAGGGAGAGGGGGAAGCAGGCTCACTACTGAGCAGAGAGCCCAATGTGGGGCTCAATCCCAGGACCCTGAGATCATGACCTGAGCTGAAGGCAGACACTTAACCAACTGAGCCACCCAGGCACCCCAGTTTTTTAGGTTTTTGATTGTTACTTAATCAAAAGCAAAACCTATTCATGGTTATCATTGATCTATTCCCCTTAACCCAATTCTACTCAATAATTTTTATATGTTTACTATTTAATATGCTTTCCTTATTATTACTATTCTTTTACCCTATTTTATTCTTGATCCAGCAAGTAATTCTAAAATGTCTATACTTCCTCCATTTCTAGTACGTGGTAGATTCTTTTTAAATCAAAATGCTAAAGTAAATACTAATCATGGCTGTCAAGAAAATACTTTTATTAAATTCTAAATCTCCAAGTCACAATCTCTCATGTGTTAGAATAACTAGTGATTTTTGGGCGCCTGGGTGGCTCAGTGGGTTAAGCCGCTGCCTTCAGCTCAGGTCATGATCTCAGGGTCCTGGGATCGAGTCCCGCATCGGGCTCTCTGCTCAGCAGGGAGCCTGCTTCCTCCTCTCTCTCTCTCTGCCTGCCTCTCTGCCTACTTGTGATCTCCCTCTGTCAAATAAATAAATAAAATCTTTTTTAAAAAAAAAAAGAATAACTAGTGATTTTATTTGTAAGCTAAAATCATGTTTTTTTTAATTTGTCTTCTTTTTCATAACTCTTAGATTTCAGCTGAAATTATTATATAATTTATTTAGGTTTAACTGTAAATAGTATAGTTTTTATTCACTTTTTTTGCCTTATTTTTCCTTTCTCTTTTAAGATCTTTTTTGATTTATTGTTATACTGACTAGACTTTTATTTTCCAATAAGTCAGTTTTTTAATTCTCCCATATTTGAAGTATCTTTCTTTGTCCTTCTTATTAAGATATATTAAAATACCACAGATAACATCTTTATGGGAGAGCTTTTTTTGCTGAATGAGAAAAATGAGGGGATATATCGTACACGAGAAAAAGCTTATCTGGGTAAGATAATAGAAATAAAATAAGTGTATTCAAGAAAATTGGAAAGGTCAATAAAACCTTACCCAGAAAAATTACAATGCACAACAGAAAACCACAACAACATAAAGAGAAGTAAGAGGAGGAAAGACAGGCAGAATAACTGCATTTTCTATATCCCCCAGCCCTACCCCTAACCTGGGCTCCACCTGGAATTAGTTAGAGAAGCCAAGAACTCAGCAGGAGTTTTCAGGTAGCACTATGTGTATGTCTCCTACTCTTGATGACCCATCATAGGAATACCCTTAAATATTTACACTAATTGCAACTGATCTGTCACTCCATTTTCCTGATGAGAAAACTAAAATTCAGAATTATATAAAAACTAGCCCTGTGTCATGCAGGTGAGTAGAATACCAGGTATTCAAAGTAGCATTCACTCTTTGGAAAGGCATCATTTAATATAAACATTGACTTCTACAATGTCAGATCACATGGTTTCAAACAGTTATTAACTTTCCATTCTTTCTGCAGAGCAAAGACAACAGTCGGTGGAAAATCTTTTATGTTACCCAGTGAGATCAGTAGCTTTCTGAATAGTTGGAAGTGTGGGAAAATACTACAACTAAAGGAAAGTAGCGATATGTGGTATAACATCAAATGAAATGTAAAAGCTGCTTGAAAAACTCATTGCAAAATATGAGAGGTCTGTGGATCTCTGCCTCCAGCTGGAAGAGTCACTTGAGGAAAAATGTGACAAAGAAAAACTATGTTTTCTGCTCCTTTTCTGCTCAACAAGTTCAAAACTGAAGCAAAGCCATTCTTAGGAGAGGATTCAATCAGGAAACATGTCAAAGGTGCTTGGATGTAATCCTCTATTCCCACCATTCTTTCTTCAGGAAAAGTCTTTTATGGATTATACAGATTTGAGGCAAGGAGGCTGGGGAACATATCAAAAGACTTCACATGTCAATACACTTGCTATTAAAACTCCAGATCTTACCAGCTACACATACAACTTTAAGAGATTGCAATAAAATATTAAATCAAGACTGAATAAATAATCATTTTTGTTAGGCATGCTACTGTTCCTATTTCATATATATCCATATATATGTGTATATAAAACCATCTAGGTTGACATAACTATTTACATAACTAATTAAATACACATATAGTTCAAGTGGTAATGTAGTTTGACAAATGACTGATGTATTTGAAGATTAAATTTTGAACTCTGAGGTATTGATCATTACTTGGGATTTAGGGGAAAGAAAGTGCTGGTGTCTGAGAAGGTAAGAAGAAGGTAAGTTCTTTCTTCTTTGCTTAATTTTCAAACCAAGACACCCTCATCCGTGTGATGTATCTTTCCCTACTGAAGAAGGAACTAAATTATCTTACAATTCAGGACAGTTTGAGGACACCGATGAAAATGAGAGTGTGAAGAAGTTCAGGAGAAGAGAACAGAAAAAGTAATTTCCACACACACACAGAAGCGGAGCCATGCATTTTATGGAATCCAATTATTAAATGCCAGTACGGCATATATAGAAAATGTTAACAGAAAATGTTAATAAAAATTCACTGCAGACAGAACAGGTCAAGATGGCAGAGAAGTAGCAGGCTGAGATGACATCACGTAGCAGGAGATCAGCTAGATAGCTTATCTAACCATTGCGAACATCTACATATCCAACAGGAGATCGAAGAGAAGAAGAGCAGCAATTCTAGAAACAGAAAATTGACCACTTTTGGAAAGGTAGGACCTGTGGAGAAGTGAATTTAAAGTGACGGGAAGATAGACTGCAGGGGAGGGGCCAGCTCCTGGCAAGTGGCAGAACAATGGAGCACAAAATCAGGACTTTTAAAATCTGCTCCACAGAGGGACATCACTCCAGAGGCTAAACCAGGGGGAATCCCATGTGGGGTCAGAGTAACCCCAGGTCCCGTGGGGTCACAGAAGGACCAGGGGTGTCTAAGTGTCACAGAGCTCACAGGTATTAGAGTTGGGAAGCCAGCTACAGTGACAAAGCGGAGGAGTGAGCTCTCAGCTCGGGGTTACCTTGAACCGGTCACAGGCTGGGTGAGCTCAGAGCACCGCCGGAGGCCACAGACACAGAAGTGACCAGGCGCTTATCTCCAAGTGCGAGCAATTGAGCACTTTCCTCCAAGAGCAACCAAAGGCCAGGGAGACTGAGGCGGTTGGGCGCTTTTCTCTGAGGGCGCACGGAGGAGTGGGTCCCTGAACAATTGGCTCCTCCAGGCTGGAGATTGGAAGGCCACCATATTCATTCCCGTCCTCCGGAACGCTATGGAAATTGCTCAGGGAACAAAAGCTCCCAAAAGCAAACCCAAGTGGATTACTTAGCCTGGCCACTGGTAAGGGTGGTGCAATTCCACCTTGGGCAAATACACTTGAGAATCACTATAAGAGGGCCCTCCCCCAGAAGATCAAGAAGAAACCCAGCCAAGACCAACTTCAGTCACCAAGGAGAACAGCGGAATTCCAGAGGAGGAGAAAGCAAATCTTATCTGGACAAAATGACAAAGCAGAAAACCTCACCACAAAAAAAGAGAACAAGAGGGGGCGCTTGGGTGGCTCAGTGGGTTAAAGCCTCTGCCTTTGGCTCAGGTCATAATCCCAGGGTCCTGGGATAGAGCCCCGCATTGGTCTCTCTGCTCAGTGGGGAGCCTGTTTCCTCCTCTCTTTCTTCCCGATTCTCTGCCTACTTGTGATCTTTGTCTGTCAAATTAAAAAAAAAAAAAAAAAAAAAAAAGAACAAGAGGCAGTACCAAAGGCTGGGGACCTAATACTTAATACCAATGTCAATACAGACATTGGTAATATGACAGATCTAGAGTTCAGAATGACAATTCTCAAGGTTCTAGCTGGACTTGAAAAAGGCATAGGAGATATTAGAGAAACCCTCTCCGAGAGATAAACGCCCTTTCTGGAGAAATGAAAGAACTAAAACCTAACCAAGTTGAAATCAAAAAAGCTATTAATAAGGTGCAGTAAAAAATGGAAGCTCTTACTGCTAGGATAAATGAGTCAGAAGAAAGAATTAGTGACATAGAAGACCAAATGACAGAGAATAATGAAGTGAGCAAAAGAGAGTCAAACAAATACTGGACAATGAGGAGAGAATTCAAGAGATCAGTGACACAATAAGACAGCAAAATTTTAGAAAAATTGGGATTCCAGAAGAAGAAGAAAGAGAGAGGGGAGCAGAAGGTATATTGGAGAGAATTATTGGAGAGAATTTCCCTAATATGGCAAAGGAAACAAACACCAAAATCCAGGAGATGCTAAGAACGCCCCTCAAAATCAGTAAAAATAGGTCCACACATCGTCACCTGATAGTAAAATTTACAAGTCTTAGTGACAAAGAGAAAATCCTGAAAGCAGCCCAGGAAAAGAAGTCTGTAACATACAAGGATAAAAACATTAGATTGGCAGCAGACCTATCCACAGAGACCTGGCAGGCCAGAAAGAACTGGCATGATATATCCAGAGTACTAAACGAGAAAAACATGTAGCCAAGAATACTATATCCAGCTAGGCTATCACTGGAAATAGAAGGAGAGATAAAAAGCTTCCAGGACAAACAAAAACTGAAAGAATTTGCAAACACCAAACCAGTTCTACAGGAAATATTGAAAGGGGTCCTCTAAGCAAAGAAAGACCCTAAAAGTAGTAGATCAGAAAGAAACAGAGACAATATACAGTAACAGTCACTTTACAGGCAATACAATGGCACTAAATTCATATCTCTCAATAGTTACTTTGAACGTTAATGGGCTAAATGCCCCAATCAAAAGACACAGGGTATCAGAATGGATAAAAAAACAAATCCCATCAATATGCTGCCTACAAGAAACTCATTTTGTCAGAAGACACCTCCAGATTTAAAGTGAGGGGATGGAAAACAATGTACCATGCTAATGGACATCAGAAGAAAGCTGGGGTGGCAATCCTTATATCAGATCAATTAGATTTTAAGCCAAAGACTATAATAAAAGATGAGGAAGGACACTACATCATACTCAAAGGGTCTGTTCAACAAGAAGACCTAACAATTTTAAATATCTATGCCCCTAACATGGGAGCAGCCAACTATATAAACCAATTAATAACAAAATCAAAGAAATACATTGGCAATAATACAATAATACTAGGGGACTTTAACACTCCCCTCACTGAAATGGACAGATGATCTAAGCAAAAGATCAACATGGAAATAAAGGCCTTAAATGACACACTGGACCAGATGGACATCATGGATATATTCAGAATATTCGATCCCAAAGCAACAGAATATACATCCTTCTCTAGTGCACATGGAACATTCTCCAGAATAGACCACATCCTGGGTCATAAACCAGTTCTCAACTGGTACCAAAAGATTGGGATCATTCCCTGCATATTTTCAGACCACATGCTCTGAAGTCTGAAGCTAGAACTCAATTGCAAGAGGAAATTTGGAAGGAACCCAAATACATGGAGACTAAACAGCATCCTTCTAAAGAATGAATGGGTCAACCAGGAAATTAAGGAAGAATTGAAAAATTTCATGGAAAGAAATGATAATGGAAACACAACAGTTCAAAATCTGTGGGACACAATGAAGGCAGTCCTGAGAGGAAAATACATAGTGGTACAAGCCTTTCTCAAGAAATAAGAAAGGTCTCAAATACACAACCTAACCCTACACCTAAAGGAGCTGGAGAAAGAACAACAAAGAAAGCCTAAACCCAGCAGGAGAAGAGAAATCATAAAGATCAGAGCAGAAATCAATGAAATAGAAACTAAAAAAGCAATAGAACAAATCAATGAAACTAGGAGCTGGTTCTTTGAAAGAATTAATAAGATTGACAAACCCCTGGCCAGACTTATAAAAAGAAAAGAGAAAGGACCCAAATAAATAAAATCATGAATGAAAGAGGAGAGATCACAACCACCACCAAAGAAATACAAACAATTATAAGAACATACTATGAGCAACTCTACACCAACAAATTTGACAATCTGGAAGAAATGGATACATTTCTAGAGACATATAAACTACCACAACTTAACCAGGAAGAAATAGAAAACCATAACCAGACCCATAACCAGTAAGGAGATTGAAACAGTCATCAACAATCTCCAAACAAACAAAAGCCTAGGGACAGACAGGGGAATTCTACCAAACATTTAAAGAAGAACTAATTCCTATTCTCCTGAAACTTCTTCAAAAAATTAAATGGAAGGAAAACTTCAAACTCATTTTATGAGGCCAGCATCACCTTTATTCCAAAAACAGATAAGGATCCTATCAAAAAAGAGAACTACAGACCAATATCCTTGATGAACACAGATGCCAAAAATTCTCACCAAAATACTGGCCAGTAGGATCCAACAGTACATTAAAAGAATTATTCATCACGACCAGGTAGAATTTATTCCAGGGCTACAAGGTTGGTTCAACATCCACAAATCAATGTGATATAATACATTAATAAAAGAAAGAATAAGAAACATATGATACTCTCAATAGATGATGAAAAAGCATTTGACAAAGTGCAGCATCCCTTCTTGATTATAACTCTTCAAAGTGTAGGGATAGTGGGCACATACCTCAATATTATCAAATATCAATTATGAAAAATCCACTGCAAATCTCATTCTCAATGGAGAAAAACTGAAAGCTTTTCTGCTAAGGTCAGGAACATGGCAAGGATGTCTGTTATCACCACTGCTATTCAGCATAGTACTAGAAGTCCTAGCCTCAGCAATCAGACAACAAAAAGAAATTAAAGGCATCCAAATTGGCAAAGAATACGTCAAACTATCACTCTTTGCAGATGATATGATACTATATGTGGAAAACCCAAAAGGCTCCACTCCAAAACTGCTAGAATGTGTACAGGAATTCAATAAAGTGTCAGGATATAAAGTCAATGCACATAAATCAGTTGCATTTCTTTACACCAACAACAAGACAGAAGAAAGAGAAATTAAGGAGTCAGTCCCATTTACAATTGCACCCAAAACCATAAGATACCCAGGAATAAACCTAACCAAAACGGCAAAGAATCTATACTCAGAAAACTATAAAATAGTCATGAAAGAAGTTGAGGTAGTCACAAAGAAATGGAAAAATGTTCCATGCTCCTGGATTGGAAGAACAAACGTTGTGAAAATGTCTATGCTACCTAAAGCAATCTTTATCTAAATGCAATCCCTATCTAAATCCCATCCTTTTTTTTTTTCAAAGAAATAGAACATAATCCTACAACTTATATGGAACCAGAAAAGACCTCAAAGTCAGAGGAATGTTGAAAAGAAAAAGCCAAAGTTGGTGGCATCACAATTCCAGACTTCAAGCTCTATTACAAAGCTGCAATCATCAAGAGAGTATGGTACCAGCACAAAAACAGACACATAGATCAATGGAACAGAATAGAGAGCCCAGAAATAGACCCTCAACTCTATGGTCAACTAATCTTCGACAAAGCAGGAAGGAATGTCCAATGGAAAAAACATAGCCTCTTCAACAAATGGTGTTGGGAAAATTGGACAGCCACGTGCAGAAAAATAAAATTGGACCATTTCCTTATACCACACATGAAAATAGACTCAAAATGGATAAAGGACTTCAATGTGAGAAAGGAATCCATCTAAATCCTTGAGGAGATCATAGGCAGCAACGTCTCTGGCCTCAACGTCAGCAACTTCTTCCTAGAAACATCGCCAAAGACAACAGAAGCAAGGGCAAAAATAAACTATTGGGATTTCATCAAGATCAAAAGCTTTTGCACAGCAAAGGAAACAGTTAACAATACTTAGACAACTGACAGAATGGGAGAAGATATTTGCAAATGACATATCATATAAAGGGCTAGTATCCAAAATCTATAAAGAACTTAGCAAACTCAACACCCAAAGAACAAATAATCCAATCAAGAAATGGGCAGAGGACATGAACAGACATTTTTGCAAAGAAGACATCCAGATGGCCAACAGACACATGAAGAAATGCTCCACATCACTTGGAATCAGGGAAATACAAATCAAAAGCACAATGGGATACCACCTCACACCAGTCAGAATGGCTAAAATTAACAAGTCAAGAAATGACAGATGCTGGCGAGGATGTGGAGAAAGGGGAACCCTCCTACACTGTTGTTGGGAATGCAAGCTGGTGCAACCACTCTGGAAAGAAGTGTGGAGGTTCCTCCAAAAACTGAAAATAGAGCTACACTATGACCCAGCGATTGCACTATGGGTACATATCCTAAAGATACAAACGTGGTGCTCCAAAGGGGCCCGTGCACCCGAATGTTTATAGCAGCAATGTCCACAATAGCCAAACTATAGAAAGAACCTAGATGCCATCAACAGATGAATGGATAAAGAAGAAGTGGCATACATATGCAATGGAATACTATGCAGGCATCAAAAGAAATGAAATCTTGCCATTTGCGACAACATGGATGGAACCAGAGGGTATTATGCTTAGCGAAATAAGTCAATTAGAGAAAGACAACTATCATATGATCTCCCTGATATGAGGAAGTGGAGATGCAATGTGGGGGGTTTGGGGGTAGGAAAAGAAAAAAATGAAAGAAGATGGGATTGGGAGGGAGACAATCCATAAAAGACTTAATCTCAAAAAATAGACTGAGGGTTGCTGGGAGGAGAGGGGACGGGAGAGGGTGATGGGCATATGGACATTGGGGTGGGTATATGCTATGATGAGTGCTGTGAAATGTGTAAACCTGGCAATTCACTGACCTGTACCCCTGGGCATAAAAATACCTTATATGCTTATTAAAAATAAATAAATAAATAAATAATTCACTGCTGAAGCAAGTGGGAATTGAAAAATTTTGGTGGCTGAAGTCTAGAACCCTGACACTAAATTCAGTGTCATTCAGTGGCCATTCTGATGGTGATTGATACAGGACAAGAGCATTAGAAGATGCAGCAGAAGTTGAATAATTCTATATAAAAGGACCAAAAATGAGAAAAAAAATACCACTCCTACTTAATCAGTATATAATCCCTTTTAAATGAATGTTGCTTGTCAGTTAAAAATTAAACACACTTTATTTTTTTTTAAAGATTTATTTATTTGAGAAAGTGACAGAGACAGAGAAAGCAGGAATGAGAAGGGCAGATAGAGAGAAGAGAGATTCTCAAGCAGACTCCACACTCAGTGGAGAGCCTGATGTGCAGCTGAATCTCACTACCCTGAGATCACGATCTGAGCCAAAACCAAAAGCTGGAAGCTTAACCAACTGCATCACCCAGGTGCCCCATTAAACCCACTTCATATAGAAATGGTATATAATTACTGCTTCCTTTATGTAAACAACATCTCTATAATTCTCATTTTATGATATTGTTTCAGTAGTCATTTCTTTGTATTACAGAATTCTTTGATTTTTTCTGTTTAAAAATACTTATTGAGCATTTATTATCTATTTGGAAACCATAACTATGCTAAGTTCTGTAGCAAATAACCCTAAATTCATCATCATTGTTAAGATTCTAATAATGCCCCAAAAGGGAAAAGAACCGAAGCCATGTCCTTAAGAAACTGCTGCCTTAAAACATCTTGCTTCTGTCATAGTGCAGAGTATATTTATAGTATGAAACCATTTCAAAAGATAGTAGGAGGATTTTCTTTCAGTTTAGAAACTCAAGAACTGAACTAAATTCCAGAAGTATGCACATAGTAAAAACTCCGAGTGACCTCTTAATACATCTTAAATTCCTAAATAAATGCTTGGCACAGAATGCTGTGTAGTCATTTTTATAAGATGATTCTAACGCCTTCACATTTTTTTTTTTCTCTCAGTGCTAAAATCCCAGATAGAAGCAAAACATGGCCATAAGCATATTGGGAGAAAAACACTGCCTTAACTAACTCTGTGGTTTCAAACTGAGGAAAAACACATTATTCTCTAACATGTAACTTGACTTTTCCCCCCCCCTACTTCGTGCAGCACTGAAAAAGTAGCTAGGTCTAAACTTATATACTTTTGCTGCTGCTGTGCAGATTGGTTAAGACAAACACTGTTTTCTGAAGTGGGTTTTGGAGAGGAGGGGAGTGGGGGGTGGGGTGAGCCTGGTGGTGGGTATTAAGGAGGGCACATATTGCATGGAGAACTGGGTGTGGTACATAAACAGTGAATCTTGGAACACTGAAAAAAATTGGTATTGGAAAGTATTAGTGAGAAGTATTTGGGACAGTCTGCAACAGGAAGACTTACTAAGAAGGGAGCTGGTCTCTTATCTATATAAGACTTTTTCAGTGGGGTTTTAACAATTCACATTTAATTTTTCCTTCTTTGGCAGTTTTAAGAAATTTCATGCCATGTTAATAAAATTACTGCCAGTTTCTTATTTTTTATTTTTTTAATTTTTAATTTTTAAATTTTTTTCAGTGTTACCAGAATTCATTGTTTATGCACCACACCCAGTGCTCCATGCAATATGTGCCCTCCATAATACCCACCACCCACCTTCTCACCTACCACCCTATCAAAACCCTCAGATTGCTTTTCAGAGTCCATAGGCTCTCAGTCTCCCCTCCTCCAATTTCCCTCAGCTTCCTTCTCTTCTTCATCTCCCCATGTCCTCTGTGTTATTTCTTATGCTCCACAAATAAGTGAAACCATATGATAATTGACTCTGCTTGACTTATTTCACTTAGCATAATCTCTTCCAGTCCCATCCATGTTGCTACAAAAGTTGGGTATTCATTCTTTCTGATGGAGGCATAGTACTCCATAGTGTATATGGACCATATCCCCATTATCCATTCATCCGTTGAAGGGCATCTTGGCTCTTTCCAGTTTGGCGACTGTGGCCATTGCTGCTATAAACATTGAGGTACAGATGGCCCTTCTTTTCACTACATCTGTATCTTTGAGGTAAATACCCAGGAGTGCAATTGCAGGGTCATAGGGAAGTTCTATTTTTAATCTCTTAAGGAATCTCCACACTGATCTCCAAAGTGGCTGCACCAGCTTGCATTCCCACCAACAGTGTAAGAGGGTTCCCCTTTCTCCACCTCCTCTCCAACACACGTGGTTTACTGCCTTGTTAATTTTGGCCATTCTAACTTGTGTAAGGTGGTATCTCAATGTGGTTTTGATTTGAATCTCTCTGATGGCTAATGATGATGGACATTTTTTTCATGTGTCTGATAGCCATTTGTATGTCTTCATTGGAGAAGTGTCTGTTCATATCTTTTGTGCATTTTTTGACATGATTATCTATTTTGTGTGTGTTGCATTTGAGAAGTTCTTTATAGATCCTGGATATAAGCCTTTTGTCTGTACTGTCATTTGCAATATCTTCTCCCATTCCGTGGGTTGCCTCTTTGTTTTGTTGACTGTTTCCTTTGCTGTGCAGAAGGTTTTGATCTTGATGAAGTCCCCAAAATTCATTTTTACTTTTGTTTCCTTTGCTTTTGGAAACATATCTTGAAAGAAGTTGCTAAAGCTGATATCAAAGAGGTTATTGCCTATGTTCTCCTCTATGATTATGATGAATTCCTACCTCATGTTGAGGTCTTTTATCCATTTTGGTTTTATCTTTGTGTATGGTGTAAGAGAATGGTCGAGTTTCATTCTTCTACATATGGCTGTCCAATTTTCCCAGCACCATTTATTGAAGAGACTGTCTTTTTTTTCGACTGGATATTTCTTCCTGCTTTGCCGAAGATTATTTGACCATAAAGTTGAGGGTCTATATTTGGGCTCTCTACTCTGTTCCACGGGTCTATGTGTCTGTTTTTATGCCAGTACCATGGTGTCTTGGTGATCACAGCTTTGTAGCTTTGTAGTAAAGCTTGAAATCAGGCAACGTGATGCTGCCAGTTTTGTTTTTCTTTTTCAACATTTCCTTAGCAATTTTGGGTCTCTTCTGATTCCATAGAAATTTTAGGATTGTTTGCTCCAGATCTTTCAAAAATGCCGGTGGAATTTTGATCAGGATGGCATGGAAAGTATAGATTGCTCTATACTGCCAGTTTTTTAAATATTTTTTTAAATATAAATACTACTTATGCAAAATGGAGGAGTAATTAAAAGCAAGTTCTTGATCTCTAAAGCCCAAAACAGTCAAGTTGAGTTTAAATAAGAAAGGACACCAAACTCAGAAGGGAGAAAACTAAGGAATTACACTGTTGGAAAAGACTCATGCCAATGGGTAGAGCATAAACAAAAGACAAACCTATTGGAATCGAGTTATGGTTAGTAGGGCAGTGTGGGAATGGGGAGGAGATAGTCAGTCAAATGTAGGGTGAATACATTTTATCAGAGGTGTAAGTGTAAAACCCCAAATTCTTGATTCTGTACTTTTATGGACATCCTTCTTTTCCATGTTGCTTTCTGCATGTGAGCTGCAATAGGTTAAATTATGAAGTGACCCTTACTAGATATCTTATTAAGTGGGTCTTAGAGAAAAGAAGCTATTTTACCCAGAAATAACTTCAAACTTAAAACTAGTAAAAATAACTTGTCACCATCCAGCCACAATCATTTCTGCCTAATATACAGAAACTTAGGGGTGCCCGGGTGGCTCAGTTGGTTAAGTGTCTGACTCTTCAGCCCAAGTCTTGATCTCAAGGCTGTGAATTCAAGCCCTGTGTGGGCTCCATGCAGGGTGTGGAGTCTACTTAAAAACAAACAAACAGCAGAAACAAACAAACAACAACAACAAAAACATGGAAACTTGGTATGATCCTCACTGAGAAAGCAGGTAATGGATATATGTGAAATCCACCATTTGATTCCCTTGAAAATGCAGTTGACTTTTGAACAATGCAGGGGTTGGGGTATCGATCCTCTGCACAGTCAAAAATCTATGTATAAGTTTCAGCTCCTCAAAAACTTAAATAATAGCCTATATTGTCCAAAATCTTATTGATAACATAAACAGTTAACACATATTTTATATATGTATTATATGCTGTATTCTTAGAATAAGGTAAGCTAGAGAGAAGAAAATGTTATTTAAAAATTATAAGAAAGAGAAAATACATTTACAGTCCTGTACTGCATTTACAGAAAAAAAAAAAGTCCACATGTAAATAGACCAATATGGCTTAAAACAATATTTTTCAAGGGCCAGTGTATTTCAGTCATCTAGGAACTAAAATTTTAAAGATTTATCCATTTTTGAATTACAAAACCATACTGTATCTTTTTGCTTTTAAACTAAGCTGCCATAATCCATGCCTGACTTGTTCTTTTTTTTTTTTTTAATTACTTGATAGAATGGAGGTAATTGTGAAGCAAATGCACTCTGCAGACAGAATCTATAGAATTCCAAGCAGGTCTGTTGGAAAATTAAGCTCAATTCAATAGGTTGTGAGTGGAAAAACTGCCTTTGAATTCAACATTATGTATATAAACTATTTATGTAACTAATTATATCATTTTCATATAAAATTCATCAGTTGAATAACATCAATTTCAAGGTATTGTAAAACTGACTAAGCATTACTTTGAGAGTCTTGAACACGTATTTTGTTTCTTTCCAAGTTTGGCTGTGCCATTTGGAGTTTTACACTAGATATTCTGTAAAATAAAATTGAAACATCTTTAACCATCTGGTAGTTTTGTGGATAATTTAGCATAAGTCCACTTGTGGCAGTTTATTTTAGAGTAGTTCCCATTAAATACTGATCTTTAAGTATTGGAACTCCATTTTTAAGTACAAATGTGTTGTAATTATATACCTTCAGTTGTCCGTAGTCTTTACTATAATTGAGGTAATTACAGTCAATGAAAAGATAATTTGAGACTCTTTATCATTATAGAACTGCTGTTGCCTACATGTGGTAGGTAAAAAAAGAATGGTTAACCAAAAGATCCCCAGTTGCTGCAACCAGGGAAATATTTGTGAGGAATACAAAGAGACGTTTTTTTCCAGGTTTTGCTCAATTTAAATTTGCTTTCTGGCTGGAAGACATCTTGAAGCATTCAGAACCCTTGTATCTCTGTTAATTCTGATGGAGTGAGAGCTCGGAGACTACAGCCACGGAGAGCAAGCAAGGTCATTTACAATGGATAGAAGGCAAATTCATCATAGGTTTACTCATAACTAGAGCAAAAACATTTAAAAGTAATGAGCAACAGAAAATCATTTGCAATATTAGTTGAGGAATTTCAAGAGACAATTATTTTTCCTTTAATAGAAAAGGAATGATTCAAGGAAATGATCAGTTTCATTTTGAATTTTTCTAGCAGCCTAGCATATGGAAGAATGGAACATAAAATACTGGGTAAGAATGACTTCACACAAGGTTGAAATAAAACCCTCCATGTGATACTCCACACTGAAGCATGGACTTGAAATCAGAACCACACTGCATACTACTTATAGTAAGAATAACTGTATAAAATAGAGGATACTAACACTTTTTACTAGTAATAAGGATGTGGAAAGCTCATTATTTAACTGTCTAAATATCTCAGACCTTCCGGGAAGCAGAAATAGGTTGAGTAAGAATCCAACAACCCATGTCTTTCCATTAGCCTGCACACAATTTTGATATACATATATGTTTTTGTACTAGAGGGGGTCATGTCCATGCATACCTATCATATTCTCTCATTTTCAGCTGATAGATAGATGGATATAAATATCTACATCAATATCCCCTTTATAAATGCATCATAATCTTACAAGAAATTCCATGTTGGAACTTTCTTTACCTATGAATCATTTGTTATTCTGCAAATACTCCTTACTACCTCTGCCCTCTAAAATTCTAGGTAAAAATACTTTGTTTTATACACAGATAAAATTTATATTAAACCTCTTGTCTCTCTTTAATTCGGTATTTTGAATTAAAAACAATAATAATAGAAATATATTTCTTCACTAGATACTAGTCTTTCCATAACATTATTGTTCAATATATGATATCCTTGCTCTGGAAATAAATACCAGTAGAAAAATAAAATATTTAATGTGATAAGTGTACAAGATTATTTTTATAACAAGCTAAATATACATACTATCAGTATATCAGAAGCCATTATCTATCTTCAAAATAATAATGCATTCAGAATTTATAAGTACAGTGATTACACCAGTATAGTAAAATGTGTGTGTGTGTGTGTGTGTGTCACAGAGAATGTAAATGTTTTAATGACTATTATGACCTCTGTATATTTTTATATTAATGATAAAGTCTACTAACTATGATTTTCAAACAAAGAAAATACTACTAATATGAGCAGAAAAAATAAGAGATGATCTTGCAAGTGCATTAGAAATCAGACTACCTAGGATTCTTACCCCACTTGCTATTGCCAGAAAGAGAAAGATACATACATACATAGATACATTCATAGAGACATACATATTTAGACACAGATTTATAGATAAAAGTATATTGCTCAAAGTATCATTATCACACAATGTAAATAACAGTTATCTGTCTTCCTTTTTCCTATAAATTGTATCTCAATTAGAGGCTTGATCCGATTTTGTCATTATTTATTTTCTTAGCAAGTCACCTTCAGTAGATGGTATTTTGTTTCAGAAAGGAGGGACATGACAGCTAGATAGCTTTCTTTTGGTTAGTAACAGTTGATGCTTAATGATAGATCTATTGAAGTGATTCAAAGTTGCATAACTCTGACATTCTTATAGCATTTTTTCTTTCGTTTAGGCTGAAATATTTTGTAGAAATGTTTTTCTCATCAGCTATTATTTGGTTATTTATTTAGCCTTTTCAAATTTGAACCTATTCCTATTTTATAGATCTTTAGTAGATTTTTTTTCTTTTTTTACAGTTTTCTTTCCAAGAAAAAGATTTCCAAGTAGACTCATTGCCTTTTGGTGGAAAATAGTATTTTGAGTACTTGAGGTCCTCATTTGCTACTTGGTTGATATTTTTCTGTTTGTCTGTTTCTTTGTTTTGAAAATGATTGAATCATCACACAACTTAAAAAGAGAATTACCTTGCAAGGACATCTTGAGAGATTTCGGAGGGTGAGAAAGCAAAGTCTTCCCCCTTTTCTCAAACAGGTTAAATTCAGCTGATTTTATGGTCAAGAAAAATGCCTCTCCACCTAGGATCAGTAGCCATCTACAAATAGGAATATTTTCTGGGACTAGTAAAAACAGGGGGAAGGTCAAGACTAAGAGAGTGGTTACCCATTTTCTAGGATATACCAAACATACATTAACCTAGAGTTAGTAATATCAGAAAAGCAAGAGGAGGAACTCGGGCATATTCTGCTTGGGGCTTCACTTCAATATGCTGTAATAAAAAAATCAATATGAAATAATTTAGGTGTACAGAAAAGTTGCAAAGACAGTGCAGGTAATTTCTATAAACTTTTCACACATTTTTTTCTAATACCAACCACACTCAAATTGCACACACTTTGATTTTGAACACTATTGCTTATAAATCTTTTTTTTTTTTCCTATACTAAAATTTGGGTTTTGGGGGGGGGGGCACCTGGGTGACTTAGTCGGTTAAGCATCTGAGATTCTTCTCAGGTCATGATCTCAGGGTCCTGGGATGGAGCCCCATGTTGGGTTCTCTGCTCATCCAGGAGTCTGTTTCTCTCTCTCCCTCTGCCTACCACTCTGCATGCTTGTGCTCTCTCTCACTCTCATTCTTTCCCTCTCTCTCTCTCTATGTCAAATAAAAATCTTTAAAAAAAAAGATGTTGCCTTCTATCTAAAATAATAATAATAAGATAAAATCTGGGTTTTCTTCCATAAAAACACCACTGTAAGTGCTCATTGTATATGGAGACCATATCAATATTTCAGCGTTGAAATTTTATCATAAAATGTCAAAATGAACCTAATTTATATAATGAATGTCCTATTTATTTTTATTATTCTTTGTACTCTGTCTCCTTGTCTATGATAAAACTAAATACTTTATGTGGGCAGAAGTCATTTATTAGGAAAGTTTAGTTAGTATAGTTTGTACATTAAAAATATTCACTTTCTTCCGATAATATATTGAAAAGTACACTCTTATGTCAAAAGGTAAAGTAATTATTTGGATACAATGTGCTGTGATACCATGGTTTCTTTATAGCTTTGTGATGTCTGCCATTTATCAGTCACTACTCCCTTTATGATAGCATGGTACTTTGGCTTGTTTCCCAATTTTAGTTGGAATAGGGCTCAAAAAGTCTTGATTAAAGGGCCTATAATAAAGCCTGAACAAAGATCAAAGAATGAAGATACTCAAATTAGCAGAAGAAGTAGAATATCATGGTTTCAAGTGGCTAGCAGTTTTGATATATTTTCTGGAAAAGCAAATAAATAAATAAGTATGGAATAATCATTACCAGAACAATTATCTTATGTACAACCTCTTTTATTTGAAATTATGGATTATTAAAGAAACAACTAATTGCTTTTCTGAGTAATTAGAGGTTAATTCATAAATGCTCTGATTAATTTTCTTTCCTGATGTTGTTCTTTGGCATGCCACTATGACATACATGGATCTATGAAGATACATACAGAGTTTGTGTTTGTACATGGATATTTATTTGCATATGTTTTATTATATTAAATCTTTAACCATACCTACATATCACCACCTTCAAAAGGAAAGTGTCATCATGGTAGTGATTGATATCTGTGTGTGAGTGTAACTAAGAGAATTCTGTGACCTATTGCTTCTATACTGCATACTGTGAGGATATTTTTGTGACACATTCAGATTTACTTTTTGGTACCAATACCTATTTTAAGGATTTGCTTTTCTTCTGCTGGATATTATTTGATAATGACAGTATGTATATTTGCTCATATTTCTGAAAACATAGAGGAACAAAGGTGTATATTTTGCTTATGGTTAAATTTAATAATGAAGGAATATTCAAAATTATCTATGATCTAAAGGCTAATTTAATAATTTAATAGTCAATATGTTTGGTAATTTGCATTTTGAGGCCCATCATAGCAGTTGAAAAGTTCCTCATTATAGAACATAATTACCTGCATTTTTAAAATGTCAAGTTCTGGGAATAATTTCTGTCAAATAACAGAACACAGTAAAAATGATTTGATGAAAAATATTCACTCTTCTGCTATGTATGGACAAAGGGAATACATACTAATGGTAGATGATGTGATATTAATTGGTTATAGTTTTGTATTTTAATAGGATCCTGAAACCCATACTATAATCCATAACACACAAAGACTCTCCTATAAGTATTCTCTGAAGAAAGGTAGCCTCATTTAAAAATTATGCGCTGATTTGTAACTCATATTTTGATTTCAAGTTAGTAAACATTAATTATTATTCTCTTTCTAAAAGAAATGCTGAGCATATGTAAACATAGCCTGCCAGCGTCAGAAATCCAGGTTTTAAATCTCAGTGTTACCAAGGAAAAGCTGTAAGTTCTTGGGTAATATTTTTTACCTGCCTAAATCCCTATAGTAAACATTAATACCTAACTCATCAACTCATTATGAAGATGAAGTGAAAAAAATCTACATTGTAGAGTACTTAATTAGTTTTAAGAATACTTCACATGTCCCTTCTAATATCATTTGCAACTAAGTTTTGGAACCAAAGCACTCAGACTATTGACTCTTCAGCATGTACATTTTGCCCTATTTAAAACCCTCGAAGAATGTAGCTGTCTTCAAACACAGGTACCCAATCCTGAGAACTGCTGTGTCTGAAACACCATAGTTACAATGCCATGGAGTCCTTCAGCTGGGGTCAGTAGGCTGTGTGGCTACAATTCTTTGCACTGCAAGACTACCAGGTATAAGAAATATTCAATTAATCAGGTAAGAAAATTTAATAAAATCAATATCAAAATGCTCAAGATAGAAAATTATAAAATATACTATGCTTAACTTTAAGACATGTAAAACTGTCCTGTCACCAATATTAGAGATATTTTCTAAGACATAGTCTGTGAAATTTTAAAGTTCCCCAAACATGACAATGGAATTCAGTTGTGAACTACATGTGTGAACAAACAATATGCGATTGTGTATCCCAAAACTGACTTACTCGTACCTACCTAAAAACTGAACAAATTTTGGTATGTCTGTGAAAAACTGGAGTTCACTTCTCACAAAATGGAACATATGTACTAAAAACAAGAGCAACAAATTCCAAATATTAAACCCTTCATTATTATAATTGAGGTAAATTCAAGGAAAGATTGTATTCAGACTTTTTTTTTAAGGTTTTATTTATTTCTCCAATAAATAAAGAGAAAGGGGGAAGAGAGAGAGAGTGCAAGTGGAGGACCAGAGGGAGAGGGACAATCAGACTCCACGCTGAATGCAGAGACTGATATGGGGCTCAATCTCACGACCCTGAGATCATGACCTGACCTGAAACCAAGTGTAAGACACTTAACCACTCAGGCACCCCCAGCTGTTTTTGGTTATTTTTTCCTTATTAAAATGTATGTATTCCAGTCTAATAAATAGTTTTGTCTGATGTTATCATGGAAGAATTTGTCAATATTGTTAATTTTCTTCAGGTTCATACCCTCTCTTCTTCATGAACTTACATTTTCCTAACATGCTCACCTGACTTTATCATGGGAAGTTTGTGAAAGACTTTTTGGAATTAAGGATTTCTGAGAAAACTGATATAGAATATTCCCACCTGCACATAAGTTTTAGTGTCTTAATGCTCTCATAATCCATTCAAGAAGCTGAATTTGAGACACTGGCAAGTATCACTTCACTTCAAGGAATTATACTTGACATTTGATTGCACAGGTGGCAATGAGTAACTGATTATATTTCTCCTAACCTAATAAGTAATCATAGCTATCAAAGAATCACAAACCATTTATGGCAAAATGAAGTAAAAATTTCAGAACAGATTCACATGTTTTAGCATGTGTAGCGATCATAGACCAAATACTCACATCTGCCTATAAAATGCAGACACTGAATTTCCAAGACTATTGTATGGGAAATTAAATATCAGGAAATATGGAAATGAGCATGTTAATGAAAAAGCTGAAGTTTGTAGGTGCACATCCTTAGGAATATCCATTCTCCTTTATGATACTGATTATTAGATGTTTAAAATAAGATACCTTAAATGGAGTGAAATCAGATAAGATTTTTTTTTTTTAAGTGTAGAATTTTTGAGGAATGAACTAACATAGGGATCACAGGCCTTAACCATCCTTTTAAAGTTGAGTAGACTTACACTCAGTGATATTAACATTCATGGCTTGTCATCAGGGAAATAGGACTATAGATTAGTTCTTTATTTAAAGTGTGATATTCTATCCATTGCAACATGCCATTTTCATATGATTGATTGTTTGCCAAGATAATATCAATCACCAGGCATTTGGTGATTTACACCCTATGGCTGCTACTTATATTTGGAAGTGAGGTTAAAGTTAAATTGAAATAGCATTCAGAGAATGGAGTGCATGGTATGAGGAAGAAAAGGGGTTTTTCTTTAGCTTTTCACTTACATACTTTGTGAATTTTCTTTCATTCCTGACTTTCCGTTTCCTCTCTAATAAAATTTAAAAAAAAGAATACATTAAAAATTTAAAAAAAAACATGTTTTCTGCCTACCTTAAAAGCTATTAATGAATGATATTTTTGTAAATTGAAAGAGCCTAGACAAATTTTATCCTTCGACAGTAATTTTTTTTGTTATGATGATTATATGATGTTTCAGAGGACTAGATGTACCCTAACTTATTATAAACTAATGGCTAGAAGTATCTGGAGTTTAGGAAAGGCAAGTGAATCATAGAGTATTGAAGGCAATCTCTAATATGCATACATACATCCACCCACACACACATACATATATAAACATCTATTTAATGAAAATTCTAATGAATTGAATTATACATGGGTCCACACAGAATTCCAAAAGACATATCATTTCTAATTGCATACTTCCACTCTCATTTCCTAAAATGAAGTCCTATGTTCTTCAGAATTGCCATTTTCCAACACTTATCGATTAATATTTTCTTCAGGGACAAATAAAATGGTGTCTCTTATAAGCTTGACTTCTTTGGGCAGAGGGCCAAGTTTCTTATTCCGTGGTTATTTAAGTGCCTTGAATTCCATTCTACAAATGTTTATGTAGCATGAGCTAACTGTAATGGGTTATATCTAAATGAAACTAACACTGGCTGACAAGGGATTACTTTCTATCTCCTCAGCATGCTGTGGTGATTTAATATCTACAAGTTGGATACTAAAGATGACAGTGGAGATATTCTTTATGAACATTACTTTCCATTGATAATGGAGATACTCAATACCTTATTCCATGAGAACGTAAAATTGTTAAAATTTGTAAAATTCTTGTAACAGTTATAAAATTTATAATTTTTGTACAACTTTGTAAAATTTATAAACTTTGTGTAAAATATGACTTTTTATTTTGTTCATTTTCCTGTTATATATGCAGTTGAACTTTAAAGCTTTCCCATAATCAAAATGCCAAATTTTCTGCTAAAGGATTGTGTATATGTCAAAACTTATAAAAATGAACATTTTAACATGCGAACATTATTTTATGTAAATTATGCCTTGATACATTTTTAAAACTTAAAACAAAATTATAGCTATTCAAAAAAAAAGTTAATTTAAGTTCTCATGGTAGTTATTGACCAGGAAAATTTTTTTCTTTTTAAGATTTTCTTTATTTATTTGATAGATGGAGATCACAAGTAGGCAGAGAGGCAGTAAGAGAGAGGAGGAAGCAGGCTCTTCACCAAGCAGAGAGCCCAATGCAGGGCTCGATCCCAAGACCCGGGGATCATGACCTGAGCCGAAGGCAGAGGCTTTAACCCACTGAGCCACCCAGGCACCCTGACCAGGGAAATTTTTTTAATTCAACTTATTTTGCTTAAACTAAATAATTTCTTTAATTCATAGAATATTTGGAGATAAAAACATAAATAAAATTAACTAATAGGACTAAAGAAATATCACACATGGCATTATATTATTTATGCTGATTATGAAGAAAGGGAAGGAATGGGTCTATACTTACCATTTTTCCTAATTTTTAGGTTTGGGATATTAACCAGGTCTACATCATGGGTTGTTAGATAGGAATTAACAGTAGCAAGACAAAATCTCTGTAAACCCTAAGTGAGGATAAATAGATTCTGCTTTCCCAATAAATATTTATTTTTGTCCTTGAAGTTTCTTGTCTCATTGATTTATTGAGCTGTGTAAGAATGATTCCTTATTTTGATCTATGAAGGGTGAAATTAGTTCCATGGAGTTCAAAACAGGACACATTTTAAAAGCATATGTTAGGGGCACCTGGGTGGCTCAGTGGGTTAAAGCCTCTGCCTTCCGCTCAGGTCATGGTCTCAGGGTCCTGGGATTGAGCCCCACATTGGGCTCTCTGCTCGGCAGGGAGTCTGCTTCCTCCTTTCTCTCTGCCTGCTTCTCTGCCTACTTGTGATCTCCATGTGTCAAGTAAATAAATAAAATCTTAAAAAAATAAAAACAAAATAAAAGTGTATGTTAATATTTAAACATGGCATACATAACTAGATGATGCATTTTTTTTCTAATGGCTATGTTGATCTATAGCTGTGCTATTTAATATAGTAGCCATGAGTCATGAACATGACTATGCCAAGTTAAACCAATTAAATTTAAATAAAATTTAAAATTCAGTTTCTGGGTTACACGATAGATATATGTGGCTTGTGGCTACCATATTAGAAAATGTAGATTATAGAAATGTCCATTATTGGTGAGTGAGTATTATATTGAACAGCACCATGACATACTATCGAGAGATAAGTTATAACAATTTTTGGTTATTCCAGTACATTGTCAGTAGAACATCTGAGGGTGTTGATTAGAAAGAGAAACATATTAATCAATGCACCAAGTACAGAGATATTAGACACACAGTCCATCTTTCCACCAAGGCAGAGTCCAAAAATGGATAGCAATAGCCCCAAAAGAAAGGGAATATTCCTAAGGGATAAAGCATTACATGCATTTTGTGAAAAGCTGTTTAGAAGACACACCAAAAATTGACAGTTTGTGATAGGCTGCCTCCATGCTTACAGTGTCCCAAAAATCATCTTTCTAAATATTATATGGAAATTTCTGACCATAAACATCGAATGCTGTAATTAGATGCTGAAGGTCACATTTATGTAGAATCCAAATATGAATTGCAAAGGAACTGATCCAGACTTTAGGTAATAAAAACAAGGATTGAGAATCCTTATTTTTATTTAGAATAAATAACTTCTTTCATTTATACTACACCTAAATATTGTTTATTTTTATTTTTAAGAAAATTGTTCATTGGGGGGTGGCTCAGTCGGTTAAGCATCTGCCTTTGGCTCAGGTCATGATCCCAGGGTCCTGTAATCAAGTCCTACAGCAGGCTCCTTGCTCAGTCCTCTTCCTTTGCTTTCTGCTCCCCCTAATTGTGCTCTCCCTCTCTCTCTCTCTCTGTCAAATAAACTATTAAAAAAATTAAAACATGGTTCATTTATCCCCATAACTTGTGTTTAGCAAGATTATTCATCTTTTTTTTTCCTCCCATTAATAACTCTTCCTAGATTTTCTCAGGTGTTCTACTTGGACAGTCAAATGATCCCAAATAAAGGCAGTTTTTTTTTCCCCCCTACAAGTCTTGTCATTAAAATATCTTTCTTTCTCCTTCCTTCCTCCCCTCCTTCCTTTTGATCAGACCTTCCATATATTGAATAGCAGATTCAGTAGTGAGCATCCTACTCTTGCTTCTAACAGATTTCACAATAAAAATAATCATTTCTATCTTTATTTTCAGTAATGAGGTTTTATTAAATTTCCTCTCCTGTTATTGGTTTTCCCTCAAAATTCTGGCCTCAAAAAAGCTGAAGAGAAAGAAAGTAAATAAGTCAGCTGAGATTTCCTTTGCCCTAATACTGGTCGAAAAAACAAAGTTGGGATACAAACTCTCCTTGCACTCTAAGAATCAGACCTGAATACAAAAAAAAAAAAAAAAAAAAAAAAAAATTACCAAATAACAACGTATTAAAGTGGGCAAGTACTACAATTGAATCGTCCAATATAGTAGCCACTGGATACATATGGCTATTAAACACCTGAAATGTGATTAGCACAGCTAAAGATTATATTTCATTTTATTTTATTATTTATTTATTTATTTATTTATTTATTTTTTAAAAGATTTCATTTATTTATTTGACAGAGAGATCACAAGCAGACAGAGAGACAGGTAGAGAGAGAGAAGGGGAAGCAGGCTCCCTGCTGAGCAGAGAGCCAGACTAGGGACTCTATCCCAGGACCCTGGGATCATGACCTGAGCCAAAGGCAGAGGCTTAACCCACTGGGCCACCCAGGCGCCCTATATTTCATTTTAAATGATGAAAACTTGATACCTGAATCGAAATGTGCTTTAAGTATAAAACACAGCCATTTAAGAAATACAGCAAAATTAGGGGGTGCCTATGTGGCTTAGTCGGTTGAGCATCTGACTCTTCATTTTGGCTCAGGTCATGATATCAAGGTCCTGACACAGAGTCCACGCAGGCTCCATGCACAGTGGGGAGACTGCTTGAGACTCTCCCTCTCTCTCTTTCCCTCTGCACCTCCCACTGTTTGCATGCTCTCTTACCCTAAGCAAATGAAATCTTAAAATATATATAGAAAAATTAAAAATTGTATTTTTCTATTGATTGCATGTTGAAGTGGTACTTTGATATATTTGATATCGTTTATCTATTGCATAAATAAAATATGTTATCAAAGTTAAATTTACCTTTTTCTATAACTTGTTTTCAGTACGGAAACTAAAAATATATAAAATTGCATTGTTTGCGTTCATGTAAATATATGGTATGTTCTTATATGTCTTACGTTACCACTTCATTTCACAGTATATTTCTCTTGGATAGCACTAGTATTAAGACAGATAGAAGAAGTAAATATGATATCCAACCCAAGGCAGTCACTGAAGCAGAGAGACTACATTTGCATATTAATGTTGTTGGCTATATTTAGAAAGATTCAAGAGGAATCACACAGAGACTTCTAGAACTTAAAATCAGCAACCAAAACCACAACAAAAGCAGACAAATTTGAGGGTGGTTAGTTATCATCAATACCAATTTGATACCAAATTGAAGGAATATCTAAAAACTGAAATAAAGAATAGGAAAAATAAATACGAAGCAATACACTTTTAATAACACATGTTAATAGAAATATTGTTATGATAATAAAAGGAGCAGATGGAAGAGAAAAATAAATAATGAAAGACAATACCCACTTGTGAGATGCAGAAATGCCCATGCTTTCCAGTTGAAAAACTGAAATAGTGATAAACAATGCAACTTTAGGCATTCCCCAATAAACACCTTGAATTTCAGAAAATCTGACAAGCTGCCATTTAAATATAATAAATTATGATAAAAACTAAACTATTTAGTATCTGAATTCTCACCTAAAACACTAAAACCTGGTTGGGGGGAACATCATGTAAGGTTGCTAATGGGAGAAAAAAATAAAAGCACCCATTATATTATATAACTAGACAGTTTTTAACATTAAAACATGACATCCCTTGAACTTAGAATGCATTTTGTTGTACACCTGTGGAATATTAAAAATAATATTTATCAGGCCATTGTCTACAATTTTTTAAATATTCAAAAATTAAATACATATTGTCATATTCCCAGATCATAGTACAATGAATTTAAGAATATGATAATAAAAAATATAAGAATGAAAATGTGACCTAAAATTTTTTAATATTTAGAATTTTTTAAAATATGTGGAAGGTAATTGTATGAATTACTTTAATGGATGAATATAGTAATGTATTTATTTACACAGGGATTTGTGATACAGGGATTTATTTGTTACACAGGGATTTATTTAGCAGGGATTTGTGATTAAAGAGTAGGGTGTACTAGTTTTATTGTTGCACGTGTGTATGTACACATATATATTCACCACACGAGGAAGCTAAGCGGATGAGATAAGAGGTTGTTCTTCATACCTTTTCTGGTAAAAGTACATTTTTACATGGATTAAGTAAGGAGAATGTTCCCAACATAAGCACAGGCTGTGCTGAGAATTTCCCCTATGAAGTGATTGTAATCAACTACTATGAAAAAGAATTGTTTTACGACGCCCCCAAATCCACCATAAATGTTAGTTATTTAGTTATTTGCCAAATCTATCTAAATGTTTCAAAAAAAGAAAAAAGAAGCAAGTGACAGCAAAGAATATATTCTCAACGTGAGACAGGAATCCATCAGAATCCTACAGGAGAACATAGGCAGTAACCTCTTTGATATCAGCCACAGCAACTTCTTTCAAGATATGTCTCTAAAGGCAAAGGAAATAAAAGCGAAGATGAGCTTTTGGGACTTTATCAAGATCGAAAGCTTCTGCACAGCATAGGAAACAGTCAAAAAAAACAAAGAGACAACCCACGGAATGGGAGAAGATATTTGCAAATGACAGTACAGACAAAAGGTTGATATCCAGGATCTATAAAGAACTCAACACACACAAAACAGACAGTCATACCAAAAAATGGGCAGAAGATATGAACAGATAATTCTCCAATGAAGACATACAAATGGCTATCAGACACATGAAAAATGTTCATCATCATTAGCCATCAGGGAGGTTCAAATTAAAACCACATTGAGATACCACCTTACACCAGTTAGAATGGCCAAAATTAGCAAGACAAGAAACAGTATGTGTTGAAGAGGATGTGGAGAAAGGGGAGCCCTCTTACACTGTTGGTAGGAATGCAAGTTGGTGCAGCCACTTTGCCTGCCTCTCTATCTACTTGTGATTTCTTTCCGTCAAAGGAATTAAAAATAGAGCTTCCCTATGACCCTGAAATTGCACTGCTGGGTAAGATACAGATGTAATGAAAAGAGTGGCCATCTGTACCCCAATGTTTATAGCAGCAATGGCCACTGTTGCCAAACTCTGGAGAGAACCAAGATGCCCTTCAATGGATGAATGGATAAGGAAGAGGTGGTCCATATACACTATGGAGTATTATGCCTCTATCAGAAAGGATGAATACCCAACTTTTGTAGCAACATGGACGGGACTGGAGGAGATTATGCTGAGTGAAGTAAGTCAAGCAGTGAAAGTCAATTATCATATGGTTTCACTTATTTGTGGAGCATAACAAATAGCATGGAGGACAAGGGGAGATGGAGAGGAGAAGGGATTTGAGGGAAACTGGAAGTGGAGGTGAACCATGAGAGACTATGGACTCTGAAAAACAATCTGAGGGATTTGAAGTGGTGGGGGCAGGGTGGGAGGTTGGTGTACCAGCTGGTGAGTATTATAGAGGGCACAGATTGCATGGAGCACGGGGTGTGGTGCAAAAATAATGAATACTGTTATGCCGAAAAAATAAAAATTAAAAAATAAAACCTTGTTGGGTATGGTTCATCATACACTATCATTTGTTTATTTATTTTTTTTTTAAATTTGAGGTTTGATGGAATTATAACAAGTGGTTTCTTTTGAGATGGAGCTGGCATGGTCAGTCACTAGCCTTTAGAGAATTGTTTGTAAATGAGAGTTTTAAAATAAGAGTGTAGATATGCAAACTAATTGTCTTCCTAACAACAAGGGAATATGGCGTTTTATTTAAAAAAAAAAAAAAAAAAAACAGGGTGCCTGGGTTGCTCAGTGGGTTAAGCTGTTGCCTTTGGCTCGGGTCATGATCTCAGGGTCCTGGAATCGAGTCCCGCATCGGGCTCTCTGCTCAGCAGGGAGCCTGCTTCCCTCTCTCTCTCTCTCTGCCTGCCTCTCCATCTACTTGTGATTTCTTTCCGTCAAATAAATAAATAAAATCTTTAAAAAAACAAACAAACAAACAAACAAACCAAAACCTCTTTGTGAAAAGTACTTCAAATATTTGATAAAATCTGAAGACATATTTTTTAAAAGCACTGTCAGCAGACAATTGTATTAAGGAACTCCTATCAGCATCCAAGCAGTGAAAATGCATGAATCTATAAATGTAAACAAGCCCTCCAGCTGGCAGTGGTCCTTTGAGCATCTGTCCCCTACTGATGAACTGGAAGTTATTTTTAAGAGGAAGAAAAAAATAAAAAGTTGAAAATTCAGATCAGAAACCTCATGAATCTTCTATATCTCATAAATCTAGGACCAGGAATAGTGAATTGTCAATGATCACACTCTGAGGGAGAAAGAAATGAGAATAGGCCACCCCAGTTCTAGATCTTTGATCCAGATCAACAAACTTCCCCTAAGAATGGGAAACATATGCTAGCCATAAAATGAGGTTGGAAAAGAACATAAAATGCAAGTGTCATCAAAGATTATTTAGTTTGAGATTATTCCTGATTGATTATAACTCTAGTACTGAATAAGACAACCACAATAAAAATCTTCTCTTAATCTATGTATTGTATTTTATTAACTCATAATGGATCATTTTAAATTTAAAGGTTCACAATAACAACAATCATTTCTTTTGCTTACAGATCTGCATATGGGTGACATTTTGGAGGATAACCTGTCTCTCTTCCTCAGATATCAGCAAAGTCACCTCAAAGACTGGAAGACTAAGGATTTTAGAAATAAACTAAAACTTTAAAAAATCAATTAATGAAAATAGATGCAATCAATATATTGAAATGAATAAAAGGACTTATTAAATTTATGATCGAAAAATTAGTGTATTAAGAATAACCACTCTTAGTTTTA
This sequence comes from Mustela nivalis, assembly GCF_964662115.1. Classification (NCBI taxonomy): domain Eukaryota; kingdom Metazoa; phylum Chordata; class Mammalia; order Carnivora; family Mustelidae; genus Mustela; species Mustela nivalis. The sequence goes on along the minus strand of NC_139022.1, from coordinate 165,356,272 downwards.
GCTCTGGCATGTACAGATTTGGGGAGTCATTACTCCTATCCTTATTAAAACAAAAAACAAAAAACAAAAGCTGAATAAACTAAAAATCCATAACTTTTCTTGTCCTAGCAGAAGAATGTGTCTTCAGGACAAACTGCCACATAGGAATGTAAAGAGACATGCAAGCACACAGAATAGCAACCAAGATTTGCTTGTTTAGATGAGAAGTCACTGGAGTGTGAACTGCTAAGGACAGCCAGATGGTAATTTTGACAAATTGCTAGAGGTTGATTGTGACTAGCATGACCATGAGAACTCCTGGGGGCTTAGTCTTGAGGAGCCCACAATTTTGTGAGTTTTATTTACAGAAACTTTATTAGGTTTTTTGTTTTGTTTTGTTTTGTTTTTTTACATTACCCAAGGACCAATAAATATTTCTTCCTGGCTTTAGCAAGGTGAGGGGAGAATCAACCCTTGACAAATAAGCACAAAGTTTTTTTTGTGAACAAAGAAAAGGGGGCAGGGATGGTTTTATCATCTTATTCCATCTAGGGGGAAAGAATTTACCTGATTCCATTCATCTCTAGGGCTCAAGAAAGGGGTAATCTAAGAATTTGGGGAAAAATCACAGCCCAAGGATGGATGACTAAAATGCATAGATTTAATCATGAAATTAGAGGACACTTCTCCTTCCCTACTTCTTACCACCATATCAACAGGGTTATACTATAATGACAGTGGATTATAACTAAAAGAGCTGCAAGACACAGATTCTGTTGAAGGAGGAGTTCAAGAGAACATGAAAAGTAAAAACAAGGGCACTAGAGGAGTTTGAATTCTCTGGCCTGTGCAGGTAACACAAACATTAAATGGTATCCAACTCCTGACCAGATTAATATAAAACTTCACACTAAAGGCCCACTTACCTGAGTTTTGGATACCTGACTGGTCATGTCTGGTCTTTGATCAAAAATTACCAGACGTATTGAAAGGCAAGCAAACACACAGTCTGAACAGAACAAGGAAGCATCGGAATCAAACCCAGATAGGACAAAGACTTAGGAGTATAAAAGAATTATGGGTAATATGTTAAGGGTACTAAAGGGAAAAATTGACAGCTTATAAGAAAAGAAGGGCAAGGTAAACTGAGATTACCCCATGGGTATTAAAAGGTATTAAATAACTTTTCATAATTAGCTGAAATGAATCAGTCTCTTAAAATATATAAACTGCTAAAACTGACACAGGAGAAAGTCAATTTCAATAGACACATGTATTAAACTTTTTAAATCAATAATTAACAATCATCCAGAAAAGAAAGAATGAGAACTAATGGATTTTCCTGGTGAATTCTACTGAACACATAGGGAATCATTATAGCAATTCTTGGAAAACTGATCTGGAAAACAGAAGTAGAGGGAAAACTTCAGAACTCATGCTATGAGTTCTACATTGTCTTAATACAAAAACCAGATACTGCAAGAAAGGAAAACTACAGAGTGATAGATCTCATGAATATAGATGCAAAAATCTTCAATAAGATATTAGCAAATCAGTGCAACATGGTATAGGCAATACCACAATACAATTCTTGCACTAGCTGCCAGAGTTAGCCCAGACTGTACAGGTACAGGGCACAAGACTGCTCTCAAATTAGACACCAACTTAAAGTTCAGGGGTCCCTATTGCACTTTCACTTTGACTAAATAGCTTACACATTCTAGAATGCCCACAACCCTGCCAGATTTTATAATTTAGTAGAATAATGTACTGAACTCAGAAAAATCCCATGATGTGAATTGACCTTTTATTATCAAGGATTCAGATTAAGAGACCTACAGGAGAGGTCTAGAAGGATCCTAAATGTGGAGCTATCAAGTCCTCATCCTGTTGAATTGGAACATATTCTCCTCCTGACTCATCAACGTGATCACCAACCAGAACGGTCAATTGAGTTTCGGTGTTCAGAGTTTTTATTGGAATCTCATTATATAAGTATGGTTGAATAATCGTCTAAGTGACTATATATAATGTCCAGTGCCCCTTCATTCCCCAGAGCTTGAACTGATATCACCTGGTTCAAAGATTGAATCATCAAATCGCATGATTGGTCTTACCAGCATGTCACTCACTATTTTTTCTCATGCTGAAACTTTCTGGGGGTCCCTCATAAATTACTTTATTGGCATTAGCTAAGGCATGATCCCAGGCCCCCCCACCCCCCTATGAATAACAAGGCTCCTATCACTCAGAGAATCTTAAAACTTTAGAAATTCTATCTCAGGAACCAGACAAAGATTGGACAACATTTTTTTTTTTTTATCATACGACAGTATAAAGAAATTACTTGCTATGACTTAGTGAAATAATTTCTGATTTCCAAGAATTGTTTGAACATTTAGAGAGCATGGAATCCTCCATATTAATAGGCTTAAGAAAACACGAGTTATGTACCCATATCAATTGATGCAGAAAAAGCATTTGATAAAATCTGATACCCATTATGGTTTTTTTGTATGTTCCTTTGGAGGGTGTTTTGCATTTAAATCTGTGAACTCTAAGCAAATAGATTTCCCTCCACAAGGTGGGTAGTTTCATCCAATCTGCTAAAAACCTGACTAGAATACAAAGACCAACTTCTCAGAGCAAGAGGTAATTCTCCAGCAGAATGGTATGCTTCATCATCTGTACCCCATTGTTTCTCCTGAGTTTCCAGTCCGTTCAGATTTTGGACTTCCCGGCCTCTAATAATCACTTGAGTCAATTCCTAATAATAAATCTCCATACACACACACACGCATATGCACATGCACACACACGCATGCGGGCGCGCGTAGACACGTAGACACACACACACACACACACACACACACACGCATCCTACTGGTTCTGCGTTTTTAGAGAAACCTGACTAATATGTTTATGAAAAAACCCCCCAGCAAACAAGGAACAATCGGGAATTTCCTTAAGTTGATAAAGAACATTTATAAAAAACCTTAACTCTAACATACTTAATGATGAGAAATTGAACACTTTCTCCCCCCAAAAATGCTAAAGCAAGTTTTCAAGGAATAATTTACATTGTCTACCTCAGTACTTTCCCTACAAAGGTCTGCTTGCAATTTGGCCCTTGGATAACATCTAAGAATTTAGATTTTGGAAGACATCTCACTGTTCCCTAACTGATAATAAGCATGGTTAATAGTACCTAAACTATTTGTGAAAAAAATACATGCAATTTATTCTGAACACCTCCTTTACTTCTGGGAGTCTGGAATTTTGACATGTGTAGTCAGAGGATGCATACATGACCAGTCCCCAAATGAGCTGTATGCAATTACATTTCATACCTTTTCTTGCATCTAGGTAAGCCATATAGCAGATCTGACCAAATAGGATATGAATGGATTACCTGCTTTTCCATGAAGGCAGCTGGATGCAGAAGGTCCAGCATGTGATTCCAAGACCTACGGGATACCAGAAATATAAAATGGAAGGTGACTGGTTGCATGAATCAATGCCTGGGCAGATCCAACCACAGACCAGGAACACAGACTTTACTAGTCATGAGATAAAACCCTGATAAGCCACTGATATTTGGACTTTTGTCTGTTATAGAAGATAGTATTTCCCTGACATAACAGATAAAACAGTCTGGGGAGAGATTTGTATCTTGGAAGACTATATTAAAAAATACAAGAATCTTAATTTCAGTGAGTTAGGTCTTATACTTTAAGTATTTGATGAAGATAGGTTAATAATGCCAAATAAAGCAAACAATTTGAAAAAGCACAAAGCTGAGAGCAGAAATTAGGAAATTAAAAAAAATATGTTATACAATTGAATACCATTCATTAAAAGGGATAAAATTGACAAAATTCTTTCAAATTTACTAAAAAAGAAGAGGGGAGAGGAAGGAAAACATTTTACGATAAAAAAGGAAATAGATGCAAAGGCACTATTCAAAGGTTAGTAAGAATATATGAGTATCTTCTGGCTAAAAAATTGAAAATATTTTAAAAAGATAAATGTCTAGAAACGTGTCATTTTAGCCAAATTGACTGAAGAATTAGAAAAATCTTAATATTCCTATAAACATTAAACAATTGAGCCAAGAATTACGAATCTCACTCTTTTCCACTCTCACTTCCCCTCATGTAGGCCCAGATTATTTTACAGATGAGTTCTTCAGGATAGCTTTATTTCTTCTTGTAATTTCTGTCCAGAAATTCAACCACTGGAAGCTTCCCTAAGGAGAGACCCACACTGAATACTTTATCCCATTAACAAAAATTTGCTTTCTAAAGGTCATACAGAAATTGACAGCCATTAGCTATCTGTCCTAATTTGCTAGTCTTTTGTTTTAATAATTTGGATAATATGAAGCATTTTCATTCTTCAAAGATTTGAGGGTTGGTTGGCTTTTTGTTTTTGTTTTTGTTTTTGTTTTTGTGCTCTCTGTTTTCATTTGATTTTCCACACGGATCTTTGTCAGCCTCTGTGCATACTTGTAGTGTAAATGTTTTTATTTAAAAGTATGACTGAACAGAATGAAATCCCTGTCTTACTCTCTACACTGCTGCCCTAAGGATGCTTCGCTCCCCAGTGCAATAGGAAAACATCTGACTCCATATTCTACCTCTTTCTGTCCAGCTCTGGCTTTAATCTTCTTGGCATGGTCACTAGGATTTTCTAAAACAGTAAGTCACAGGAATAAAAGGCACAACATATGGGACATAGCCAAAGATACCATCATAGCATTGAATGGTAACAAATGACCGCTACACTTGTGGTGAGCACACACTATGTTGTACATCTGAAACTAATTTAACATTGTATGTCAACCATACTCCAAAAAACACCCAACAAACAACTCCCCTCCCCAAAAACACAATTCTTTGTTTACTTCCTTTTCCTTATAGTCAGGTTCTGTTCTATGGTAATATTGTCACAACTTTTATTTGGGTGATTAAAAAATTCAGTTCCCTTATATGTAATGTTTCCTACAAAAAAATTCAGTGTAGCCTAGTTAGTCTGTTGGTTAGTCCTCTTTACGAAATCACTGGCAAAAATCAGTGATAAAATGTGTGATGGTGTAATACTCTCAGAAAACTGTATTAATTCAATAATATTTTTATTTGTTGTTTTTTTTTTAAATTTCCTGAATAATTTTCTTGGAGTAAAGATAGAATGAAAATTTGAGAGAAAAATTCTTTAACTGACAGAAAAGTAAGCCACTACTGGTGAAAACTTCAGAGGGGTTTTTGAAAAGTCCTGGACATCAAATTTCCTTGTGGATAAAAATAAGATTTGGGAGAGATAAAGAGAAAGATGTGGACTTCCATTATTTGATTGAATTATTTGACTTCTACCTTTCAGTGAACAGGGAGATGGGGCTATCATTTAATAAAGAGGGGTTGGTGTATTGTTGGGGTGTAGAGGAAAGCTAAAATTTCCTCAAAATGTACTGTTGTTTCCAATAAGACCTGCATTAATATTCTTTTTTTAATTTTAGGGTTTTATTTAAATTCTATCTAGTTAAGATATATGGTAAAATTAGTTTTTGATACATTAATATTCTCAACTTACTGTGTGCTAATGAAATATACTGATTGATATTAATTTCCTCAAAAGGAAGGTATTTTTTTAACTTTTTTTTTAAAGAATTTATTTTTTAATTTGACAGACAGAGATCACAAGTGGGCAAAGAGGCAGGCAGAGAGAGAGAGGGGGAAGCAGGCTCCCTGCCAAACAGAGACCGATGTGGGGCTCGATCCCAGGACCCTGAGATCATGACCTGAGCTGAAGGCAGAGGCTTAACCCACTGAGGCACCCAGGCACCCTAGGAAGCTATGTTTTATGAAAACAAATGTTTCTTTTCCTTTCCATTGAATATGAAGTTTTATTGTCTGGCAATAAAGCAGCCTTAAATCATTTTTAATTTTATTTAGTGCCTCCTTAGGAACATTCTTCTTTGATTATAATTAGATGATAGCTTCTCTTATCTACTGGAGATACAATAATGTATAAATAATAATCAGCAACCAGTTTTTCTTGGGTTGTGGGTCAGATAGAGAGGAAAATAGAATTTAAAGGAGATGTTAGGTTTGCTTCTATATTCCAAATCATATCTATTCTATTTAAGAATTTGCAAGCACTGATGACATTAGACTGTTCATTATTATGGGTGTTTATTAATTATTCTATAATACTATAGTGTTATTGTACATGATAGAGTCCCCGCAATTTTCCTCAAAGAGTCCCAGACATCATAGAAGTGTGTTTCTTTGATCATGAAAATATACTCCATGGCTATGTTAATGAGCTTTGTTTCCCTTGAATTTTAAGTTTTTATAAACTGCCAAATATCTTTTTACTAAACATTTTTAATATTTTTTTAAAAAATCACAAGAACTCATTTTCACATTTTGAAATAATTATGTAATAAGAGTTACTAGTGTTTATAAAAATATTCTGAAGCAGAGAGGTCAATAAAGTGTATGTATAATTTATAATATAATTTTATTAGTCTGATTTTTTTTAAAGATTTTATTTATTTATTTGACAGAGAGAAATCACAAGTAGATGGAGAGGCAGGCAGAGAGAGAGAGAGAGGGAAGCAGGTTCCCTGCTGAGCAGAGAGCCCGATGCGGGACTCGATCCCAGGACCCTGAGATCATGACCTGAGCCAAAGGCAGTGGCTTAACCCACTGAGCCACCCAGGTGCCCCTTATTAGTCTGATCTTACATTTAGATTTTTATGAAAGAAAGATATTAAGGGAAATTCAATCCATATAGTTAAATAGAGATCATAATTTCCTTTGTCCTCTGGATGGTGAAAAAAAGGTCTGAACAGGCTAACATCAGAATGGCTCTGTTTTCTGGCCTCCTCAGATGGAGATTTTGCATCTCTGTGCTTACACTGTCATGAAAATATCCAAAGAATTTATTCCTGTAATATATAACTCAGGTCATAATTGTCTGAGGCCAGAGACTGGGGAAGATTGAGGGTGCAAAAAAGAAACAATAAAAATAAAATAATCAATTTGCCAAGAACTGCACTCATTTCTGTGTTTTTCTGTTTATTCATTTGTTTATTTTTTATTTTTTTAAAATATTTATTTATTGGGGCACCTGGGTGACTCAGTGGGTTAAGTACCTGTCTTTGATTCAGGTCATGATCTCAAGGTCACAGGGAGTCTGCTTCTCCCTCTCTTATTGCCCCTCCCCATGTCCCACTCTTGATCTTGCACACACTCTGTCTCAAATAAATTTATAAAATATTTTTAAAAAGATATATTTATTTACTTAAAATAGATAGATAGAGATAGAGAGCGAGCGAGCGAGAAAGAGCATGCAGAAGCACAAGGAGGGGAGGAGGGAGAGGGAGAGAATCTCAAGTTGACTTCCTGCTGAGCACGGAGCCTATCTCCAGCTAATCCCATGACCCATGAAATCGTGACCTGAGCTGAAACCAGGAGTTGGATACTCAACTTAGTCTCTAAGGCACTCTGCATTTCTGTTTTGTTTTGTTTTGTTAAAGATTTTATTTATTTATCAGAGAGAGAGAGGGGGAGAGAGCAAGCACAGGCAGACAGAGTGGCAGCAGAGGCAGAGGGAGAAGCAGGCTCCCTGCTTGGCAAGGAGCCCGATGTGGGACTCCATCCCAGGATGCTGGGATCATGACCTGAGCTGAAGGCAGCTGCTTAACCAGTAGAGCCACCCAGGCGTCCCTGCATTTCTGTTTTATACACAGAAGTCATATCTAGTACTCCTAACAATTTTGTGGGATAAGTGTAAAGATATTATTATTTCTGTTTTAAACTGTAAGAGAATTTAAACAATGTTTGGCATTTGAACTTATACAAGTACTTTCAGTCAAAATTCCTAACTATGTGTCATGAATTCTAGATTCTTAAACCTGAGGGTTTATTTTCCCTCTAATATTGTCCAGTTTCATAGTTTAACTCAAGGCACGGAGTCGGAATTAAGACAGTTGAGTTGTGACCTGGTTTTCTCAAGACAATTTGTCCCAGTGAATAATTTCACTGTCCATATATATCATTGATTCTTTCAAACCAAAACTGAGACAGCTGAGACAGGGGGAACAGGTGACTTACTTAAGACTGGCCAGGTGAAAGAAAATGGTAAATGTGGGCAGGAAGCAGGGGAAGGAGTGCGTATACTTGCATGCTTCAGAAATAATATTCTGAGGAGAATTTAATGAAATACAAATTCAAAAAATGTTAAGCACTGTACCTCAGCTTAATCTACTAGAAACAATTAAAAGTAATTTTTAGTGTGGAGTTTTATTGATATGCTAATTGTCATATACTATGATTGTGTGATCAATATGAAACATGAGCAATCAGAAACAAGAAAGCATAGCTTAGGGGATGAAATTTGGGGGATTTTCTTTTAAATGAAGGAAAGTGTATCAATCCAATTATAGTTGTTTTTTGAAAATGATAATTACACTTTAAACATTTAAAGCATGATATTGAAAATACTTGCAAGGAATAAAACATTATTTTAATTTGATTCATACTTTCAAAGTTTCGGGACATATATTCAAAGCCCTTGGAAATATTTGAAATAAATTTCACTTGAACAAAATGAACAAAAATGACTTGCCTCCCTCCGCCCCCTGCTATCTTTTAAGAGTCTAGAAATGTACAGTGTTTCAAGAACTACAAGATAAAAATCACATCATGGAAGAAAACCTCAAGCTCAAAAAGTGACTTTCACAGAGTATTTTTCTGAATGCAATTTTCTTTTATTACTTTTTGGTGAGGAAGAGCATGATTAGTGACAGAGGGAAAGAAAATGCGTTGAAAATCAAAACCCTGAAAATAACATGATAACTACTTTCTATTTCTGAAAAACATTTTCTTGAATTTGTTCTGAAAAATACATGAAATATAGAAATTGCTCAAACATAGCTATTCAAGGGCTTAAAAAAAAGGAAGTCAATGTGAAGAAGAAAAAGTGAGTAATCGAAGATATAAAAATAGGGATTTCAGCCTAAGCCTACCTGCGATATTAACAAATTACTTAATCTTATGTTGTATCATGGCCACTTAAAAAAATAAATCCAAATGTAATTTTATATATAATGAAATACTAGAGTTTTTGACATCTTTTGTGTTAAGTATTAAAAATAATTATTAAAAATGACTGATATAGTCTTAATAAGGCCGCAGTTCAATCTTTGGTGTTAATTTTTTTTTTAATTTAAAATATTTTCTTTTTAAAGATTTTATTTATTTATTTGACAGAGATCACAAGTAGGCAGAGCAGCAAGCAGAGAGAGAGGGGGAAGCAGGCTCCCTGCTGAGCAGAGAGCCTGATTTGGGGCTCGATCCCAGGACCCTGGGATTGTGACCTGAGCCGAAGACAGAGGCTTAACCCACTGAGCCACCCAGGCACCCCAAAAATATTTTTATACCTAAAACAAAGATTATAGAAGATAGACACATTTATCTAGCTAAGAATAAATTCACATGAATAAATTCTGTTCTTAAAAGTTTATTTCTTGACCTCATTTTATTTTTATTATAATGAATAAATTGATAAAATAAAATGAATCCAACAATCAATCCTGAAATCTACATCACCTATGACTTCTTTTTTTTTCCTCAAGATATATTCCTAAAATAAGTAGTTGTACCTTGGAAATGACTAACATAGTCTACTATTTCTTCTGTAGGTTTAAGTAACTCTGTAATCTTTCCTTATCTTCACTGAATAACAGACATTAATAAAAGTTTCAGATACCTAAAAGGAAACTGTCCACCATTGATCTCTTGTTTGGGGAAAATAAACTCAATGACATTGGTTAAAGAATAAGTTTCATTCAATCACCCTAAATTTAAATCCAACTTTGCTTAACATTTTGCATTATAATTATTTCCCTGCATGAATCCCCTTTTGCATATACAGAATAATCTCCCTTTGTACATTTGTCTACATTGTCCTCTCTGCTTCTACCTTCTACGCTTTACCATTCCCCTGTCCTATAGAGTACCTCCAGTTTTGCTCCATGTAGGCACAGTATTGACACAATCTAACATTGATACAATTCATTGCATTGATACAATTGTATCAATACATTGATACATTGATACAATTTAACATTGTATCCAAAAGTATTTTAGAACACTTGCTACTTTTTGCTTTATATTATATTTTCTACAACTTTTTATATGTAGGCCTTACCTCTGAAGTGAGACTCTAATTTCATTGATGATAACACCTACCACCAAGATTTTTTTCACATCTCTTTCAGTGTCTGAAACAGTATCTGAGATGTAGTGCATAATTAGAATTTACCCGATTGATAAATGTTAGAGTGAATTTCTGTTTGAAACTAAGGCATTTGAAAAAAGTACTTTGAAAAGAATAGATGATTTAGAGTAAGAATTTGATGCATTTGACATATGAAAAATTGCCTTGATGAAATTATTTGGGTGACACTAACTATTATGGTCCATTTTCCTACTTTCAAAGCTAATATTGCTGGGCAATAAGACTAAACCATTTGGTGATCCCACTTAAATCTATAAATGGCACATGCATTCCTCACAGGATATAATTTTGAGAGCCCTTAAATGCCTATTTTCTTCATTCACTTTCACCCAAAACTTTAAAACCGGATCATTACTGAAATAGATTTCATGCCTTTGTAGCATTGAAAGGTAAAGAACCTTCCTTTCTGTAGACTCGCAAAGTGGATAAATGTAATCTTTTCTTACTAGCCTAAGAGTACTTATTTTATTTTTTTCTGTATCAGTGCCCCAAAGAAGAATGTGTTCTGTTATACTCTCATCTCTAAACTTATTTAAAAACAACAAAACTACATCTTTCATTGCTATAAGTCAAACTTAAGGACACAACTTTTGACATATTAAAGAGTGTTCCTATTCATATTTTCACTTTAAAATGTTGTATTTGGATCTTTGAAAAAGAGAGTGGGCTGTGTTCTAATTTTATTTTCAAATGGTTGCGAGCTACTTTTGCCCATGGGGTTTATGAGATTTCTAATTTTACATTGCAAAAAGATTTACCTTCTGCAGATGAGGTAGAAACTAAAAGTTGAAATGGTTTGTTTCCTTCAGATAACATTTAATTTGCTTTTAATCCTAAAGGATAAGAAAAAGAGAGAGAAAATTTGAATTCAAGTCACATTTCTCCCAAGAACTATTCTGACATTTCTTCTATTCTCGAAATTGAAAGCCAAGTCAGGTAATTGAATGTTATCATACCTTGAAGCTAAGTACAATTTCAGTTTGAAATATGGGATTCTTTCCTCTTTCCAGAATAATCAGCTTTAGAGTTGCAATTTTTTGAATCGCTAATCAAGCACTGTCCACGCTAAAAAGCAAAGAAGACTTACCCCAAAGTATTGGATATAGGTATCCTTCAGGTGCTCCAGGATACCTATCACCGTACTCAGTTAACTGACACTTCTGGATGGCTGTTGAGATGAATGAGTCTACCTGAATTTTGGTTTGCTTTTCCTATATATTCAGCAAACCAAAAAGAAGACAACAAATCAAACATATGGCTGGAGGTCAGTAAGAACAAATTAAACAAATTGTGTACTTCAGCTTTCTACATGGCTAAAAATGGTGGACTCAATACACCTTCTTCTTTCTACCCATTATTTCTGACTATACTGTGGTGTACAAAGTAAGTCAAAGCACTTGTTAGTATTTAATAGCTGCACTCTATCCATTAAGTCCTCTTTTATAAAATTTGGATTTATACGTAATAATTTTGTCCGCTCTTTGTAAACACACTTGTGAGTCAGCTCTCATCATGGAGAGTTCTGAAGCTTAGCCAGAGGCTGGACACAAAATAAAGGTTAAAAACTATTCAAAGGTTAAAAACCCAAGCCTGGGTGGCTCAGCGGGTTAAGTGTCTGACTTTGGCTCTTGTCATGATCTCAGGGTCCTGGGATTAAGCCCTTCATTAGGCTCTCTGCTCAACAGAGCCTGCTTCCCCCTCTCTCTGCCTACTTGTGATCTCTGTCTGTCAAATAAATAAATAAAATCTTTTTTAAAAATGTCAATTAAAAACTGTTCATTAGCTTCCAGGTGAATTGTTTATATGTCGGGTACTAAGATTTTTTATACTCCACATATTTGGATCATATCAATATTCAAGTCACTCTTTTGAGTATTCTTTTATTCTCCAAATATTTTTTTCAAGAAGACATATATGTTTCTACATGTGTGTATGTCTGTATGTGGTTATGCGAATGCAATTTTCCTCAGAATATTTTTTGTTTTTAGAGCAGGTTATAGGAAAGTTGTAAGTTAACTTTTTATAGAACCTTATTTTAAGAATAACTTTGCCTTCAATCTCTACTTCAGATCTATTTATACAGATTTGTCATAGAAAAACTTTCTGATGATACATCTTCAGTGATTCCTGCAAGATCTATTAATTTCCCAGTGTTTGCAAAAAGAATACTTGGAATTCTTGTAAAAAAAAATAACTTAGATAAAAAAATTATCATGATTGTTTATATTTCCTCTAGCTAGCAGCTACCATTTTGCATAGGGTCTATCTGTAGGAAATTATTTTATTAGAAATAAGGAAGTTGATTTCAAAGTTATATTTTATTTAGATCTATAAATATCAGCTAAGGCTTACAAAATGTGTTGTCCAAGACACACGAGTGATTCCATAGCTGATTCTATATGGAATCACATATGATTCCATAGCTAATTATCTATGGTCCACTAAATACTCAAGAATTGATATACAAACTCTTTGCCCACTAAAGTCTTAGAGAATTTTCTTCTGATATGGACAAACTGGAGTTCTTAAAACAAAATATTAAGTACTAAGATGACTTAAATCTATTTGCAGAACTTCTATATATCATTATATTTTTTTCTTGACTCAAAGTGGTAGAATCTTAAAAAATATTTGATCACCTTTATAATAATGATGTAATTGTCTAGTTTCAGAGTTCATGTAAAATATAACACTTGGAATGCCTTCATTAACAAAATTCTAGAATAAATCAACACAGAAACATAGCATTTTAGGACTACAGAAGCTCCATTTTGCCTCCATAATATATTTAACATTAGGGACTTAGAAGCAATCCATTATCATCATAATGTATAATTAAATGAGATGGATCGGAGGTACTTTTTTCATATAATCAGGGAAATATTTTCATACTGAAAACCATGCAGAGGACCTTGGGTTTTATGCAAATGGTTAAATGTACAGATACGTTTTCAGCTTTCAAACCTCATCTGTAATGTCACCAGGTGGATATTAAGAAAACAAAACAAACAAAAGAAAATAATCTGTGAATAGTTTATGAAAAATCTAAATCCAAAGCCAAACTGTGGTGCAACGGAATTCCCAAACCTGACCTTCCTGCTCCCCTTTGCATAGGAAAGTCCTAACACCAGCATCCACAGTAATTCTCCACAAGTGTACCTTTCTTTCAGTGTGAATGTGGTCCAACATTAGTATAATCAGAGTATGTGTCTCCAGAGGTCATTCCCCAAGGCCCCTGGGTGGTGGTGGTGGTGGTGGTGTTTTTTCCTGATAAAGCATTATACGAAAATGCACACCATTATGATATTAAAAAATGATAAAGCAGCATTTGGAAAGCTAAAATGTGATAAAAAACTTAAATTAAATTTTATTCCTTGAGCTTATAACACATATTGAGAATTATTCAAACTAAGCTTACTTATTTCCCATACCTCTAAACTGAAATATGATAGCACAGGGTAATTGCAAACAGAGGCAAAATTTAAAATTTTGCACATAGGTGGAATCAGAAAATGCCACGTAACTTTTGAGGACACTTGATTATGAGAAATTTGAAGAGCTAAGGAAAAACTCCTTCTTGAGATAATTTTTAAATTGTGGGTTTTAAAACTTCAATCTATTTGAAATACATAAATATGGTAATTTTTGGAGACTAGGACCATTATGCTTATTTTAAAACCAATAGTGACAACAGCAAAATATTATTTAAACCATTTTAGGGGGGGAAAAAAGCAAGAAATTTGAAGAAAATTAGTTTATTTGGGAAAATATCAAAATAATTAAATGTCTATTATGTTTAGTTAGCAGTTGCTACACTGTTGAGGGTTTTATGAAATTCTCTCATGATAATATATTTTATTCAAAAATGTATGTAACTATTTGTCAGCTAACAGAATTAAAAAATTAGATAGTGTTTGCAAGCCTTTACATGACAGAACACTTTGCAGTTGGCAAAGCACTTTTACAGATGCTTCTTGATCCTCACACAACCTGTGAGACAGGAGGGAAGTCTTTGCCATCTCTATTTTGTGGTTTGGGAACCTGAAGCTCAGAGACTTTGAGGCACGTTTCCAAGTATAATAAGGGTGAATCTCCTATTGTTTTGCTTCCGTTTTATATATTTTCCTGTAGATCCCAAACAGATAAGGGCTAAGCAGTCAGTGTGATGAGGACAATCTGAACCTGTGTAAGGAATAAAGGTAAGTCAATCCAAGGTCTACAAGATTTATGTAAATTGGAGTATCATCTTTTCAGATTACATTGTTACCATGTGAGGTACATATTTTCAATGACCACTTGTGTTATATAAATAAGCAAATTAGACTGAAATATAAACCAAGCAGCAAAATGCCCAACAACTAATTTTAGGTATTGGCATGATCAAAACTGTCGATGTAAATGTCTTAAAACAAATGAAATGGAACAAGTCATTGAGTTTCCAACGTTTTATACAGGATAAGGTTTGTGACTATATTTTAAATTGAATCTTTCCCTGACATAGAAGATTATCTGAGTATATCTTACTTAAACCATTCATTCTATCCATTAAAAAAAGGGGGGGGGGTTCTTTTGTTAAAAGAAAGGAGGGCAGGCAGGACAGAGACGGTAGTCTCCGTGCTTCAGAGCGGTGCACAGCAGGTGCGCAGAAGTTGCATACATTATAGTGCAAGCAGCAAATCCCCATGCTCCATCAATTTTGTATGGAGAAAAGAAGTGGGGAGGGCAAAAGAAAATGGTACATACAAGTCCATGATGGAGTGACCTGGTATACTGGATATACCTCGTGTCAGTCGAACACAAGACAACGCTAATAAGATCTGTCATAGTAACAGAGAATCATTCTCAGGAGTCCACAGAAGTGGAAAAAGAGGTCCTGATTACCTGCATAAGCTTCATTTTGTGGTGTACCACCCCTAATCATAAGTGATTTTGAATCTTTCTGTTTAGTTTTGATTTTGGAAAATAAATCACAAAATATTGAAACAAATATCATTGTTTGGCTTAATTCAGGTATTCTTAATTAAACAGTACCACAGACTTTATTGAGCAATTGAAAATATACACAAAGAACAATAGCTTTTTCTCTGTATTTTTTTTTTTAATTTGACTGTCTTCTGATTAAATAACCCAGTTTCGATCATGGAAAGGGCACTTGTTTCTACAGTAGCTGTGTACAGCTTGCTCAGTTCCAAGTACTGTCTCCACGTTTCTTCCTTGTCATTGTTGAGGTTGTATCTCCACTTGCTCAGGAAGCAAATTCTACAAGATTGCAAGAATTAACCCCCTAAGTTGTTCTTTCAGATTCTATTTCTCCATAGAGTTCAGCTAACTTTTTAAATTCAGGTCCCCAGTCTCCAAGGTAGTGATAATCCTGGTCTGACTGTGTGGTCGCTGAATCCAGTGAGCTGATAGACCCAGCCTCTGATCTCTGACCTTCATAAGCATAAGTCTGAAGAGAGTCATAAGGGGGGACGCTGGGGTCTAGGTCGGCTTCTGCCAGTTTTTGCTTGATAAATTCCTGAACATCTATACTTTCCAGGGTGGACAATGTCTGGTGTCTGGGGGTGAGTTTCACTTCGGGTCTGATGTCTCTCCGATACTTGAGCTCCTCAGCGGCAGATGGGTTCCTCAAGGCTGTGATGTCAAAGGCTTCGGTGTCTTCCTCTCCGCCACCCTCATCATCATAGGTGACCACATTCTCCCTCACATCCTCCTCAGAGATGATCAGCGGCTCTTTTTTGCTGCGTCTCAGGGTGATAAAAAGTACTACAATTGCTGAAGAAAAATGGAAAAGAGAATGGAGAGTTAGAAAAAAGGATGGAAGTTCTTGGAGATTTGACATCAGCAATTACATTCTATTTAGACTTGCACTGTAACACCGTCATGATCTCTGCACTTTCTGGAGAACAGTTGAAGGGGTTTCTTTTTGTTTGTTTGTTTGTTTTGTTTTCTTTAGGTTTTTCATTTGTTTGTTTGTTTGTTTTTTGTTTTAAATCTCAAGGAATGTGAAAATGATTTCTCTACAAGGCCTTGGAAATCACTGATCTTTTCTAGAAAAAGAATATTTTCATTTGCCAGGCCTATGATTTCAGGATTCCTGGCTCACCATGGTCTGTCATCCAGTCTGCACACTGAGGCAAACACATGATGGAAGAGCGCAACGGAATTTTGCCTGGGAGAGTAACGGTGGGTGTTGGTCTATGTATAGATTCTAGGCAGATACACTAAAGGAAGGACATTTTAAGTTT
Organism: Mustela nivalis; assembly: GCF_964662115.1. Lineage (NCBI taxonomy): Eukaryota > Metazoa > Chordata > Mammalia > Carnivora > Mustelidae > Mustela > Mustela nivalis. The sequence goes on along the minus strand of NC_139022.1, from coordinate 165,339,737 downwards.
CTGTCAAATAGGAAGGAGCCCATACTTTAAACCCTTTCCTTTTGATGCTTTGTAGGAAACCAAAGCAAGAATATTTTACATGGTTGATCCCTTTTGCTCAGTATTTTTAAGAATTATATTATCAGGCATTAATAATGGCATATACCTCTCAAGCTGCACAAGATGTTACTTTATTTGTACTTAAGTTTCAGAGGAATTTCTCAGATTACCAAATGTTTTTTACATAACACCTTGATTTAATCCTCACAGCAACGTATGGGTTTCCTCAAGGAAACTGGGGCTCAAGAGAAATTCCATGAATAACTAAGATCCGACTCGCAAATCACACAAATAGCAGATGGAGGAACTTAGATGGTAACCTACGACTTCTCACACCAAAGGTGATGAAGCTTCCGTTATCGTATTCCATTTTTGTTATTTCAAAAATATGGAACAAGGAACTGAGTTGGGCATGTGGATTATTACCAGTAATGTCACAACCATTAGAAGAAATGATGTAAATGGATCTTGGGCAGGTTGCTTTGGCTGTTGCTCAGTATTTTCAAATCTTTCTATTTGATGATACTAAGCCATTACTAAATAGAAAGAATTACCTTACTTCTACTTTGTGCTATTAGGCCCAGGATTCTTTATTTCAGCTTTACAGAATGTTCGTGGTCAGGTGAAATCTAAGTTTTATGGTAACAGTTATTGGGACATTGATATGTTAAACATTCTTTATAATGTGATAATCAAAGATGTACACTCAAAAGGCATGTATATATGTGTTTGTATAATGTGTACATATATGTATAACATGGATAAATATGTATATATAGAAACAGTTTAGAAATACACAGCATGTGACATACTTATGCTATACACACACATACAAATATACACCTACTGGCATGTACTTTTACCTGAAATTCATGTTTCTATATTGTATTTTATCTATTTATTTCTGTATACTGTATTTTATCTGTCAACTTTACTGATAGGTATCCCAAATAGCATCCCTAATAACTCATTTCATCCCATTCAGAGGCTTTGATTTATCACCCATTATATATTTCTGTTCATCTTTATGATTAAGGAGGTTGTTCTAAATAAAAACATCTATTTAGACAAATTTTTTAATAGTAAAGTGTCTTGAATTTGTCAATAAACCAAGTTATTTTTTTAATGTGAAAATGATTGATTTCAAGGGAGTTTATGGGCATGCATACCACGGAGAATGTGATCAATATTATTATTAAAGTATGGAGGTAATTTGCATCTTTCACCAATATCAGTGCCCTGTTTGCCTAATGAGATCAGGCGATAAACCTGGAATTATTACGGCAGTTCATATGTACTTATTTTCCCAAATTAAAAAAATATTCCTGATATAATTTGATTCAAAATATAGATATTAGTTAAGTTTGAACCCTGAGGTCTCACGCTATCTCTTTCCTAAGAATGGACAGTCATTTGCCAGTGACCAGAGATTTCTAGATTTATTCCATATCTATTTACTGTATCAGCATACAATTAACCATATAATCTGGGACATTTTTAAGAATAAACAGGGATTTCATTTATAATTACTCTAGGACAGCAGGGCAAATATGGACATGTGGTCCCTCTATTCAAAGATAATTTTAGAGAAACTCAGAGAAGAATGTGGAAGCACTGATAATTCGATGTGTTTCCAGGGAATTGCTTTATATTTATGTTTGTTCAGTCAATATTTCTGGAGCAAATCGCACACAGTACATACTCTGTACATAATTCTTAAGTGGACTAACAAAAGAATAATCTCTGTAGAGTGACGTTGTGGCATAGCCTAACTAGGAAAATAATTTTTAAATATAGTTTTAAGTCAGTTCATGGTCATTAGTAATACCAAACACCTTATTTTGCTTGATAATAATTTTTAATGTTTGAAAGCCAAACTAAACGTTTGCCAAAAAAAAAAAAATCCACAAATCAAATATATTTTAGAGAATGAAGGTAACAATTACATACACGGTTTTGAGAGTTAAGCTCTTTTTAAAAATGGCAGCCAAATGAGTATTTTCAAATGACTTCCCTCCCCCTCACAGTCTAGCAACCCATATTATGTGAAACAAGGTACCTCTTCTTAAAGTGGGTTATCTGGGGAAGAAATAACTTGACAGAGCCATGACATTATAAAATAAATGAGATGGAGTGCTTACTCCTTTGTTCAAAATTATATAATATTTTCGTATTTTGAAATTTTATATAATCTGGATTGAAATATTAAACTGTAGTGTTTGGGGAGGATTTTATTCTAATGACTATTTTATTCTTGGTTAGTATATTTCTTTTCCTTCTCTTTGAGTTTGGTTAGGATTTTAAATTCATTTTATTCTCTTTATTTAAGAAACTTAAAATGAATTTACTGAGTTTTATTCATTTATTTTATTCATGAACGAATTCAAATTTAGGGAAACATTTTTGTATTTCCTTTCTCATATAATTCCACTCATTTATTAATTTTATTAATTTATCTATCCATGATTCCATAGTGCTCGGACTTCTAAGGGGTTTTGCATTTTCATAATGTGAACTGTCATACAGCTTGCATTTGAATACGCTATATACTGACTCCCAACACATTTCCCCAAAATACTTTCCATAGTAGAATTTATTTTTGTTTATTTACTTACTTATCTTTTACCCATAAATATCACCTTGTTCTTTTTTATACCATCTTATGTTGGTACCAAGTTTGGCAGAAATGAGGTGGCCCAAGTCAGGGAGATTACTTTTACTAGATCCTGTTGTGCTATTGTCATGCCAGTCGATGGCACTTCTCACTGGAACTTATTTTTGCAGACCAAGGGGAGCTCATGCAGTCATGTCAGATAGCTCAGCTGACAAGCAGGTTGGCATGTGTCTCCACACTGATTCCACCTTTGTTCCTAGTCCTTCACACTCTTCACATTAAATTTACCCTGATCCTCATTGATCAGGAAATTTACATCCACTCTTAGATGTAAATCCAGAAAGTGGACCCACCTAAGTCACCTGCTTATATGTGGTGTGTGGACTGAAGGGCAGGTGACAGAGGCCTGATTCAGAGACTGACTCAACGGTTTATTGTGCTAAGCTGTGATTTCTGTTTGCTCCGGACCATCTTATAAGGGATGGGGTGGAGGCTGGGAAAGAAATGTCAGATCCCCAAAAGGGAAAAAGAACTCTAGTTATCCCTCCTCTAGCACCAAATTCTGATTGCATCATGAAGGCTCACCCTAAAGTCTCTCCCCTACATCCCATCAAAAAAGGGTCTTAAAAAGGTAATTCTGACAAATCATAACCTGACTCACGATGTGCACATGTACCATTCAAAGTGAGGCCCACTTATTTTCAAGCACCAATTTCAGATAATTGATTTACACACATGCATAGAATCTATAAGAAAACATAAATAAGCACCACAAAATTTTATAGATGACTCTAAGGTTCTTTACTAGTTGATAGTTTATTTTTATAGAGTTGTAAAAAGAAACAAGAGACTGTAGAGGTCGCCTGAGATCATACAGTTAATTAGCAGCAAAATCAGGGCTGGGTTCATATAAGTCATTTCCACAAACAGCTGATAATCAGAACACTTTTCAATATTAAAATATTCATTTCACAATTTGTTTAGCTGTTAGTTTTTAACTTTATTTCAGAATTACAAAAAGTTCCAAAATAAAGTTTTGCCACCTCTGCTGTTGCTGATGTTTTCCTTGGAAATTATGAGCTTGCACAGAAACAAACATTATTTTAAAATTACAGATGACCACATTCTGAGTCTACTGGCTAAGTATCTTCTGAATAAAAATATAAATCCTTACAACTGTCATGAAAAGTAAAAATTACATTATAAATAATGGTTGTTTAAACCTGAAGTAACAAAATGATTCTTCAAGCTTTGGATAAAACTGTAAAAATACATTTGAGTTTCAATAAAAATTGAAGGAGTAAACATATTAAATGGCACTTCTGTTTTATTAGTCCTCTGGGGGAGCATAAAATTTAGAATGCTCTCTTATTTACCCCAAAGGAGAAATGACATTTTTATAAAATCTATTAAAGGGAAGTATTGTTTCATGCTATAATAAAATGTTATTTTACATAATATACCTTAAATATACCTGTATATTAACATTTTTAATTAACTTTTTAAGCCTTTACCTTAGTATTCAAAGATGGTTTGATGGTGCTAGATGAAAACAAAAGGCATAGATAAGTAATGCCTCCAAATGAACTATCTTTCAAAATCAGGACTTTGGTAGACCTTATACTGGAGTCACAGGGTTCTATTCTTTTTGGTTTAGGATAGGAACCCTGGAGGGATCAATATTTGTACTTGTTCTATTTAATTTTATTTTATTTTATCTTATTTTCCATTTTTGTTTTGTTTGTGAGCTTTTGTTTTGACTTTCAAACAGAAAAAACGTAATACATAAATGTCTAAAGCAAATAACAGTTGTAACCAATTAATACATAAAGAAATAGAATTTAGAAAGCCGAATTTTCCTGGTTTCCTTCACCTTGCATCTACTATAAGACTTTATCGCAGTGAAATACTTCCAGTGGGGGGGGGGGGCACTGAACCTCCGTGCTCTACTTTGCTAAGTGCAATTGGTACATTTGTTTTTTATTATTTATTTATTTATTTATTTGAGAGAGAGAGAGAGAGAGAAAGCTCCTGTATGGGTGGGGGAGGGAGGTGGAGGAGAGGGAGAGGAATAAGCAAACTCCCAGCTGATCAGGGAAACCAGTGAAGGGCTTGATCCTGGGATCATGATATGAGCCAAAGGCAGATGTTTAACCTACTGAGCCACCCAGATGCCCCTAAAATAGTATCTAAATTTGTATATTTTAGATCTAAATCTAAATCTACAATCTAAATTGTAGATAACCAGTGGGGGCTTCATTGAGCATGGTAGATGTTGGGCTTCATTCTAGAGTATAAAGAAACATTTAAAGCAAGAGAAGAAGAGAGTCCGTCACGAGATTTGTATTCTGAAAAAAGATGACTACAAATGAAGTAGAAAACAAGTCTCACAATGGAGGCAGAACACTTAGACAATGAAATTAGGACAGCGGTCTCTCGGCATGGTTTGGACTAGCAGAATTAGAACAGAGGTGAAGAGTAGATAATATCAAGATGTAGATAAATCTAAAATTGTAGATTTTAGATATACAATTTACTTAAACTTAGATCAGCTCTTGACACTGTTGAATGCTCTGTCCTCTTTGATATACTTTTCACCCTTTGACTTTGATGACATCATACTTTAATTCCTCTTTCTTCTCTGACGTCCCCTTCATGCTATCCTGCCATCACATCCTTCCTGAGACGGTGACCATCTGGAACTCATCACGGCTCACCCTAGTTTATTATCTCAACAAAGTGCACCTCTGGTGCCCCTGGCTCAGTGAGGAATGGGGTCCACATTCAGCAAGAGATAGAAAGTTATCTTTGATCCTGTGCTAACTCAGACAATATCTAATTTATCCAAGATCAGTTTTTTTTTTTTTTTAATTTCAGCTATTTTGTTTTTATCTCTTGGAAACTTGTTCCAAAAAAGATACACCATGTCATAAACATTAGGTATTTGTTCACTGACATAAAATGATCAGTGCTGTAGTTTTCAAATGGAATCTCAGGGACTGCCAGTAAATATTTTGCTAAAATTTTAATAAAAAAATGTTCTGCCAGGCATCTGCGTCATATTATCCAAGATCACTTTTGATTTCATCTAACACATCTTGATATTATCTACTCTTCACCTCTGTTCTAACTCTGCTAGTCCAAACCATGCCGAGAGACCGCTGTCTTAATTTCATTGTCTATGAATTCTGCCTCCATTGTGAGACTTGTTCTCTACTTCATTTGTAGTCATCTTTTTTCAGAATACAAATCTCATGATGGACTCTCTTCTTCTCTTGCTTTAAAGGTTTCTTTATACTCTAGAATGAAGCCCAACATCTACCATGCTCAATGAAGCCCCAAACTGGTTTTTGTTTGTTTTGCTTTGTTATTTATTTATTTATTTATTTATTTTGCCTCAAACTGTCTTAATGCTGCTGAAATAACCATCCCACTTCTCAGCCTCATTCTACCTTCCTCTGCACTCCTTACGTACTGGCCATTTGTCTTTATCTCAGGAACAAAATAAGGAACATCGCTTGCAAAAAAAAAAGAAAAGAAAAGAAAAAGTCTTTCTCAACAAAGCATGTTGCTTTTGTTTTTCTGTTTTCCTTCCATGTGTGAACAGTACTGAGAAACAAGCAAAAGAGAAGGTTGCTAAGAGAAAGCATCAACGAATGGAGAGAGCATGCTGGGTAAGTAAGTACGCACTTCGAACAATGAAACAGAAAGATTCCTTACATCTATTTCTCTTGTTATAGCAAAATCTGGATTTGTGGTCTTGTTGAAATAGTAGTTTTAAAGAGTTTATAGTAATAGCTTCAAAATGTGGTCATGATAACTTAGACTGTGAAAATGATAATCCATAATTAGAGAAAGTGCCCTGTTTTTTATTAAAATGAAATATAATGCAAATCTCAAGTAAAAATCCCATTATACAATAAAATTTAACATCTCTAAGGCCAAAATTATTTAGATTAGCACTTTAAAATTCAGCTAGCATTGATGATTGAGTAATATTTTTGACCAATAGAAATTGCTACAAGAAATCTATTTTTTATTTGGTGTTTAGATTCATTATATTTATTTATTTATTTTAAAGATTTTATTTATTTGACAGAGATCACAAGTAGGCAGAGAGGCAGGCAGAGAGAGAAGGAAGCAGGCTCTCTGCTCTCTCCGCTGAGCAGAGAGCCCAATGCGGGGCTGGATCCCAGAACCCCGAGATCATGACCTGAGCCAAAGGCAGAGGCTTTAAACCACTGAGCCACCCAGGTGCCCCTAGATTCATTTTAGAATGATAACAGTTATGTTCTTTGAAATCTATTATAAGAGCCGTTTTAGTATGGTATTTAGAACTTTTAGTATGAATTCTTTTTAAAATGGATCCTTCCCTAATATTTCTCTTATAGTCTATCTTTTCTTCTGACATTTTGGCTTTTCATCCCATTTGAATCAAATTACTTCTAGATCAGCTATGGTATTGAGAAAGCTAAACAAGAGGAAGTCTGTGCAGTTATATTTTGTGGTCCAAATTCTTGGGTTCTGTCAAAACGACTGACTTTCTCTCTCTTTTCTAATGCACTGTTGGCCACTGTAGGGTACATTCCGAATCGTCATCATACAACGCTAGGAGGCTGGAGGACTTACCTAGGAGAATGACAACACACAGCAGAATAGCGATTAAGGCCCCTGTACTCAAGCCAGCCGAGGACAGGAACGCTTCCGCGTGGCAGGTCCGCACTCGCCCGTCTCTCTCGCATGCACAAACCCTGACGGTGAGGGTGCTGCTGCTGCTGAGAGAGGGGATTCCACCATCAGAGATCATAATGGGGAGATAATACACATCCTGAATAGTTCGACTAAATCTCCTCCGCCTTGTCAGAATGCTGGCTGTGTTATCTATGACAGACATAAGCAAAACAAAATGTACTTAGTAAAGCCGCCATTCAAGATTCACATTTCCTTTAATGGATAAAATGGGTATCTGTGATTTTTTTTTTAAATTTTAGTTTATGAAATGGACACAGGAACATGAAGGGGCAATCATTAAAACATGACTAATAAATGTTCTTAAACTGAGATAGTGACTTGGAAAAATTAATTGAGCCCAAACTAAACGAGAAGGGGAAGAGTAGAAGAGGAGTGAACAAGCAGTCAACATTTCCGACATGGACGTAATAGCAAAAAGATTTAAAAGACGACAGATGGCTTCAAGCCAATGAGTCCTGGCCTTTGAGAAGAGACAGCGGTCCCCATCCCAAACTTTATGACTCAAGGTAAGCAATAGAAACAGACATCTCTATTATTAGCAAACTACTCAGGTGATGTTAATGTACAAAAAAGGGGAGCATTGGTATAGATGATAAATTACAGAGGTCAGACCAATTGACAAACTTTTTCAGATTTAATTGTGATTTGAATCGCTCTCGTTATAGTAGATGCAACAAGGAAAGTTAATGATGAATAAAATAGTTAATTCTATTTTTATGTACTTTAAAAATACTATATATTACACTAAATGCCTGCATGATCAATCTGTGGATTAAAGATTTTGATCTATCCACAAAACATCATAAAGGAGAAGATGTTAAATTTCTAATTTTTTAAGAAAAATCATTTTTACTATAAATAATAATTTAAAAAAAATAAATAACCTAAAACCCAGAGCATAAATTGCCCAAAATCAAAAAGCTGGTGAATAATCAGGATACAACCTCAATACATTCTAGAACCCTGCTCAAAACCACAATGTCATACTTCCTTTTTACTCATTAACATTATACTGATGTTCTCAAGTACACATAGTATATGGTAATCTCAGTATTGTTATTCCTCATTCCAGCAAGCCTGTTGACCAAAAGACCCTTTTAGTATATACTTCGAGGTGCTGCGCAGATTCCCAGCCTGGAATAACTAGTTAACCTAGCTGTAGATTATCACCTGGCCCTATGTTGCATCCTTCTGGAGCAGCAGTTCCTTAGTGACTCATTGCTCCAAGGTTATAAAGGTCTAGCCATTTCTACTGAATGTAGACATAGTGAATGGCAGGTTTAGTTCCACAGCTTTACTCTTGGGTCAGCGATGAGGCATTAAATTTGCATAGCAATTCAATTTCTCACTCTGCTCAACCTTCTTCCTCTCACTGCCCCACAGATGTTGATCCCAAGGGCACACTCCCGTAAAAGACCTGCCCTCTAAATTCCAGTTCAGAGTTTGCTTCTGGAGAACCTAACCTGAAGCAACACCTGTGAGTTAATTATCTTTCACTGAAAAGTAAGTGACTCATTACACAATGACATTCAGGAATTCTTTTATCTCTTCAATTGTTTTATTCTGAAAATTGGAATTCTGTTACATATGACGATGTTTAAGATAGTCATGATACAATAACTTACAGCTATGCTTTCTTGATTTTATATGGCCAAATTAATGCAATAGAAAGATAAACTTTTCAAATATTCAATATAATACAGGTAATAAAACACATGAATTATATATATGTATTCATAATCATATACACACATACACATATGACTATATACATAGGCCTATACATATAATTGAAGGTTTGTTATAGAGCATAAATAGCTAATAAGAAATTACAAAAGGTTTTCTTACCCAGTAGAAAAGAAAAAAAGAAAAATGTATCAATTGTGTATTCTTTTTTTTTTAAAGATTATATTTATTTATTTGACAGAGAGAGAGATCACAAGTAGGCAGAGAAGCAGGCAGAGAGAGAAGAGGAAGCAGGCACCCTGCTGAGCAGAGAGCCCGATACGGGGCTCGATCCGAGAACCCTGAGATCATGACCTGAGCTAAAAGCAGAGGCTTAACCCACTGAGCCTCCCAGGCACCCCATCAATTGTCTATTCTGAAACAAGTTGCGAATAGGGAAAGAAAAATAGCATAAATTCATCATGTGTGTTATATAACCGTACAGTCACAAGCACTCTTCCAGAAACCTGAACTTTTGGAGGAAGCACATTTCTTGGCTATAGGATGTTGCATCATGATTAATATAAACTTGCCTATATGTACAACTCTCTAGTCCAAGGCAAAGGTATGAACTAAGTGTTCACAGGCACAAACATGTTTCAGAATCTCATTGCTGGCCTCTGAAGAAGAGATGTAAGGCACTGGCCCTTGATTTCAATAAACATAATTAATAATGTGTAGAATGACCTAACATGCAACAGTGGGTATGTCTCCCTTTTATGGCTCTCACCTAATGTTCACTTTATATCCTTAATTTGGAAGCATACTCTGTTTCAGAATAATTATTTGAAATGCAATCAGAAATGAAGAGAAAGCCAGGAAATGTTTCTACTACACCTTAAGTTCTTAAATAGAAAGCTCTCAGACACAGAAACATAAAAATATTCTTTCTTTCTTTCTTTCTTTCTTTTTTTTCCAGGTGAAGTTTTGACTTTTGAAAGGAAAAGAGGATTCATGAAGGAAAGAGCTTCCTACCTAGAAAGATTTAGCTGAGCAGAATAATGAGCTCCTGAAAAGGGATATTGTGTACCTAACCAGAACTGCAAAAAATGTACTTGACTGAAAGCTCACTGAACTTGAACAAGGAAACTTTAAACTAAAATGAAAGAGGTAAGAAGATATATATGAATATGTATACATATATATCTTACTTACTTTTATATTTAAATACAGGGAACAAAATTTGTCTTGTTGAGACTGAAAAACTTGTTGTCAAGAGCAACAACGAATCTCTAAACTTGAAGTACAATTAAAACAGTATACACCAAGTTTTATAGAAAATATTGACTTCCAAGTGGATAAAAATTAATATGAGCTGAATAAAGGGCAGCTATAATAGGATGGAACATCTGTGAATGAAAAGTGCTAATTATCGATGCCAAATAAAGGACAGTCTCTAATAATGTGTACCTAAGTTTGTTTCTTCTAATTCTCAATACTTTGGATGACGCTCATAGAACTCTTAGAAACCAAGCAAATATATTTGGTTAGGATTTAAAAAGACACTGAACAGTTAGCACAAAGACCTTACACTAAAACAATGTGCAACAAAGATGCATATTAGATTGCAAAAATTTCGTGTAAGAGAGATCTTGAGTAACAGCAATTATTTTGCAATATATATCTCTGAAAGCAGGAGTAAGGCCACAGGGAGGTAAAACAAAACAAAATAACAACAACAACAAAAACTAAAACAGTCTTGGAATCATTCAATAAAGGTATGAGATATCTATGCATCTCCTTATTGAGAAAACTGCACTGGACTAATCTGTGTACTTTTGAGTATACTATCTTAAAAGTGCTACTTTACCCCAAGAGGTGTTTTAGAAGTCTTTGGAAAGAGAAAAAAGATTAGAATAATAAACCTGGTGATTCACAGACCTGTACCCCTGGGGATAAAAATATATGTTTATAAAAAATAAAAAGTTAAACAAGAAAAAAAAAAATATATCATGGGGAAGAGTCTTTGAAACAAAAGTGTAAAATTCTTACATGTCCCATATGAACTCAGGTGACCAAATGGTCTCAGAAATTGGCCAGAAAAATTGGGAAACTCTCTTAGTAATTCATGTCTTTCTGAGTATAATCAGTACATTCCTGATATTCCCATGAACCACATCTTCAATGTAATTTGGAAATAGCCTGGAATGTGATTTACTCTTTTAACATAGATGACAAAGAATTTTTTATTTTAATATATAGTCTATTTCTTTCTCTTAAAAGGATATGGGCACATACAGGAGGAGGTAGGGAGACTGCTGTGCATATGTAACTTCTGAATCATGAGGACACTTTATTATTTTTTAATTTTTAAAAAATATTTCATTTATTTATTTGACAGAGATCACAAGTAGGCAGAGAGGCAGCAACGAGATGGAGGGAGGGATCCAGCTCCCCGCTAAGCAGAGAGCCCGATGCAGGACTCGATCCCAGAACCCTGAGATCATGACCTGAGCCAAAGGCAGAGGCTTAACCCACTGAACCACCCAGGCATCCCCTGGACACTAAAAAAATAACGAAAGAGGTAAGATTTGGAGTCCTTTGACAAGTGATCATAAGAATAAAATTCATTTTAGAACTCCAGGAATTTTACAACTGATTGATAAGTCACAAAAAATATTTACTGTAAAATATACTGTTGAATAGATAGGTACACTTGCAACCTTTCTGTTTCTACAGGGACGGAAGGCTAGAGACTATGATAATACAATGTAAGTTGCATATTAGTTCTGGAATTCAGACAAAAGTTTCTGAAATTACTACTATGTATCCTATTTTTTATTTATTTAACATTTTTAAAGATTGTTTATTTATGTATTTATTTAGAGAAAGAGTGAGCGGGGGAGGGAGAAAAAGGAGAGGGGAGACCCTCCAGCAGATTCTGAGTGCAGAGCCTAACGTAGGGCTTGATTCCATGGCACAGAGATCACGACTAGAGTCAGATGATTAACCAACTGAGCCACACAGATGCCCTTTTTGCTTATTATTTTGAGAGATTTGAAAGATTCTAATCTCTGGTGCTACTTGTGTAAACTCTAAAACAATTTAAATTAAAATAGGGGTGCTTTGAAAATACTCCCTGGAGCCAAACAGATCCTATATTAAAGTCCAAAATTGCCTTATATCTTAGTAAGTATTAAAACTGTGTGTTCTTCAAAACTCTTTAATTATTAGACACCTATACACTCCCTGCCATTTCATAGGATTCTTTATTTGCTAATGCAGGTATGAAGATATGCTGTATCTCAACTGTAGCCAACAGACTATTAAAATCATATTTCCAAGCCCACCAGAACAACAGAAGTGTCTGAGATGCCCCAGATGTGGATCTCTAATTGAACTAAACTTTTTTTTTTTTTTTTGATGTTTAAAAAAATGTCTGAAGTGAAAGTTAGGAAATAGAAACTTCATTTTTCCAGACAAATAAATATGCATGACTTCCTATTGTTTTCATTTATTTTCTGGCCAAGCAGCCATAAGATCCGTTCATAATTCAACTGTGATTAGAGCCCATGCATGAAACAATGCTCTTTTGCTTTTCCTGTAAAGCTCCTCTCACATAATAGGTACTTGATAAATAATGATTTGAACTACATTCAGCAGGAACTGGTCTTCTGTTATGGTTCCCTTATTATGTTGACCTGTATTAAGAATTAAAATGAAAATGAACTTGTATCTCCTGTAACACTGTAGTGGCATTATTTCCTCATGCTCTCTATTTAATGTTCTTTCCTTCTCTCCTGCTTCCTGGCTTCCTGTTCTTTTAGCCTCGAATTGCCCTAATAGCCATTTTCAGACTCCGACTCTGCCTGTTCATTTAAGTTTGTAAACATCCTCCTGGTCTCACTTGAATTTCTGCCAAGCCACAAATGTATGATCCAATATGTCATTATGTTCCTAGTTTGCACCCTGAAATGTCGTGCCTTTGACCATCTGCCACACTCCCTCTTGCTAATCTTGAAACCCCAGATAAACACCACCGTCCAATGTCTAAGGTTTCTGCTTTCAGATTCATAAAAAAAAAAAAAAAATGTATGTTGGTAAAATAATTATGACCATCTCAACTGGCTCCACCAAGTGTGTAGAGAAACAGACTGTGCTCTCAAAGTAGATTAGTAATCAACCTATTAATATCCATTCTTTATCAGATACCTGGCCGTAGCTATTGAGTTTCTTTTGCCATTTTCTTTTGAGCTCTCATCATCCACTCACACCAGGAAAACCTCACCTCTATCCCCAAAAGAAGCTACCATCTATTATCAACATTCTAAAACCACATTTGAAACTGCTCAATTCCTCTTTGACTTTCATTACGTCTGTATCTACAAGACTATGTATTCAAGACTTAAACAAGAACATAAGTCCATCTGAAGCAAAAATATGAATCTTGAAGAATATCAGCAAATCTGCTCATGAATAACACATTAATTTGTATAAGTGTTAATAACAGTGGAGAAGGTGATAAAAAAAAAAGAAGTTTTTAGAATAGAAATCCAACCCAAAATTCAGAATAATTCATGACTGTATCACAATAATATAATACTTATATACTTATAGAGGTAGATATAAGAGAAGTTTATTAAAAAAAAATATACGGACTATAAGAGAAACCCTTTACCCTTTACTGATAACATACCTTTAACAGCTACTATTATTCTTAGCAGGGAATGGATAAATCAAAGTAGATGATACTATGTTTGGAGTCACTATATTTATAAACACTGAAGGAAACTGTAAGGAAAAATCCTCAGCTTTAAAAAGTGAACATATAATCCTATGTATGAAGTTGTTTAATGTTTCCCCTGCCTCCGGACAGAGAGTGGAGTACGGGACTCCTATAGGAGACATTGGGTCCTTCCTGCCATGCCGGCAGAGAACAGCCTTCCTGCTCACAAACAGAAATCAGAACAAAGAGGCACGGAATGGCAGAACTAGTCATATTTTTATTTTTTCTACTTTTATGTTTTTGCTTAAAGAATAGGAGTTAGCTCTCCTTTTGTTGTCACTATGAGTAGGAGTATAAAAAGGTGAGAGACAGTGGAGTCCGTCAATTATTTTAGGAAAAAATACATAGAGACGTAAAAAAAAAAAAAGATTAAAATAGCTAAGAAGAAAATAACAGAATATTTTACCAACTAGAGCAAAAGGGCCTCTAAAACAAGTCGCTGCTTTTGCAAGTCATGCCTCCCCATTTTGGGGTCAAGATGGTATGTGAACTGTTTGCCTTCTCACAAGTCCTGTTATGAGTCTCTACCTTGTCTGGAAGGACAGTGTGATTGTATCGGGTGTGACAGCCCTCGTGTTAGTAAGGAGGACCATGATCCGACTGGGAGGGAATGGAGATAGGTAGTAGAACCCAAACAGCAAGTCTCAGCCTCACCAGAGCGCAGGTAAGTCCGAGCAAGGCAAATCTACCATCACATCCACTAAGGCTGTGTGAGGGGTCATTAGTAACTATATTCTGAGTTCAGACTATGGGTCTGTTATTTTATTTAGGAATGGGAGAAACTGCTAAATGTCTCTGGAAGCCCTGTGGATAAAAACAGAATTTTAAATGGTCATACTCTGTAGAGAAATTAAGCACATTACACCACCAGCTGCGAGTTCTCATTTGAAGGACAAAAATAAACTATGGGAGTATTGACTGCTATATAACTGATAATGCCAAAGAAGTACAAAATATACATAAAATCTCTGTGGTTCCCAGTATGTATCAGACTAAATAACCGCATTTCACTACTAATGGACCGTGAAATCTGAAAGAAAAAGCTCCCAAAAGACCCCTTTTTGTTGTCGCTGTTGTTACTTTTTACAGATAGGACTTTTTTTTTTTTTTTTTTTTTTTTTTTTTAGGATTTTATTCATCCATTTGAAAAGGGAAAAAGAGAGAGCAAAGCAGAGGGAGAGGGAGAAGCAGGCTCCTGGCTGAGCAGAGAGCCCGATGCGGGGCTCATTTCTAGGACCCTGAGCTCATGACCTGAGATGAAGGCAGAAACTTAGCCAACTGAGCCACCCAGGCTCCCCCAAAAGACACCCTTTTAACTTTTTAACAGAGTCAAAATTGAAAATAGTCCTCATGTTAAACTTAATGTAAACTTAGATATCCTTTCAATCAAACCCAAATAGCCACAAGTAAAAAACACTATTTTCCAGCATTGCCTTTTAAGTATTTTGCTAAAAGTCATAAAACAACTTATAAATAATATTGCTGTCACTTTTAGAAGTGTAAATGAATATTGCAAAGAAACAATACAAGGTGGTAAAAAGAAGGAAAAAACCAAAATCTTCAAAATGCTACAACAAGATGAAAATGAGAGTCTACGGATTCTTTTGTTTAGTATGATTAAAATGGTAAGCTTCAGCGCAGCTCATTCATTTAAAAATGTGGTATTTTGACTCACTCATTTTTAAAGAATGTGAGTATCTACAAAAGTAGAAAATGCATGATCTGAAGAAGAAAACTGAGAGACAAATATGAGGAGTAGATGTTCCTGAAAGCAAATTATCAATAAAATTATGATAAGGACTTTCAAATTTGGAAGGCATATTAAGTGTGATTTAGGGCCCTGCAAACAGAGATATAAGTATACATATAGTTATAAATGATCTCTTCCCCTAGTAAAACCTCTAGGATTTACAAATGCACTTGGCAATTAGAGTTAAGCCTAGGAATTAGGCTGGCAAATCTCCTTGCATCAAATAAAACCTAGTCCCTCAAGAGGCAGCATAAAGACCATGAAGCAGAACAGATTTACCTGCTAGACTAATGATAATTTTAGATTGGGGGATTCGATTACACTTTTGTATTATAAAATGAATGAACAAAGTTTTTGTGTGCACAGAACCCTGGTTATAAACTTATTCTCACCGACTTTGTGACATTACGGCTTCAGATGCTTGGTTTAGAAGTGGGAATGAGGGGGTGCCTGGGTGGCTCAGTGGGCTAAAGCCTCTGCCTTCGGCTCAAGTCATGGTCCCAGGGTCCTGGGATCGAGCCCCACGTTGGGCTTTCTGCTCCACGGGGAGCCTGCTTCTTCCTCTCTCTGCTTACCTCTCTGCCAACTTGTGATCTCTGTCTGTCAAGTAAATAAATAAAACCTTAAAAAAAAAAAAAAAAGAAGTGGGAATGAAACAATGGAGTTTTTGAGGCTAAAATGAAGTTCATTGTTTGCAATTTTAAGATTAGGTGGTTGGGGATGCTTGAGGTCTGTTAAGTTGGAATCTTGATTTTGGCTCAGGTCATGATCTTAGGGTCATGAGATTAAGACCTGCGTCTAGCTCTGTGCTTAGTGGGGAGTTTACTTGAGATTCTCTCACTCCCTTTGTCCCTCCCCTCGGTCCCCTCACTCTCTCTTTAAAATAAATAAACAAATCTTTGAAAAAATATAAACAAAGATTCGGTGGTCTTTGGAAAAATTTCATTTTAATCAGAAAGCATTTTTTGCTTTTCTTTTCTGTTGTTTTAGAGTAATGTACTTTAAAAATGTTGTGACTTAAATATCATCTTCTGAACTTCTTCTTTTTTATTTTAAAATTATTATTGATATGTTAGCTAATGATAAATAAGGTCATTATTAAACATACTGTATATGTTGCAAAAAAAAAAAAAATAGAATCCTTCACTTGGTTATTTTCCAAACCAAAGTCTTTAGTATTTAATAAGTAAGGGTCCTAATTTTCCAAATAAATATTACAGATTTTGGTTAAATACAAAATTTTCTATCCACCACAGTTTGGTATTAGAGCAACTAAAGGATTAACTAAAGGGTATATTTTCAAGCGTAGAGTATGGCACAGTGCTTAATACTTATTATGTGCTCAGGAGTGAATCCAATGCTTGTGTCTCTGCTTTGCCACATCTCCCCGACTAGATCTTCTAACTGTTGTTGCATTCTGTCCTCTCTACACTGTCTCAGTTCTTCATCTAATTGAAAAGTGTTCTGAGGTTCACTTTACCTGGTGGAACAGGCTCTATCCTGTAAGGTCAAATCATGTTCTATGTCTTTTGAACAATACAATCTTTAGTGATCTCCTTAAAGGAACTCAAGTGTCACTGAGTTCACAAGTTACATTTCATCACATCCTCACTTCCCCAACTAGATGGCAAGTCCCCCATAAGCAGGAGCTTTGTGTTTTAACTCCTAACACTCTGGAGTTAGCTTAGACCACTCAGGGCCTTATACACCACAGTCAATGCATGCCCCTTTATAGATTAAGTGGTAGGAGAAAACCAATGTTAATCTAAGAGCTGACTACAGGATTTCTTTTAGAGGGGGAAAAAAATAAAGCTCATTCTTTCTAAGAAGAGAGAACAAGAAGGGTGATGAATAGTAACATAGTGTGTGTCTTCTATAGAATGCGGGAAGCCAGTGTAAATGTCAAACAATGAAATAAAGCCCTGTGTGTGTTTGTGTGTGTGTGTGTGTGTGTGTGGGCACGCGCGCACACGCGCGCATGTGC